>NC_137108.1:39993982-40311482 GCF_949357685.1 Gobio gobio | reverse complement strand
TACTTTTCCTCCGCCTGCAGTACAGCCAGCAACTCTCCACGCAGCACTCCCGGCAGCTCGCCCTCCTTGCGCCGGCGTGTTCTGGGAGGCAGAGTCAGCGAAGGGGAGACAGGTGGGGACAGAAGTGCTGGAGGTTCAGACAGTCCCCTGCCTCCTACTCCCTCCTCATCAACCTCCTACCCGCTCTCGGCCCGACACTTCACTCGCAATGCCAAGGTAAGCCACGTTCTCGGACAGTGAGATTGTTGGTTGTCTCATGTCTGGTAATGATGAGCGCTTGCTCTTCCACCCACATGCTGAGTGCTGGATCATGTCCTGTTTGGAGTGAATAAGGCAGGAAGAATGCTATTGTTGCTAACAGTTACTTAGAAATTGTTCTTAAAGATAGTAATGTTTTTCAAAGAAATTAATTAAACTGATTGTAGTTAACAGGTGCACATAAAACAACATTCAAAACTCCTTTTGCTTCTGTAATATGGCATATTTCTGAGTGAAGCACTGGGCTGGATTTGATATCCACTACCAGTCAAAAGTTTTAAATAATTTTGAAAGAAGTCTCTTATGCCCACCAAAGGCTGCATTTATTTGATAAAAAAATGCTGTAAAAACAGTAATATTTTTAAATGTTGTTAAAGGGTACATTGCCAATTGTACAGGGTTTCTGCCAATCTCATGTTAATCTTGAGTACCTCTATTGCATCCTTCATATCTCTGAAGAGTCTTTAGTTTTATTATACCGATTCTTTCCGAGCAGCCGAGCTCGTGAAGGCGTGCAGTTGGGTGGAGCTAAAGAGTCATGAGCACACACACAAACACACACACAAAATACATCATGGCATTATCCCTGGATAACTCTCGGTTCACTATACGTTTGTGTTGTTGACATTATATGCACTTATGCAGCGCTTGCCAACAAAACACAGACATTTGATGCAGTTTCACTCACCGTCTGCGGTTTCGACTCATGACCGGGAACAAACAAACACACTTGCATTGGGCTGAAACGAGTCCTCGAGTAACTTGAGTTACTCGAATTCAAAAAATCATCGTTTAGTCCATTTAACTTCACACGTCATGTCGCAGAAAGACATTTTTTGTGTGAGGTCTAGCGCATACTGCGCATATTGCGGTTATATCCGTGGGTCAGGTGGTTAAAGTAATAAAAAGTAACATTCCAAAAATTGCGGCTGGATGAGAGAAATCATTAATGTGTTGATTTTAATAAAGACGCAGAACTCATTTCACGGTAAAAGCAATGAATGTGTGTCATTCTTTAACTTTCGGTTTCAGCTCATCTCAAGATCAGAGACTGCAATGCGAGAGAGAGCGGCATCAGCACTGGTTATATCATTCAGTCTCGCTACTTTTAAATGAAGACAACTGTGTGTTGAGCTTCAGGATGCAACGCTGGATATGTTAAACTTCATTTGCAGCAGTTCGCGGTACTTCGCGCCTCTGCTATAGTGAGAAACGCATAGGCTGACCATCATGAATGGAGTTTGCACATGCATCACCGTTATTGTGATGTGTAAGTGAAATGTTTAATGGGACTTTATATAATTGATATCACCGAAATACACCATTACATGTTAATAGCAGAACGAGTGCTCTCAGAGCTGCGTGCTTTCATTGATTTGCTTAATTTAAATCTCACACTTCAATCATAGGCTATTCATAGCTCATAACTTAATAAAACAAGCTGTGTTACTATGATGAATGATGAGCTCAAAATGTAGATCTGTATGTGCGATGAACTTTATCTGAATTAAACACAAACACATCTCTCGTGTTTTCTCACGCTCCAGCGGTTACTCCTCCGTTTGCTGCATAGGTTGTCGACCCTGGTTTGGGTTATTTAAGAAATGTACTTTTGCTAATTTAAAGCGACCTGTATGCCCATCTCTACTCTTGTTCTTGTTCCAAGTTACCTTCCTGTCCAATATTTTTGGCTTCTTACAAAAGCCACAAAGCCTTCAGAAGATAGTAAAGGCTTGTTGTCATACCTGAGCTAAAGCTGAAACTTGAACGTTAAGTTGCACAACATAAATGCAATGTTTAGACATTTATATTACTATTATTTAGATTTATAGGTTGTAGGTTTAATAGTAAATAAAATAGTTAATAGTATTTTTTTTCCCACAGATATTAATGTCTGCAATTTCAGCAATAAAACAAAAAAGAAACAAATTAGTGTTTCATTTTAAGAGACCTGTCTTATTTCTCTTGTATATTAAGTATTGCTCTTTAATAAAGAAAAAGTACTTATCCGATTAATCGATGGAAAAATTGGTAGAATACTCGATTACTAAAATATTCGATAGCAACAGCCCTACACTTGCAGAACTCTGTTGCTGCTCCGGAAAAACAAACTGCATTCACTATTTCCGTAACGCTGGGTTATTTGGGAGGCTGAACAAGGTTATCTTTCCGTCACAACCAGAAACACACTTCTTTAGTGAAATTGTTCATTTCGTGGTCTAAAAACAAAATGACAGCGCTGCCGACGGCTTCTGTAACCCGTATGAAACTCGTTGATGGGCACGCTCTTGCTCTCGCTCTGGTTGATGTGCGCACACACTCATCCGGGAGAAGTGCCCAAACAAGGAATTCAGCCCTTTATGACATCACACTTGGCCATACTCATCCTGAATCCTGAAGGAGTGTATTTGGCACAGAAATACTCCGTCACACGTCCAACTCATTCTTTTTAATTCTGGTCATGTTTAGCATGAGAATCCAACTCTTTAACAGTGTAAATAAGTCAGAATGCATAAAATAACATTAACCCCCCCCCCCCCCCCCCATTATAAATAAATTAACATTTCAGAAATCATTCTAATATGCTGATTTGGTGCTCAAGAAACATTTCTTATTGTTATCAATGTTGAAAACTGTTTTTGCTGCTTAATATTTGGGGGAAGACGTGATAAACTAACATTCAAAAGTTTGTATGGAACAAAAATACTTTTACAGCATTTATTAATCTTAGTTAATGTTAATCTCATCATTCACTAATACATTTTTAAGATCAAAAATTGTATCCGTTAACATTAGTTAATGCACTGTGAACTAACATGAACATTTTTATTAACTAACATTAAGAAATTTCAATAAATACTGTAAAATATATAGCTTACTTTTAGTTCATGTTAGTTAATGCATGAATTAATGTTAATAAATGAGATCTTATTGTAAAGTGTTACCAAACTTTTTATTCATCAAAAAAAATTCCAACAAAAATATTAATCAGCAAAAACATGTTTTCAACAATTTTAATAATAACAACCATTATGATATTTGAGTGCCCATAATAATATAATTGGTAATAATTGAGCACCAAAGCAGCATATTAGAATGATTTCTGAAGGATCATGTAACATTGAAGACTGGAGTAATGATGCTGAAAATTCAGCTTCGCATCACAGGAATAAATTACATTTTAAAATATATTCAAATAGAAAAGTTATTTTAAATTGCAATATAATTTCATAATATTACAGTATCTCTGACCAAGTAAATGCAGCCTTGGAATAGCATAAGAGACTTCTTTAAAAAGTTGTAATTATTCCAAACTTTTGACCGGTAGTATCTATTAAAAATTGATTGGGCGTGAAGAGTCTGCATTGCATATTCACGTCTGCATCAATATCCTGAAACGCATCACTCACTGAATAATTTACTTATTTTTGGAATAATATGCACTGATGGACTGTACACAATAAGACCAAAACATTTAACATTTATAAAGAAAGTAAATGGAGTCAATTTTGGTTGTTTTGTTGAGAAAAAGAATGGAAATCAAGACCCTCATTAATTTTTTCCTCTTTGTTTCAGAAAATGCAGAGCTGGTATAATGTAAGTATCCTGGGGTCTTCGGAAGTTCATGTCTCTGTGTTTTGCACTTTAGCTGACAGTGCTGGTTCCCTCTATTCACATCTCTCTCTGTCTGATGTGTAGGTGCTCAGTCCCACATACAAACAGAGGAATGAAGACTTTCGTAAACTCTTTAAAAAGCTGCCTGATACAGAGCGTCTCATAGTGGGTGAGTTTCACTACTTCATGAGTAAAGCTAGCAGAATGAAATAAGTGATATTATTTGAAGTGCAGCACAGTCCTCACATAGCCTCTGGTTGTGTTCATTTTATTTTTATGTTTAGACTACTCATGCGCACTGCAGAGGGACATACTGCTCCAGGGCCGTCTCTACCTGTCGGAGAACTGGCTCTGCTTCTATAGTAATATCTTCCGATGGGAGACCACGGTAACCCTCACATTACTGAAAACATTAGATAGTGCTGCAACAACTACTCAATGAAAATAATCAACAAAGAATTTCCTAGTGGATAAACTTCAAGTACTTCATAGAGCACATGTATGTCAGACAAATGAAGTGCAAAAAAAGATGCACATTTGTCTGGATCAAAATAATATTTGTTGTTTAACATCAAAAGAAATGAAACTTGAAATCCTATATGCAATGCAATTAGTAATATTGTATGTGAACTCTATTGTTTTAATGGAATTAAACAATAAACAGTACTTAGAAATAAAGACTACTCTCTTATGGTGCGTTCACACCGGACGCGATTCGCGCGAGTGATTTACATGTTAAGTCAATGCAGAGACGCGAAATGGCATTCTGCGGCGCGATTCGCGCGAATGAGGCGGCGAGATTCGCGCGATTCGCGCGATTGAGGCGGCGAGAAGGACGCGACTTGAGCGTTTTGAACGCGCGATTCGCGCGAATCGCGTGAATCGCGCGAAACGCTCAAGTTGAAAAATCTGAACTTTGGCGGATATTTCGCGCCGCGTTAACCAATCAGGAGCTTGCTCTAGTAGTGACAACAATGAAGAGAAAATCTGTATATTGATATCTGGTTCAGACAATATGATTATCACTGTGATAACATTAAATTACATGAAACACAACCCAGTCTCTTTTTGTTAAATGCACGTTTATGTATGATCAATAATACAAAAGTATCAGTAATGTATAACAAGCTATACATGAAACAAAGCAACAATGCAGTCAAACATTCAAAGTCAGTGCTAGTAGGCTAACGTTACAACTGCAACGTACAGTTATAGCCTAAAAATATAAAGTAATGAAACTTATCTTTGCCCTCAGCCTAAACGATTTGCCAGGGAACAAATTATAGATCCATGAGACCAAAGATCGGCCGTTACAAGACGAATTATAGCTCGAGACACACCACAGAGACATCAGAGCCAGCGGGAGACGGCAGAAGGACTGGCCGAGGAAAGGTTGCCCTCGCCGGCTTTCACGTGCGCTGAGCGCGCTGTCCGCTGGAGCTCACAGCTCCGACAACGGCAGATAAAATGTTCAAATAGGCACTGTTTATGTAAATAAACCACAGATTTGAGCTTTAAACAACTACATTATCGACTGAAAAAGTCTTAAAACTACGTTTTGTCACACATTAACAGTAGATATGAACAAAAAAAAAGACATGTAAACACAGCCCATGTCAGCCATTTCTCAACGAGACGAGCTGCTGGCGGAAGCCCCGCCCATGACGCGAATTCGCATCTGTTGTGCAGTAAATGTCACACGCGATTCGCGCGAATTTCACGCGCGATTCGCGCGAGTAAACTCAAAATGTACACGCGTCCACCTTCGCGCGATTAGCGTCCGGTGTGAACGCCACATTAGAGTATTTACTTATAAAATGAATCTTTAGGTAATCAGACTTGGGGCCCTTTCTACGTTCATAGATTATCAAGTTTTCTGGATTTTACTGTTGATTATTTGACATATGAACGCGCATTATTTGAACGGGTGGCTTGATGCAGTGCAGGAGATGCTGATAACTTTAAAAAAATAAATAATGCAGAGTAAAAAATGCTGTCTGCTGTGCCAGGCGAAGGGTGAATTACAGTTACTGTGAAAATAACAACCGTGAATGTAACAAAAATATACACATTTCATTTATCATATGTGTTATCATATTTATATATATTTATTAGGGCTGTAACGATATGCGATATGAAATCGAAATCGCAATACTCAGGTCCACGAACCTGTATCGCGATGTGAGAAGGCAGAATCGCGACACACCCCTTCCAACTCCCAGAATTATCATTCCTGTCCAGATCCAATGCAACCACATTTTTAAATTACTATAAGTATTATTTGAAGTTAACATTATAAAATACGTAGACCTACACCACAAAACTAGTTGAGGATAAATTCTTTAATTTTATCTGTAAGCGTCCTCCAATTACGTGTGATACCTTAAGCTTTCCAATCATGTGACGCGTCACGCGAGCTAGTTGAAGAACGCGAGGAAACATGGCAACCAACCCAGAGATCACGGACCCTCCTAATACTTTTAAGTCAGCAGTATGGCAACATTTCGGCTACCCGGTGGAGAACAAGGATGGCAATCGTGTAGTTGACAAGACCCACACAATTTGCCGTAAGTGTTTCAAGAAGCTTCCCCAACCGGCCGGCAACACAACCAACATGCAGATGCATATCTTAAGTCACCATCCCGACATCAGTTTAGCTCGTGCACAGAAAACAACCCAACAGCAGCAGCCTACACTGCCTAGTTTATTCCAAGCAAAGTTTCCAGCCAATTCAGATCGAGCACAAAAAATTACAGATGCAATTGGAATTTTTATGTCACTGGATATGCGCCATTTTTCGGTTGTTGAAAACGAGGGATTCAAGTATTTACTTAGTGTGCTCGAGCCCAGTTATGCATTACCGAGCCGGGCGCATTTATCTCAAAATGTGCTACCAAAACTTCTGGAGAAAACAAAGGCTAAGGTGGAGGAAGGGTTGAGTACTGCTGAATCCATCGCAATCACCACCGATGGATGGACGTCCCGTGCCACAGACAGCTATATGACCATAACCGCACACTATATTACGGCCGATTGGCAAATAGCTAACCCCGTCCTCCAAACACGCGCTGTGTATGAGAGCCATACAAGCGACCATTTATCGGAAATACTTAAAGAGGCTGTGATAGATTTTCAGAATTTTCAACTCCCTTAAATCAAATCCACAACGAGTTTGGTTTTCTTAAGAGAAAGAAGTTGTTTATTTGTTTAATGTTTACTTACTTGATTTGTGGTTTAGAGCACAGACAGTAAACCTCAGTTACCTCAGTGCGAAAAAACATTAACCATTTTTCTTTGTAAATGTAAGATTGATTGAAGAAGAATTTTCAAAATGCTCGAATCATCTCCACTATGGACTTTAGTTCTGTTTGTTTTTCAACAGTATTTTATTACAAAGAAAACAGAAGTGTTATAGCTTTGGCTATATAGTTTAATTTACTTAGGTATTTTGTTAATAATTTGCATAGTTAATATTGTTATTTGATGTTCAGTTTATACAGGTTTTTCAAATGTTATTTAATAAATGTATTTTTTTTCCTCAAAATATCTTTTGAACTGTTTTGTCAAAGCCCCCCTCCTCCATATCGAGGTTTGTATCGTACCGTGAGTCAAAAATCGTGATACGAACCGAATCGTGGGTTTGGTGTATCGTTACAGCCCTAATATTTATTATAACTTTTATGTCATTTTGCCTTTTTGGCTGTTTTTTTAATTGTATGATCGTTTCGTTTCGTTGCTGTCTTGATGCCAGCCAATCGCTGCATTGCTGATCACGGTTTCGAGTATCGATATATCTGCCCCTTTCCAATGAATACAAGAACACGCAGTAATATCAACTTAATCAAGATATTTTAATCAAATCAGCAAGTTAATTTGAAGAGCCAAATTAGCTAGAGATAAATTACCACAATAAAAAGATCTGGCAATCATTTCAGATGCTATAAGTTAGGTACGTAATGGACCCCAAGTCATCAGATTAATGTAAATTATGATTAAAATATGTATCATATATATGTATTTATTTATATCAACTTTTGCACAATATATAGTATACATTGTACACTACTGTTTTGTAAGTTTTTTGAAAGAAAAAAAACTTGTCTCTTATGCTCACCAAGGCTGCATTGACTTGATCAAAAATATGTAAAAAATTGTAATATTGGGAAATATTATTACAATTTAATATATATATTTTTAAATATATATTAATTTTATAATGTAATTTATTCCTGTAATGGTAAAGCTGAATTTTCAGCATCATTACTCCAGTTTTCAGTCACATGATCCTTCAGAAATCATTTTAATATGCTGATTTGCTGATCATGAATCTTTTCTTATTAATGTTGAAAACACTTGTGCTGTTTAATAATAAGTATTCAAACAACTGCATTTATTTGGCATGGAAATGTTACATAATGTAACATTATAATATCATTACTGTCACTTTTGATCAATTTAATCCATCCTTGCTGAATAAAAGTATTAATTTAAATGTGAGCAGTAGTGTATGTACTGAAATTTACAGATTAATCAGATTAATGAAAAATCAGATTAATGAAAAAATAGTCAACATATTAATCAATTATGAACATAATTATTTGTTGAACAAACCATTTGTGCGACCTTTGCTTTGGAAAGTTGGCTCAAGCAAACAGCATTTGTAAATCCTTAATATTCTTTCTCCCTCTTTTTATCAACAGATAACCATACTGCTGAAAGATGTGACCAGTCTGACCAAGGAGAAGACAGCGAAGCTCATTCCTAACGCCATCCAGATTAGCACTGAACACGAGAAGGTACCGCACTGCAGATAGGCATGCTAAAATTGCCATTAAAGGATTTATTTTGTTGGCTACATTTTGAAACTCCCAAGCCAATAAATACTCTACCTTTAATTAAAATCTGATCTTGCATTTGTCAGCACTTCTTCACATCATTTGGGGCAAGGGATCGCAGCTTTATGATGATCTTCAGACTATGGCAGAATGCACTGATGGATAAGGTAAGAATCGCACACGTGCACATTTTATTTGTGTATAAGACAGAACCATCTGTAATCTCTTGTCAGAAAATTCACTGTGTATTTGTCGAGGCGTAGACGATTTCATATGGCCGGCGACCAAAACCACTTGGCCGTCGGCCATAATAATTAGCACATGGCAAGATGCAGGTGGTGACTACAGATGCATTGCAATCTTCAGCAAGCTTGTCTGTTAGAACTGAACAATAATACAAAGCTACTGCAGCTTATATTGTTGCAACTAACATTTCAACAATGCTACATCTGAAAAACGCACAAATGTAAAAATAACTTAAAAGTGTTTAACAGTACTTTATTATTTTTAGATAAAAGCTCTGTTCCAAACTCTAGTAAGCTGCCTACCTAGGCACTATTTTTAGGCATCACAAAATTGCATGCATTTTACATGAGTAAATCAGTACCAGAATGCATTGCAACCAACTTGGCTAAAATGCCAGAGGGAGTGATTGGAAATGTTGATTATAAATATACTTTATTATGAATGAAGTAGTTAAATAATATCTGTAATTAAAATAATGTTATTCAAATATAAGTTGAAAATAGTTAATAAAAATGTACTATTTCACACCATTTTAATCGGTCATCACCTCTACTGCCTCACAGAACAATTTTATCCCGAATGTGTCTATACTGAGTTTGTACCTTAAGTATTGATATTATATTTCTCTTCCACAGACTCTGTCTCCTAAGGAGTTATGGCATATCGTTCACCAGTGTTACGGCACTGAGCTGGGGCTCACTAGTGAAGATGATGACTATGTCTCCCCTACTGCTGAACATATGAATGGCCTGCTGTGAGGAATCTGTTTATTAAATTGTATTTATAAAATGTACCTGGTAAACACAAGGACAGACAGAAGGTCACAGTGTACCTCTATCTATCTATCTATCTATCTATCTATCTATCTATCTATCTATCTATCTATCTATCTATCTATCTATCTATCTATCTATCTATCTATCTATCTATCTATCTATCTATCTATCTATCTATCTATCTATCTATCTATCTATCTATCTATCTATCTATCCTCATTTACAATAGAACACAAAGACAGACTTGTCACAGACAGTGTAACTGTATTTTTTATTTTTTTTATCAAATGTTATTTTTCAAATTGACCTTAGAACACAAAGAAGATAGAAGACAGAAGGTCACAGTGTACCTGTATCTATTTTATTTTAAGTTTTTAGTAAAAAATTATATACATTACTCACATTTTATTTTCACCCTTTAAAGTCCACTTATGAGACCAGTAGACAAGCCTTTTAGTTTTATGTTTTTGCAACTGTACCTTTCAGTCTTGTATGTCTATCTTGATTGTCCCTCTCTGTCTCTCTTATGATTGGCTAACGTCTGCATACTTGTTTTAATTTATTAATTAACCAGCAGCCATATCACCCTGTAGCCCATGACTGGTTTCCCACTGAAGCTTAGCAGGGCTGAGCCTGGTCAGTACCTGGATGGGAGACCAACTGGGAAAACTAGGTAGCTGCTGGTAGAGGTGTTAGTGAGGCCAGCAGTGGGTGCTCACCCTGTGGTCTGTGTGGGTCCTAACATCCCAGTATAGTGATGGATGAGACGTTAAACCGAGGTCCTGACTCTCTGGGGTCATTAAAAATCCCAGGATGTCCTTTGATAAAGTGTAGGGGTGTAACCCCGGCATGCCCATTGGCCCCTGTCCATCATGGCCTCCTAATAATTCCCATATATTGATTGGCCTCATCACTCTGTCTCCTCTCCACCAATAAGCTGGTGTGTGCAGGGCGTTCTGGCGCAATATGGCTGCCATCGCATCCTCCAGGTGGATGCTGCACATTGGTGGTGGTTGAGGAGATTTCCCCTTCCATGTAAAAAGCGCTTTGAGTGCCTAGAAAAGCGCTATATAAATTTAACAAATTAATGAATTTATTAATTAACCTCTCTGTCTCTTATGATTGGCTAACGTCTGCATACTTGCAGTTTACTGTCATTTATTGTTGATATGTAGACATTTTTGCCGCTTGGCTTCAATAAATAATCAGTGTGTTCTGTACATTAGACTGTCTAGTACCAAAAAAATTTCCTCTTTAACAAGCCTGACACTTATGTCTGACTGTCTCTGTGCTGTAGGCCAGGTGAGGAGCCGGTCTCCGTCACTGACCTGCTGGATCTGGGATCAGTGCCGGGGATTCCGGTGGGCTGCTCTCCACCCTCGTCTGCCTCAATTCTTCCCTGTGCTTCAGGATCTTCACCTCCTTCCTCCTCCTCTTCTTCCTGCCAGCCTGTGGAGGTACCGTCTACTCGGGCCACTGTCGAGCCTGAGCCCAGTCCACCCAGCTCCCAGAGCTCACTAACCCCCACCACAAACACTGGAGCTGCCCTGTCCTCAACCGTAAGTGTCAAGCTACTGTGAAATACCAGCCAGCGTGGTTATGCTCAAAAAGCATTACAGCGGAAGATTTATACACAAACGGTTGCAAAAATCCATTGATGCACTAGGTTTTCTGCTACAAAATATTTTTGAAATATACTGCTTGTGTGCAGAGTATGCTACTTGGTTTGTGCGTCACTTTTCTATTAATCTGTTAACAAATCAGTCATAATGAGTGTGTTTACATGCACATTCTTAACGCGTTTATGTTTAAGCCGACAATGCGTGTGGTCATGTAAACGCGTTAAACCTGATTTCGCCCGGCACATAAACAACTTAACCTGCGTTCTGTTGGCTTATTAAAGTGTGCATGTGTGATATATGTGACATTAAAGCATCCTTATACAGCAAATTTAAGCACATCCAGCCACAGTGAGTGTTTCGCAGTAGGGAGGAGAAATACATTTCTTGACCCAAGAAATATTAAAAAACATGTTCTCATCTAGTGTTGTACAGTTGAAGTTTCTCGCTTACTTTTGAAATACATTGGGGTTATTTAATGCTTTATTTAACATAACTTGCATAATAAGAATATAGAAAAGTCTGAGTGAAATACATGGGTGCTTGCATTATGACGTCACCACCAGGAAATAACCAATTTTTTTTTAATACAGTCTTGTAAATGCAGTTTATTTGCATTGCCAGGTTGTTGATTTGCATTTAAACCAGTTAATCTGGTTATTTCAATAAACACATCTTTGGTAGTTATCAGCTTATTGGTGTGCATGTAAACATGCTTAATTATTCATTAATAAATCTGTTTGAATGAATGAAAAGTCATAGAAATTTACTGGTAAAAAATTAATTGTGACCAAATTTAAGTTTGGTCGGGTTTCATTTTTAACATTAACAACACTTGTTTGTTTATTCCCTTCCTCTCTGTTCCTTTTATAGATCCTGGAAGAAGGCGGGGACAGCCAGTCAGAATCAGCCAATCAGTCACTTCAGTCGCCTCTCACTGTCCCACACAGCTATGGAAACCTCTCCTCTTTGGATATGACCAATGATGAGGATCTCCCAACTGACCCCAGCAATTCCTCTGACACTCAGGAAGAGAGTGAGCGCTTGTCTTCCTTGTTTCTCAGAACAAACTGTGACCTTAAATTTTCAGAGAAAAAAATATTTGAAAGATTTGATGCCATTCTCTGTAAAGAGTAGATAAATATGTGTTAAGTAGCTATGTCCTTGATAAAAAGTCAGACTGGTTCATTTGAACACTTTTACTCTGCATAGGTGAGGTGGAGTCTTTCTGTCCGGACCTCAACGGCCGACTTCATATCAACACGGTTGTTCGCATGAGCGTGGACAAGCTCTACGACCTTCTGTTCTCGGACACTCACTTCATACAGCACCTCTTCTCACAACGTCACTTCACTGGTCAGTTTAGACTTTTTAATGCTGAGTTTTCCATTCTTACTACTTCTACATACTTTCATTTTCCGAATTGAATCACTACAGTACAATATTTAATTTAAAATAAAACATGGGATGAAAAGACAAGGTATAAAATGAGCTATTCATCTAAATTATAAAGTAAATTTTTTGCTAAATTATAAAGAAACATTTGTGCTTTAAAACATTAAAAGGGTAGCTAGCTGGATTAGCAATTCTCTATTTACAGAGGTTCCCATTACTATGGTTTCAGCGACTTCTCTGATTGGTGGGTTTCTCTTCAGAAGTTCAGCAATTAAATATAGAGAAGAGGCTAACAATAGCGAGCTAGCTTTGAAAGCATAATATCCCACCCTCTCTTCAGAGCATCTCCAAAGCCACGCCTCCTTTAAAACTTATGAACGTGTACAGAAGGAAGCGTCACGAGAGATGGCATTAAACCAGGATTATGTCTCAAAGCAAATAACGTTACAATAATAATGAACATAAACAATTTAAAGGGAACTGACATGTACCACCTGACTGCTGCAGACTAATTTCGGTGTTGATAGTGTTGCCATTGAAACGCATAAATTCACAAACCACTCCGAATATGACGTCACAGGTTTCAATCTCTTCCAAAATACAGTAGTTATGGTGGGAACGCAGCATAAGTTTGTTGTTTTGGTCCTTTGCCTTCCACAGATGAGATATATATTAGTGATTGCTATCAGGATGAGACTTTCAACCAGCATAACAAAAAATGTTTCTGGAACAAATCACCTACCTTGCCTTTAAAAATTGTAAAATTCACACTTAATTTGGATTCTACATAAGCATATGTTATTGTTAAACAACCTTGTCTTTAAATGTCTTTTAAAAGTGTAAAAATGTTTAATTCCAAAGCATATATAATGTAATTAATTAGATTTAAATATTTAATAGAGTGGTGCAGGTATGAGTCTAATTCGCTGCTGGTTCCTTTGAGATTTTCCGATTGGGTTTTATAATGTTTCTTCTTCTTCATTTTATGTGTAAAATAAAACCTGTGGTAAACATAACTTGATGATACTTTGACGTTTTGTTTTACAACGTACATTGCATACACTCAACACTGCAAGCTGTCTTATCTAGAAAAAAATTAACATAACTGTTTTCGCTATGGGTGTGTATAGTTTACGTTGTGGAGTAAAAATGTAAAGAAAGTATAGTCAAGCTGTGTTTACCACAGGCTTTATTTGACACACAAATCGAAAACCCCACTATAAAGCCCTATAGGAGCCTGGGTTCTGACATCATACCTGCACCACTCTATAGAGTCGTCTCTTTGACGTCACTTTGTAGGCCAATCGGCGGTTAGCATCGCACTGGTTCTCTCGAGAAAAACCCAATAGGATTTTCCCATAGGTTTTTGGATTATTGCAAAAAACAAGCTCTGATCAACAAAGGTTTACGGTACTTACACGTTTTGTCTATTAAGATAATTATCACAGATGAACAAATTTTTTATTTATTTTGAAGTCTAAATGCAGTCGCCAGAAGTAAACCGCTAAAGGGAGGCTATAAACGGACTACACCACGGCTAGATTTCAACGTCATCATCACTAAGCTTCCAAAAACTCTTTCAGTCTTTATCTAAAAACATTTTCCCTGAACGGTTGAGTTAGAATAGTTTATAAAAGCACAATTATGAACATAATGAGGCTGTAAAAGCGGACTCAGCTTACCTGTTTAATCTCCTTGACAGCCTCTGTAGTCCCATTTAACCACTTGTTAGCGACCACCTTTTAGCAAGGCACGTAACCGCTTAAAAAAACACGAGTGGGGTTATACTGATGTATTTTGTGTCGTAGAATAAAACGTGAAAGTCTCTTGAGCTTGTGTTCACCACAGACCTTATTTCAGCCATTTAAACCAAAACCCCATTCAAAAACCCTTTGTCTTTGGGAAGAGGGAACCAGAAGTGCTAAAATGCTAACTCGCTTCTGTGTTGTGGCCTACAAAGGCATGTCATACCCGCACCACTCTATTGGTTGGACTGTGAAGATTATGGATGCCATTTTTTTTCTTCCAGAACCCTATGTAGCACTATCTTGGCCTTTAGCATACTTTACTTATTGAAATACTGCCTTTAGTGGGCTGGAGTTCCTGCTTGCATTTTTATATTTGACTGTGTTGCTAACTATTCTATGCATGGCGATTTCTGCTGTATTGTTATTGCCTTTTCCTGCAGTTTTCAGATCCCACATGTCCCCCCCCCCCCCTCCTTTCTCTCTTTTCATGCTGTTTGTCCTATAGGGGCCTTTGGAGTGGATAATGAGAACTCGACTATTTGGTTTCACTGTGTTCTATAGCAAGACAAAGTACCATGGTCTCATTCTTTTTTCTGTCTTGGCGACTTTATTTACTTCGCACAGCAAATAATGTCAAAAATATCCATGATAGATGAAGAGATGATAGCCTCCGTACCACAGTGTGAGAATTGTTTTTTTCTCATGCTGGGCTCTTTGTCTATGTTGTCTGCATGGATAATTGCCCCCTTCTCTGTGCCCCTGCAAGTGCTCTGACTGTAAATACACACCCTTTTTTCTCCCTCTTCTCTAACTGTTCTTTTTCTGCTTCTGCTCTCTCTTTCGTGTGATTGGTTCAGATCTCTCTGTGCACGAGTGGCAGCAGGACAGCAGCAGTGGGAACAGCAGTAGAGTTCTGAGTTACACCATCGCCATCAACAACCCACTGGGCCCAAAAACCGCTCCTGTGGTGGAAACACAGGTGGGTCCACACAGCTCTTTTTCTTAGTTTTTTTATCTCAGCTGTTCCTCAGTCTCCCTTAATTTTATTAAAGGGTCAAAAGCCTGTTATAATTTACTCACCCACAACCTGTGTGTATTTATTTTTGCCAAACAAAAAAAAAAAAAATTTTTTTGCCTGTACAATGAAAGTCAGCAGGATCCAATATTGTTTTGAACCCCATTGTATGGACAAAAACAGTTCTTTTTTTTGTGTTCCACTATAGAAAGAAATTCATGCCGGTTTGAAACTATTTGAGTAAATGATGACAGAATTTTCATTTTTAGGTGAACACCTCCTTTAAGTTTGATTTAATACATAATAATTGCTTTACATTTGAAAGAAAATAGCCACAAACATGCATACAATTAAAGTAACATTTTAACCCTGAACTTTGATGTAATAAACTATTATTATTTTATATCCTAGACTCTAATGAACACAATTTTGCAGGTTAAATACAAGTTAAGCTCTACTGACATCACAAAAAATATTTTTGACTTGTAGAGATGCAGTTACAATCAAAGTCCATGCACTAAGGCATTGCACTAAAATAAGTATTAAAATACACACATCTGCTATATTTAAACATTATGTATGGTAACGTCAGACTAAAAGTGCTTTCTAAACTTGTTCAGTTATATTTCATATTCAAATCCTGTCATGACCATGTAAAGCAAATTAAATCTTGTAACTCTCATGATATACGTAAAGATACCAGAAAGAGATGAAACGTTAATGAAACGATTTTTTTATTTATTAATACATTTCAGGTTTGCTGTGCTTGTTTGTGGTTCTGCACAGTTTATCCAGAAAATGTGATTATATATCAAAATTACTATAAAATAATGATGGCAATAATAAAAATAATAACTATATTACTATTGTAATAATTCTATTTCACTGTAAAGAGAAAAAAAAAATTCTGTGCAACTATTACAGTATTATTTAAGTACATTTATGCTTATGTCTTAATTTCTTAATTTCCAAACATTATTTATTTTGGTGGATAATCTCAGATAGCCCCTTTTTTAGTTACCGTTTTTTAAATCGCAGCATTTGTGGTTTGATAATCTCATGAAGACTTATGGTTGCTGTTTTATTTCGATTAATTGTTCAGCCCTAGTTAATATAGTTAATGTTAAGCCCTATTTACATGGTATAACTAGAAGTAAATCCACTTAGAACAGTAAACCCACAGCACACATAAACGCTCAAGAGAAAAAAAAACAAGCTTCCTATTTCTGCTTTTTAATATTCCCAAATGCTACAGTCTTCCTTTGTAAGTGCATTAATGTAAACACAATTTTTGTTTTTACAAATTGAGGGACCCAAAACTTTCCTTTAATAATGGGTTAAAGCAGGTTGTATTTTGTTGTGTTGCGCAGACTCTCCACAAGAGCAGCACCCGGGGGGAGTGTTACGTGGTGGACTCAGAGGTCATAACCTCAGGCATCCCCTATCAGGACTACTTTTACACTGTACACAGATACTGCCTCACCTCTGTAAACAAGCACAAGAGCCGCCTCAGGTAGAACTTCCTGGCCATTGTATGCACGTATTGTTATGCTTCAAATGCAAACACCGCTGAGGGACCCATTGTGTGTGTGTCTGCAGGGTCTCGTCTGATATCTGCTATAGGAAGCAACCGTGGAGTCTTGTGAAAGCTCTGATAGAGAAGAACACTTGGAGCGGCATTGAAGAGTATTACAGACACATGGGTAAGCAGGTTCTCATCTCAGTGTAAACCTTTATTGTGGCATTGGTGCTAAAAATGAGCTCTGCTTTCCTCGTCAGAGATGGAGGTGTGTAAGTTGGAGACGCTGTTACAGTCGGAGGTGTCCGTAGTGAGCTCTGGAGAAGTGCCTTCCGCGGACTCCGCCAGGACGCCCCCCGGCCTGCGCAGACGCAAACGCAACTGTCCGAGACGAGCAGGAGAGCGGGACCGAGAAAGGGAGGGAGCGGGAGGCGGGGAGCGGGGCGACCGAGGAATGGGAGATGAGCGCGAGAGGAGAGAAGCTGGTGAGTCAGTCGACACAGGGGTGCATGACAACTGAATTTGGTCAAGTCTGGTCTGCGAGTCCATGTGAAACACGTTGACATCTCCTGGTTGAATGTGGAATTGCTTTTACTGGATTTACTGTGATTTTTTCTGTATTTATACAGATTTCCATAGTTTCCAACCTCAGCAGTATGAAAAAATATAATCTTAAAAATATAAATATATTTTTTATATATTTTATATTTTAAATATAAGATAACAGCTCTCTGGTTTATTGTTTGAAAGTATGAAGAAATTAAGACATATTGTTGTTCTGTAAAATAAATTATTATTATTAATTAATTAAATATTATTTTTTACAGTACAATTCTATCTTTATTGATTTTTAAAAATGATTATGTAATTTTGAAATGTAATAAAATAAATAAAAATGTATTATTTAAAAAAAATCTAAACGAAGATAGCCATAAATATGAATATATTAATTTTACTGTTTCTCTTTCATTTTTTGAATTACTTTTAAATATAGTTTTTAAATACATATTTTTAAATCACTATTAATATTACTTGCAATAATAATATGTCTTTATTGATTTGATTAATATTTATGTAATTGTAATTTAATGAAATAAAACTAATATTTTGAGTAATAATAATAAAATATTATACAATAGAATAAGAATAACATCCCGGTTTATGCTTTTACTAAAATAAACAAGGATGTGATTTTTTTTTTGTATTTATACGGATTTCCATATTTTCCAACCTGAGAAGTATGATCCACATGAATTGCGTAAATTCATGTGGATCAACCCCCCCCCCCAAAAAAAATCTAAATATTATAAATAAATATTTTCCACTAAAATAAAAGGTCTAATTATATAATTTAATAAAATGTAAATAATATATAGAATTAATAATAATAAAGAATTCAGGATTTCCTTCTTTTTTTGTTGCTGATCAAATGCCTGTGGCTAAATGAGTTATTTTTAATGCACAATACATAAAATATATATTATATAATTTTTAATGAAGACTGCCAGAAATATTAATATATTTATTTTACTACTATTATTATTATTAATATTAGTAGTAAATGTGATTTGTTCAATGATTATGTAATTGTAATTTAATGAAATAAAACCTAATATTTTTAATAACAATATTCAAAATGTTCTCCAGGTGCACAGTATGTAAAATTGGGTGAGAGGTGGCGTGGCAGCAACAACAGCATCTCCACCATCCTGCTCATTGTGAGCTTCATGTGAGTGTTTTCAACTTTGGCATTCTGTAAATATCACTTTGTGTGCACTTGTGTAATGTCAGCGTTAATGTGAGCCGCTGATGTCATTAAACTCCCTTTAGATGAACAAAATTGAATCTGAGCTCATTGAGACTGTCAGGTTGTCTTCATTACAGTTGCAGCGTCTTTTCTGTTCATGAGCACTTTAAGCTCGGCTCAAGATTTGAATGTACCATATTTACTAACACGGTGGACAACACATTATGATGATGTATATTTTTTAGGATCCGTGTGAAGCCCATATATAATTTTTCCAAAAATGAAAGCTCTGTCATCTTTTACTTATCCTCATGTCATTTGAAACACATTTTCTAAAATACCTTTTTAGCTGTATTTTTCCATACAATGAAAGTGAGGGACTGGGGCTTTAAAGCTCATTATACAGTAAATATTAACTTAGGTGAGTATATTTTTCAGAGAAAGTTATCATATGGCTTTGGAACTTTGAACTTAGCATACAAGTCAACTTTAATGGTACTTTTTAGAGCTTAACAGCTCCAGTCCCCATCCACTGCCATTGTATAAAAAGAGCAGCCTGGACATGTTGCTAAATATCTCTCTTTGCGTTCCACTAAAGACAAAAATCAATGCGACATGAGGTTGAGTATATGATATTACAAAAAATATTTGAGTAAACTATCCCTTTTAGCACTTTCCTGTGCATAGTAATATTACACCCCGTTTATAATAACACCGATATCACCTAAGGAGTGTCTGTCTCTCTCCCTTCTTTTGCGTACTAATATCTCTCCTTGCTGTTCTTCTCTTTCTCGTCTTGCTTTCCTCGCTCCCCCCTGCGTATAGGATCTGTGTCAGGTAGAGCCTTTGTCTTTGTGCTTCAAGGAAAACACATATTTTTCATGACCCAAAAACGAGTACAGACGACTATATTTATGTCTCTTTTGTCTTCCTCCTCCAGTCTGGTGGTTTTGGTTGCTCTGAACATGATGTTGTTCTACAAACTCTGGGCGCTGGAGCGGGCCGCACACACGCTCGAGACCTGGCACTCGTACTCTTTAACTGACAGGTATATTAAAACTAACTGAGTGGCTATACACACATGCTGCTTCTTAGCGTGCTGATTCCGGAATCTCTCTCTCTCTCTCCGCAGCCCTCTGCCCCAGTCAGCAGGAGAGTGGGCGCAAGTACTGCAGCTCCAGAGACAGTTCCACCAGGCCCAGATGAACAAATGGCAGCAGATTTTACAGTCTTCTGTCTCACTTCTGGATCAGGTGTGTTCCTGAGCTAAACTTAAGATGTTCAGGTCTTTAGCATGCAGCCGAAATGTTGTATTTTCTGAAAAGAAATTAGGATTGATACTATCAGTGGGTGAACATTTACTCTACAGTATTTATTACTTTTTTCTGAGATTTTGTCATGCATCTATACCAGTGATTCTCAACTAGGGATCCGGACCCACTTGGGGGCCTCAGCGCACTTCCAAGGGGGCCGTAGAATGTGCTATTATGCAAGTCCCCAATTATAGTATTGTACATTTTGTTTTGGAGGTCTCCTACAACAGGTTTACATGCATCAAAGGTCAAAAAATACTTAAATGTTCTCATCATATACATTGGACTTCACCACATTTTTCAATGATTGTCAAACGATTAAATTCCTCCAGACAGCCCACTCTTTTACGATTGGTCTACTGCTTACAGCGTGTGTCGGAAGCTAAACGCCTTTACCATAACTGAATTTCAGCTCCGGAGGCTTCCTAAAGCTCAGCGATGTAAGCTCACTGTTAAGGCAGTAACGATGGCATTGATTTTACCATATCAATCCAAGCGTGAGTGGAATAACTAGTTATTCAACCCAAACCTCTATCGCAAGGATGACTTGAGCAGGACGTTTCTCAGTGATAAACTACTCAGTTTGAGGTAGATTAATAGATGTTGCAACTGTAATTCCTCACCATCAACACACCAATGTGTATATTATGGATTTATTCAAACTCATAAACTGCATCATTAACGTGAATTAATAATGTAACATTAAAGTTTTGTAAAACAAATCTTCCTCAATCCTTCATCGTTACTCAAAGTACTAAGAACGACAGACAATCTGCATTAGTAGACACCGTTTTAGGTAATAGTGGCCCACAGTTGCTTAGCAGAAGTATATATACCAAATAAATCCCTCAATGTGCAATTTGCTGTCGTTTTATTCTAGAATCTCATGTATAACCCTCTTAGAATAGTTAGCTTATTGTCTTTATGCTCGTAAATGTTCTGTTCTTTATTTCCAAAAAGGTAAAGAAAGATTATAAAAGCAAACAGTAGTTTCTGCTGAAAAAAAGCATGTAAACCAGTTTAAACTGGTTTGCTAGATCTTGTTCAAGATGCCCAAAACCTTTAAAAAAAAAAACAGGCCTGCATAACCAGGCTGAGACAACAAACCAGTTTAGGCTCAAGATATTAGTTTTTTTATGATAAATAATGTACAAATAATTCTAGGGACATTTTCTATGAAAGTAAAAATGGTTGATTTCGATTCCGTATTGTTTTTAAAGCCTCTTCCCCTCTCTAATGTAGATGAAACAGTCTCTGGAGAAGCTCCACAGAGGAATGATCACACCAGAGGTGCAGCAGGAGTCTGATCCAGACCCGGACAAACTGACGGATCAGTGAAAGGCATACGGTAACCCCTACACCCAACCGTTTACTCACTCTGGTCCCTGTGACAGGACTCCACAAAGGGGGCAAATCATGGACGGGACGGTGCTCAACTCAGTGACATTAACGCTGGGATTGAAATGGGTAGCGTTTAGGTTACCCAAGTGTCCCATCAGCAGCTACAGGACTACAAACTAACTCTTCTATCAATATGAACACATTATGAACTCTGGGTCTGAAGCAATAACACACACGTACGGGAGCGTCTGTGACTTTCAGCTGTGCTGCATCTTGAGCCGTTTTGGTCCGTACGGAGTGTCTGGGGAAGCTCAACGTGAGCTTATAGAAAACTGCAATTCATCGTGGACCTTTTTTAAACAAAACAAAAAACGAAATGAACTTTGGAGAGATGCGTTAAAGATTTCAAAGAGGGAAGTGTCTGTCTCTTCTGTAGGAGGTCTGAAATCAACCTCCAATCTGCTCCGAGGGACCTCTCAGCCTGTCATTTCACAACAAACGTATTTTTATGTTTTGATGGAAGAGAAATTAAATTTTCTCTTTTGTTTTGATGATTTCAGAGCTGTTACTGAAACTTGTGTCAGACCATTACAGTATTTATTTAATAGACTTGAATTACAGTCTAACGTCATTGTGTGTTTCTGCTCAACTGAGGACCAATGTAGAAATAGGTGGGCCAAGTGGTATGAATATGAATTCCCATTTTAGCAATAATCACTTGGAAAAATCATAATGACAGTTAGATGTTAATCTACAAGTAAAATGTCCAGCTGTTACTTAAGGTAGAGTATCAGAGGGACGATTGTTTTTACACACTGTTACAATTTTAACCATTGCTTCTTTCTCCCTAAAGTTTTAGCTATTATTTTTGGTTTCATATCCCTGTGTATTTATGACTTGGGGGTGAGAGGAGCTGTTTCATGTAGTCGAGGTGTCGGGAAACTTGTAGAGTTTCACTGGAATCAAACTTGAACTGTTCAGAGTTACTGTTAGCTCGAGCAGCTGAACATACACACAGATTGGAGAACTTCAGTCGTTCCTGGGACTGGGCGTTTAGGACCAAGCAGAACTCAAGATCAGGAGGAGTATTGTGACGTACATTTCACTCAACACTGTAGGCGAATCTCACACAGAACTTGTCCAGGTGTTTCACCTCATAATCAAATGAAAAAATATGTTTCTGACAATTAAGCACCCCTCATTTACTGTAATGCTGTAAATGAAAATAATCCTTATTTTTATTTAAAAAATAAGCATCATTTAAAAGCAGTAAAACATATTTTCAAGTGGTATAAATATATTTATAATCTTGGAAATTATGAAAATATTGTCACAATGCAAAGAAAGGCTAAATAATAATTTTTTCTATTGATTTTACTTTGAAATTCTTGACAGGCTTGGTGAGATTCACCTAGAGACTTTGAGTTGATATTCTCTCTCTCTCTCTCTCTCTCTCTCTCTCTCTCTGTTTTTTCTTTGATTATTTCGTTTGGACGGTCTGTTACTGATGTCCTCTGTCCGGCCATTTCATTGTTGTCCTGCCCTTCAGCCTCAGTGATCTCTCCCTCCTCTGAGTGTGTTATCAGAGTGACTGTCTGTATGTCTGTCTGCGGGCGCTGCTGTGCAAAGCCCTTGCTGAGTGATGAAAGCATGTGCTATTTATTCGGGTCAGGGAGGGAGAGAACGAAGGTGGGATGTATTGTATAGACACGATTGTAAAGATGACTTGTGACAGTCGAAAATGTATAATAAAAATGCCAAAAAAAAGTTTGTGTATTACTAATTGGTGAAGTGAATAACACTGATTATCTCTTCATCACAGCACCTGTTAGTGGGTGGGATATATTAGCGTGAGGATTTGAGTGAGTTTGACACGGGCCAAATTGTGATGGCTAGACGGCTGGGTCAGAGCATCTCCAAAACTGCAGCTCTTGTGGGGTGTTCCCGGTTTGCAGTGGTCAGTATCAAAAGTGCTCTAAGGAAGGAACAGTGGTGAATTGGCGACAGGGTCATGGGCGAGGCCAAGGCTCATTGATGCACGTGGGGAGCGAAGGCTGGCCCGTGTGGTCCAATCAAACAGTCGAGCTACTGTAGCTCAAATTGCTCAAGAAGTTAATGCTGGTTCTGATAGAAAGGTGTCAGAATACACAGTGCATCGCAGTTTGTTGTGTATGGGGCTGCATAGCCGCAGACCAGTCAGGTGCCCATCGCTTACCTGGGGAACACAGGATGCACTATGGGAAGAAGGCAAGCCGACGGAGGCAGCATGATGCTTTGGGCAATGTTCTGCTGGGAAACCTTGAGACCTGCCATCCATGTGGATGTTACTTTGACACGTAAAACCTACATTGTTGCAGACCATGTACACCCTTTCATGGAAACGGTATTCCCTGGTGGCTGTGGCCTCTTTCAGCAGGATAATGCGCCCTGCCACAAAGCAAAAATAGTTCAGGAATGGTTTGAGGAGCACGAGTTTGAGGTGTTGACTTGGCCTCTAAATTCCCCAGATCTCCATCCAATCGAGCATCTGTGGGATGTGCTGAACAAACAAGTCCGATTCATGCTGGCCCCACCTCACAAATTACAGGACTTAAAGGATCTGCTGCTAACATCTTGGTGTCAGATACCACAGCACACCTTTAGGGGTCTTTTGGCTGCAAAAGGGGGACCTACACAATATTATGCCTGATCGGTGTGTGTGTGTGTGTGTATATATATATATAAAATTAAAAAAAAAAAATACACATGTACACTGGGATTGATAAATGTTTTTTTTTCATGTGTTTGAAGGATCTTATGCTCACTTAGGCAGTAATATTGTAAAATATTTCTACAATATAATAATATTAATAAAAAAATTACAAAATAGCTGATTTCTATTATAGTATTTTTAAAAATGTAACTTATTCTTGTGATTTAAAAAAAAATAAAAAAATTCACAAGATCCTTCAGAAATCGTTCTAATATGCTGAATTGGTGCTCAAGAAACAATATCATCCATGTTCAAAACGCTGGAAACGAATAGGTTTTTTATTTTTCAGGTTTCTTTGACGTTTCAAAATTTTCCAAAGAACAGCATGTATTTGAAATCGAAATCCTGACCCCAAATGGTCAAGACAGCAAACATTCAGGAAAAATAGGTATAAAAAAAAAAACCCATCAGATATATTTTTAAATGTATTTTATTTCATACGATCTTGTCTTGTCATTTATTTGGCAAGCAACATGTTCACTTCAACATGAAATGCATCCTGGAATTCTTGAGGCCTTGAAGTTGTCGTGTGCATATACTGTACAGACTCTCACAGAGGTGCACGATATTCTGTGACATCCAAGTGTTAGTATGAGACCCTCTATGTTTTAGTAAATCCCAGCACTAACAGCAGCTGCTCATTCAGGAATGAAGCGTTTTTCAACGTTGCAAGTTTATGACAGTGTTCATAAAAATGTATTTAAAATCATGCAGTAGAAATCTACCCATTAACAACCACCGAATTAAAGCTATAAAAGTAAGAAAACCAGAGCTAGGAAGTCTCGAGAACGTTCATGCATAAAGGCAGTGAGACTTTGGCAGTGTAGTGCTGCCCTCTGTAGTCACTACCAAACATTGGCTACAAAGAGGGAGAGGAAAGACTGGACGTTTTTTTGTGAATGAATACAATTGATTCCTGCTTTCTCATTCAGTTTTCTTTTGAAACCATCATGCATTAAGAGCCAGAGGCTTGCGCATTGCTCCTTTAACCTTTCAGTCATTCTCAATCGATTTCATGCAGCCCTTGATTATCTTGTCAGCAAAGACAAAACGAAAAGAGGAGGGATGATCAGGTCAGTCAACATCAGAAATGATTAATAGCACAGATCCTCTACGGCACATTCTTGATATATTTATCATGTTAGTTTCGGTAACTGAACTCGGCTATGAAATCTTTAAGACAACAATGTAGCCTACTTTCTTCACGTCTATGATTATAACATATATGTGACATTCATTTGCCTTGCATTTATTTCTTTTTAAGAGAACGATTTGAATAGCTTCATATGCTACTGGCAATGTCTGCTTTTCACCCAGAATGGTTATTTTGTTCTTTATAGTGCTAAATATATTTAATGTTTCATGCCAATTGTAAAGGCTAAATATAGAGAACTGCTATTTTGCAAATGAAAAGAACAATTTAAAGGTACACTATGTAACTTGGTTTCAAGTGCTTGTATTTTAGACCTGATGGAATGGTTTTCGTGGGAAATTGTGGCACGTGTTTCGTCATATCCTTAAATAGAGGGTATGCACGTGATGTCACTGTCGTCCGGAGTGACTGCGGTTACGCCCACTGAGTGGCAAAAAGAGTGGCAGCATTGGTTTTCAGCGAATGCCACGAAAAACACACAAAACAGCTAAAACGGGAAACAACTATACAAATAGATTTGACAAGAAATCTGAGGTATGTTTTTACAGACTGTCGAAATGGATCGCTGCAATTCACAGAAACAACTGGACTCCATTCCTGCGAAATGTGGATTTGCAGTTGCATATTTGTCAATATGCTGACTTTTGTTTTGGGGTAAAATCATACCTTGTATATTGTATTGACAACTCGTCAATTAAATGTTTACCATTTTATATTCTGCATACTTTTGCATACATGTTTTTTAAATAAGCACTGACAAAAACGATATAAGTTTTAGGGCTGGAGAATATGTCAATGTAACATTGATATAAGTGATCACCTGGATTTAGACCTACCTATATTGTATTTATATAAAGCGTTCACAGGCAAATTTCCTTTACGTATTTCCCTGGCATCGAAATCAGGCTCAAATAAATGTCAGGAAAACCCGATTCCTGGCTGCATGTCCATATCCATGGATCACTGGATCTTTGGTAAGTTGTAACAAACACTTATATCAAGTCCAACCTTTAGTTTAAACTGATAATCGTTTGTTTTACTCACGTTTTATCACGAAACAGCTCTTTTGCCACTCAGTCCGGCTGAGGGGGTGTGTTCTGGCGGGAAAGTGACGTCAATGCACAGTCACGCAGAGCCGAAGCACAACCAAAACAATATTCTTTCGCAAAATGCATGCAGTTTAGTTTTTTTTTTTTTAACCGTTAAAGGGCCCAAAGTTACAAAGTGTACTTAAAATGAAGTATTATGTTTCAGGAAGAAAGTGTTAAAAGTAATGGTTAGCTTACATGAGGTTAGTTAAATTAGTTCTGGTTTAAATCCCCTGTATGTGAGAGGGACTATATTCAGATAGGAAGCTCTTGTTGTAAATGTGCATTATTATTTGTCGGCATTAGCTATGCAATGCTAATCACAGTCCCCAGCTGCCAAATATGAGATTTTCTGTCTGATTTCTCCAATATATATTAGGGGTGAAACGGTATACACAAAAATGATGGCCCGCTATTGGAGGGATTATCACGATGATGGATAGAGAAGCGATGGGTTGTTGCCTGTTGATCACGCCTCTTGTGGTCTGATTGGTTGAAGGACTATCCAATTGCATACAGAGTAATTTAATTTATGCGCGTTTATGCTCGCATATGCAGTAGAAAATACAGAGCAGGCTCCCCAGACCAATGTTCAATCTTAAATTGAGCATGGTCTGGTGATAGCCAGACAAGGGAAACGGTGCTTTACTAAACAAACTATGTTTCTGTCTTTAAATATTAAAGTCCGTCAATACTGCGGCAAATGGCTGCAAAGCACTCTTCCTGCTGCGATTTAGTGTTTTGTCGGGAAGAGATTTGAAGTGTTTCCAATTTTGGATGCAAAACATTTTAGCGAAATGTATATTTTAGAATTCTTGCGGTTTCATTCTCATGCGCACAGGTGTTGTGCCTAATTTCGACTGCCTGTCAAATTATCATCGTACATTTATAATCCTAATCCCACACCCACCCCTACTCCTGAACCTTTGGTACAGCCAGGGGGGTAATAGGAATTGAGTAAAATATTCAGCAAAGTCTATGGAGATAACTGGTGACTGATATGAAATACTGGCATGGATTCAACATGAGATGAGACAACTGTGAAATTCCCAAAGTGCGAAACTCAAAGTACATTCTGCATACAGAAAAATTCTGCATGTGCAGTGGTTAGAAAAACTCTGCATCGGTTCACTACACGTGCGAACCGAAAGAATACGTTCAATGTAACACCCCTAATATATTGTGTTGATGTTTTTCATTTTCCTATTTTTACATTACTTAATGTATTTGCGATCTTTTAAGTGAGGATATTGATATATATGCTTTCACATATATAATTCTACTTGAATAGATAATGCTTTTATATATAGGTTTTTTTGATGTTGCTCTGACTCAGTAAATATACTAGTGACTAATTTTTATCACATTTAAAGCGGCGTTCTCATGTGGAAGGTGTTAAAAGCCACAACACGTCATGTACAATTTGTTATGTACAGTGTTACAGATTCATGCTTGAACCAATTAATGCATCATTCATTCGTTAACCTTAAAGTTGTTGTCTAGGGCCTTAAAACAAAACACTTTCTTTTTTTAGGTAAAGTGTGACTGAATTTCCCTGATGGTTTAGAATGGCGCTTCTGTCACAGTCGTTGTGAAAACAGCAGCCCAGAGCGCCGGTGAGGGTGACGGAGGAGGCCGTTGGTAATGGACAGAGCTTCAAACTTTTGGGTTTGGGTCAAGCTTGAGACTGTTTTTGGACCTGAAATGAAACAAAAGGCAGATGGTTAAACCGACATGAAATAGGGGACGTCCAGATGTGACTATGAGAGTTACATTTAACAATCCCACCTGTTATTCTGCCACCACTACACCTGCACAATTATCTTTGCTCTCCGAGGCTATAGCTAAATATTCAGCCCTAAGAGAATGAGAAGGAGGGAGAAAAGGCAGAAGGGATAGAAAAGGTAATGAAGAAAAGAACAGCAACAAGAACTTGAAAAGTTTTGAGAACCGCAGTTTGCAGAAAAATATAGATCCTTTCGGGGATTGAGGGAAATATAGATTTGAAAGAAGAAAAGCAGTTGAAACGAATAAAAGACAGGCCGATTTTATGCTGGTCTATTTTACGCTGACTGTCAAAAGTTTGGAATATTTTTTTTTTTTGTTTATTTAAAAAAATATATATGTTTATTTGATCAAATATACAGTAAAACAGTAATACCGTGAAAATTTTTTTTTTTAAATAATATATTCTGTGATGCAAAGCAGACTTTTGGCATCCTTACTCCAGGCTTCAGTGTCTCATGACCCTTCAGAAATCATAGCATTATTTCTCTAGAGAGGCTCTAGAAAGTTCAAAAGAACAGGATTTAGAAATAGAAATATTTGTAACATTATAAATGTCTTTACTGTTGCTTGAATCAATTGAATGCGTCTTTGTTGAATAATAGTATTAATTTATATTTTTTCAAAAAAAATATCTTAATGACCCCAATCTTTTAAATGGTAGTGTATCACAGTTTACACAAAATATTAAGCAGTACAACTTAATTTAATATTTTGGATTATACTGTTATTCATAATATTTCACAATAATACTGTTTTTACTGTAATTTTGATTAAATAAGCCTTGGTAAGCATAAGAGACTTCTTTAAAAACTTTTTTTTTTAAAAACCTTAACCCTATATGGGACGCATTATGTTCTAACCATTAAATATTTTTTCAAATAAGTTTTTATTACATGAAATGGCTTCAATCAAAAAAAACAAAAAAGATTTTTAAAAAAAAATTTCGGGGGAGTATTTAGGAAAACATAGCCATATGGCATCTTTTAGAAATTGATAGATGTATATACTTGGGTCTCATGGAAACCAAAAATAAGTAGATTCCTGTCATTTAATCCCTGTCGTTCCCTATAATTTGGCTAATTCATCCTCACTCTCATCACATGGCAGAGCTACCTCTGCACTCTTCCTATTGCCCTTTCCGAAAAATATTGCTGTATTCATTTTCTGAATAGAAGAAATATTTTTTGTTACTTAAACATAAACCCAACTATACTACAATATACTACTAAATTACTGCAATCATATTGTTGATGCTACTATCCCAATTACTGCAATTCCATTGTGGAATTGATTGTTGTGGAACATTGATATTTTCTCATTTACAGTAAAACTATGTTAGACAAAGTTGATTTGTGAATAAAAATATCTAATTTACTTATCAAAGATGCTGCAAAAAAATGCCCCTTGAGATGTTTAGAAATGAGATTAATAGAGCAATTCAACAGGTGTCTTCCGCGTGAGTATATTATTATAATGATTTTGAATGATTCTTTCCAATTATGTATAATATGGATTTATTGTTTCTTTAAATATGTTTTCTAAAGTTTGTATTTGGTCTCTGAGGAGTGACTGAGGGTCACAGTGCTTACTCACTTAGCCCGGCTTCTGGAGATGAAATATGGATTTGTCTTTCATTTTATATTTTTTCCTTTATGGTGAAAATTGTCTGTACCTCTTACTGAGAGAAAGCACATGTTATCAGTATGTTTTTGCTCATTGAACTCCAACCTTGGAGAGACTGTGTATGTGTGCAGTATTCTGTGTTACAGATCAGTATTAGAGGTGGATTATGGGCAGCCTAGGGAGAGTGACATTATGTTGCTCTGGACAAGCTGGCGCCTGCTCCAGATCTGGAAGGTCACTACGTGCCTAATTCCAGGGTGAAAACATCAACAAGTGATCTATGGACACGTGCATCTGATTAACTGACAATGTGTGGAAATTTACCATGACTGTCTATTTTCTCTTAGCCAATCAGAATCATTCAACTTGCAGTAATGACCTGGCTAGACCTTGAAAACAGTATAACTGTTGAGAAGGTGTATGTATGAAATCTGGTAGAGGGAGCGCGGCCTACGAACTCCTTGTGAGACTTGAGGCTGACTTCTGGTGATGAAACTGCAAACTATTCTTCAGTACATTTTTGCGCTCATGACTCTTGGTCTTCACTCTTCACAACTGGTCTTGGGTCCTAAACTGTTCTCCCCTAAAAATTCCCATATTGTATTTCTTTCTGAATAACAAGGAAATTAGTGTAAATTAATTGTTGCCATATGGGAACCCTGCACCATAAAGGGTTGATTATTCCAAACTTTTGACACAAATGCATATTTTTTTATAATTAAAGATCCCATAAAATGTAGGACGTCCTCAATGGTCCCTAAAGAGGCAGACAGGTGTTTGTCATCAAGGAAGAGCAAACAGTGAGAGACATGTGACTCACTCGCTCTCTCTCAGCGCTTCCTCTCCCGCTGCTGCGATCTTCCTGTAACAGTAGACCATCTCCATCACCAGCCATAACTGCAGCCCAATGATAGACACGTACATCATGACCTCAGATAAGATGGACGCCATGCCTCTTGTAGCTAGAGGTAAGTGAGATCAAATTCAGTTCAGAAATCTATATTTGGTTCTTTCATAACTTTCACATTTTACTACTCTTAAAATTACGATCAAACACTGAAAGAAGGAAGTTTAAAGTACGATCTGAACATATTTGGGAAGGTTTCAGCACTCTGTAAGATAGACACATCAGTAGTGACATCAGTGCTGATGTAGGCCTGACTCAGACTCTGACAGGAAGTAAAGACACGTCTGACTGAACTATCACCGTCAGCATATGTGTGGACAGACGTTCTCAGCAGAAGCGTCAAAACCGAACATGTGGCCCCTCTTGATTGATTTTGAGTGTAGCTTCCAACAAAAAATGACAATTTGATAATTTGGCCTTTGATTTTGCAGTGTATTGAAGGGGGAAAGTGTTTGTCAAAAATACTTTACACTTTTCCCTCATAAACTACAAAAGGAGATTTTCGCCTTAATCACTGGCTGTCAAATTTATTTATTTATTCATTTATTAATTTGAATAAATTTTTATTTTCAGGTTTCATTTTAATTTGAGTAATTTTCATTCGTTTTTCAATATTTACAGTATTTATTTTCTATATTTTTCAGTTTTAGTATTTCAGCATAAGCATATTTTATTTCCATTTTTCATATAATATTTGTACTTTATTTCAGCTTTATTTTAATGAACAAAAATTGCATATAACAGCTTTAGTTAACAAAACAACACTGTTGACTACTTGACAAGGATTTAACTTTTGGATTATTCTGTTTCCTGTTTTTCTCTTGTCACGTTTTATCTTGCCTTGAAACATTTTTCCTCACATTACACACAAGGCATTTTGGAGCAGTTAAAGTGTTGATTTGAGGAAAAAGCTGAAAGAAAAATGTATAATGGTGCTACGTCAGTCCATAAAATAAGTCCAAATGACTCGTATAAAATCATGCATTAGATTCTTAAACATCCTTGCTTTCATAACACAAGCATTTGGTGTGTCAAGGACACAGATGATGAAAGCCCTGATTATGCTGCTATGAAAACACTTTGCTTTCAGGGCCATGTCCTTGCTTTTGACATTTTAAAGGCGTTTCTATTCAGTGTTGACTCATCTGTCTTCATGAACACACATTATGTTCCTTGGTTGTGTTGCAGAGGATTTTGTGTGTGTTCTGTCAAGCCAATGATGTTATCTTCACCCTCTTACTCTAATTTGTGCTTGCACAATTCATTTCAAAACCTGTTTGCATTTGTTTCCTCTTATGTAAATTTCATTCTCTTTTAATGGACATACCATTTCCCACTACGTTGATGTTGATAAACTTGGTTGTGACGGTGCGGTACTCGTAATTGGAGAAGACAAGGGTGCGGTCGAAGAAGCATCGATAGGTGCCGGTGTCGTTGAAGGTGACGTTGTAGATGTAAATTGAGCCATCTTGCACATCATCAGTTTTTTTACTGCCGTTCCAGGCCAGGCGGTCAAAGAAGCGGTCATCTATTATGTTGCTTGTCATTTCTGCATAACTGTATATCTAATTGTAAGAAAAAAAAACAGTGGGATAGATACATTATTTGATTCAGGACCCAAAACAACCTTTTTGCAATTCTCCAATATTTTGTGTCTATAAATAGCTGTTAAAGGGTTAGTTCACCCAAAACTTTTGTCGTTAATTACTCACCCTCATGTCATTCTAAACCCGTAAGACCGTCGTTCATCTTCAGAGCACAAATGAAGAAATATTTGATGAAATAGACTGCAATTTAATTAACACTTCAAGGCCCAGAAAGGTAGGAAATACATCGTTAAAATATGTGACTCCAGTGGTTCAACCTTAATTTTATGAAGCGACAAGAATAATTTTTTTGCGCAAAACACAAACAAACATAACTTTATTCAACAATTTCGTTCTAGCCTGTGTCAGTCTTCTACGCAGTTTACGTTGTAAATACAGTGCATCTCCTGCGTCATCATCACACACATGCGTCGTGCTCTCGTGAACAGCATCGGCTGCCGTGGAACTCGAAAGCACTGCTTACAACGTAAACTGGGCCAGACACTGACACAGGCTAGAATGAAATTGTTGAATAAAGTCGTTATTTTGTTTGTTTGTTGTGCACAATAAGTATTCTCGTCTCTTCATAAATTAAGGTTGAGCCACTGGAGTCACATGGAGTATTTTAACAATTTTTTTTACTACCTTTCTGGGCCTTGAAAGTGTCAATTACATTGATGTCTATGGAGGGATCAAAGAACTCTTGGATTTCATCAAAAAAAAAAAATATTTGTGTTACAAAGATGAACGAAGGTCTTGCGGGTTTGGAGCGACATGAGGGTGAGTAATTCATGAGAGAATTTTCATTTTTGGGTGAACTATCACTTTAAATATCTATGAAGTGATTTTACACATCGTTATCCTGTATGAATATCTGGAGAGGTCATGCTAATGAATTTGTCTAAAACTGTGGGAGCCCTTAAAAATTGCAGGATATAGTATTTGCTGTGCATTACTTTTAATATGCCATTCATTTAATAAAATATTAATTAAAAAATATTAAAAATATGAATAAATTAGTAACTATTAAACAGTCAAAAAGTGTCTCTCATTCATTATTACATAAATATAATTCTAGTAATATTCTATGCTAATACACTATGGCATAATGTAACCCTTCCTGTTCAAACCGCCTGCTCCAAAGCGGGACTCGAACCGGGTCCCCCGGCATGAGAGTCGGATGCTCTAACAAGGAGCCTAAAGGCTGCAACCTCTAGCGTCAGTGAGGTTTACTTGCACAGCAACTACTAGCTGGCCTCCGTTACTCTAAGGGTGAGTTCACACTTGTAGTTCGGTTCGTTTGGTCCGGACCAAAAAACAAAACATATAGTCCTGGTCCGCTTAGCGTTCACACTGGCATTTTTAAGAGCGTACCTAAAGTTACAGAACCAAAGGCATAGGGATACGGTCACAACCTGATTGGTCGGCTTTTGACGTATTTTTCGCGACGGAGCTTCCTCACCGAACATTCAAAACAATGCTGTGTGCTGGATTAAACGCCATCATTTTATGCGTGTACATATGGTTTTATTATTACCAGCTGGGAACTCACGAAGAGCTCATAAAATGTTCAAAACATTCAAAACAGCACCAGGATTTCCTCCGTTGTTTGCAGAAACGAAGATCTGCATATATTGATGAGGCACTTTACCTCCTCGTTGCTCCACGTTTGCCCTCAACTCATTTTGGATACGCCGATCTTTCCGCGTCGTCGAATCAGCACGTCCTGTTTTTGGTTTGTTTACATGTCTTTGGTCCGTGTTGCGTTCATATATCAATCGAACCGCACCAGAGTTTGTTTGGAAGCGGGCCGAGACCCATCTTTTTAGCGGTCTCGGCCCGCTTGTTTGGTGCACACCAGGGTTCGGATAGCAGCGTTCACATATGTTCACTAACCGAGCAATCGCATCAGGGTTCGTTTTAATCGAACCAAACATGACAAGTGTGAACGCACCCTAACACTGAAAGACACTGCCGTTTTTAGGTAGTTGGGTAGTAGAACTAGTTTTCTAGTGGCAGAGGACTTCTTTTGCACCCTCCTCGTAATCATACTCAAAGAAAAATGCCTGCTGATACCACTCGGGAATGTTCCTTTATGGAAATAATGGTGGTCATAAATAATGCGTGATCTTGGCCTCGCGTGAAAAATGCAGCAGTCTCAAATCGGCTTTGGGGTTTAGATGTTTTATTGTACCATGGAATAATTAAGTTGCTTTGATTTCTGTGTGCATGTCAGTAGTAGGCACGCAGCTGTACTAGAGCTTTTGTACATGTAAAAGGGCATCTGCTGCAGATTAATTTAGGTAATGCATTGTACGTGGGGAGCAGCATCTGTGTCTCTCAATCACGTGGTCTTTGGTCTCATACTCACGTGTGAAAATTCACTCTCGCCTTTGGCCATGAACCACCAGTCCACTTTGGCAGAGGCCGGCACTTCCCCTCTCATCTTGCAAGAGATACAGCCCAATTTGAAGCCGTGACCCTGCACTGCCTCCGTGTCGGAGTCCACCTCCACACACGCCCCATGGCAGAGCCAAGCTACAGGAAGAACAAGACATTAGACACTCTGCTTCAGTTCTTAAAATGCTCTATTAAGTCTTACTGATGCCCACTTTTTTTGTTTTGAACTGACAGGCATCTAAATCTTCTCTTTTTATCTCTTTTTTTGTTTAGTTTTTTTGCATGCGTTCCCATTTTTGGGGGAATTATGCATGCTGGCTTTTTTAGTTCAAGGCAGAGCATTTTCTTGCAAGCTTTATTTCCACTCATAAAAACTGACTGTGCAGTTAAAATAGTCCTAATTAACTGTGCATCTCAGAGCACAGTATTTGCTTAAAAAAAACCATTTTGTCTTCAAAAAGCTTTGAGGGGAAATAAATTGTTAGCGGTGATTTGTGATCCTTTTTGAGTCATTAATCTACTTTCATATATAGACACAGGTCTCTATATATGCCTAGAAGTCGCAAACACTTGCAGAAAGGGACACACCTGATATTCCAAGTATCTTTCTCTCACACTTCACCCTGCGGTTTCCACAGAGACATCTGCATCGCTTTCAACCAATGATCTTTTTGCAATTCTGACCTCTGGAGAAGTATTTATATATGTGCAATGAGATGAGGGACAAGAAACATTGCACACACATCAATCACAGCTACAACTTTACATTATTAACTGCAGTCATCCTGCTGTTGAGATTAATTTTTTTTTTTACGGGCATCTCTTTACTGTAATATTCAGGAAAACAACATTTATAATTGACTTTTGACTGCTAAGAGAAAAGGAGGACAGATGAAAAAAGTAAAAATTGGTGTGACCCCCTCAACTGGAAGACAAGAGAGGAAGAAAACGAGAGAGAGAAGGGAGACAGAGAGTTAAACGGTTTCAGTGTTACATCCATCACATCACTGATTATCATTGACAGATTATTGATTTATGGCTTCTGATTGGCTGCAGAGAGGAAGAAGAAGGGTAGAATGGGGAGGAAAAACAATTATCAATACAGAAATACTACAGATTCAGAGGAAAGGGGAGGAAGGGTATAATCACATCATGCTGACACATTCCTAAAACAAGCAAATTATTAAGCAAGCCAATAAATGGCTGCTATACTAATCATATTAATAATAAGACATCACAACTTTGTAATGTACAGTATGACAAAGGATTTCATTTTTGAGATTTGCTTAAGATTCCCTTGAACAGTGTTATTATTGTTTTTAACTATTAACTATTAAGTCGTGGTGAAATGTAAGAAGCGACAGATCTTTTCTCTTTTTTGATGTACATCCGGATTATTGAAAAGAAAAAATAGGAAAGGGACTTGGTTCTATGATTGACATGCTTCACTGTTAGATTAATAGCATGCATTTACAATTTGAATTTTGGTTTCATGTCGACTTTTAGTGAGCATACAGCAAAGAAGAAAAAAAAAAAACATTTAAATTGTAGATAAGGCAAAGGACGGTATAAAGGGTGGGAGGAAAGGAGACATATCCCTTTCACTTTAAAAAGCCAAGGAGGGACACAATAAACTGACCTCAGACCTGTCAAAAACTGCCGTCTAAACTTCTGTCAATGTCACTGCGGGGACAGGGTCATTACATAACCCCCTTTTACAGAGATTACATTATGCAATTTATTCCAGATTAGACTGCACAATGCCCACATAATCCCAGGATTGAGTTAATGCACTAAAGTGTTGAATTAAACGCTTTTTACAATTACTTCAGGATGCTTTTTTGGATAGAAATGGGAGAGACCTACAACTTTGCAAATGCTTTTATCCAAAGCAATTTGCATTGCATTCAAGCCAAGGTTAACCTTTGACCAGTTATACATTTCTTGGGAATTGAACCCATGATGTTGTCTGCACCATGTTCTACTGTTTGGGCAACAGGAACACTGTGGTGCAATGAGAGATTCAAAGAAAGAGAAGAAAAAGCCTTTTGAGAGCTCATTCAGGCTTTCTACATGAAAACAAGCAGCCGAGGACAATGTTTCCATGCCAGCCAGCAGTCTCAAACTGTACAGCAGTGACATATACACTCTGGCCTCTCGGGAAATGTGACAAACACTGAGCTCCAGGGTGGAGACTTTCCATAGAAACAAATGCTCTTTGATACATCGCCCAATATGTGGCATGATATTGGCCAGTATTTTAGTCTAACAACCGTCCTGTTGAACTCACATATTCTCATCTCTGTCCACTGCAGTCTTTAATCTAATCTCTAAAATGAATCTACAATGAACGATACTGTTAGTGACAAACGGCATTGATATTTCCCCAGGCGACCAGATCTCAAGACAAAGCCTCTTCTTCTTTAGCTCTAAGACACTGGGTTTCTCACATTCAGTTCTTGATGTTGGGATATGGAGTGTGCTGCAATTGCCATAAATATTAAACCAGCTAGAAACAGTCATTCACACAGTATGTCCTTGTTCATCCTTGCTCAGATTTAGCATTCACGCTCTCTTTATCCTCCCCCATCCTCTCATCCTCTTTCACTGAGACACACCTTTCCTCACACGCTCAGTTTTCCACAGTGCCAGATCTGTACGTGCATGAAACCTGCGACACTGCTTTCTGAAGGAGCATGACAGTGCTGAAAATCTGCTTAGAATACAAAGATCTTGCTCCTCATTGGTTTGCCTGTTTCTAGACCTCCGTTTCAACCTCTGTTAAACAATTAATAGCCATCTTCCATCTCCCCCTAGTCTTTTAGACTACACGCATAGGTCTAATCAGCAAATTGCCTTCCTGTCTATTAATGCTTAGTGGTGCTGGCTTGACAGTTGGCCAGTAGATCCATTAAAGACTGCTAGATCAGCAAGACATACTTGTTAAATAATATTAAAAACGTGCCCTTTTTTTGTCACAGTAGTGTTTTATATATTCAATTTATATATTTAGCTCTCTGAACCCTCCATAGACAGCAACGTAATTACCACTTTCAAGGTCCAGAAAGGTAGTAAAGACATTGTTAAAATACTTTATGAAATAATGACTTTATTCAACAATTTCTTCTCTTCAATGTAATTCTCCTACGCTGTTGACGTAGTAAATACAGTGCAGAACTTCTGAGTTCTACATCAGAACGCTGGCTTACCATTGGCCAACGCTGTTGATCTCATGCGTGTGATGCTGACACAGGAGCTAGCCAATGGTGAACCGCCATTCTACTGTAATACTTGGATGTGCTGCACTGTTTACACTGTCAACAGCGTAAGAGACTGACACAGACAAGAAGAAATTGTTGAATACATTTTTTTTTTTTTTGCACACAAAAAGTATTCTCGTCGCTTCATAAAATTAAGGTTGAACCACTGTAGTCACATGGACTATTTTAACGATGTCTTTACTACCTTTCTGGACCTTGAAAGTGTTCATTAAATTGCTGTCTATGGAGGGGTCAGAAAGCTCTCAGATTTCATCAAAAATATCTTAATTTGTTTACAAAGATGAACGAAGGTCTTACAGGTTTGGAATGACATGAGGGTGAGTAATTACAGTTTTTCTCAGTCGCTTTGGTACATTTCTCAGATCAGAATTGAAATTCTCAAAACTACCTGTTCAATCTTCACATCATTGTGTCACTTGTGCACAACAAAAAAGCAGTTTCTCATTTCTTTGAACAAGTTGCAAATGCTTTGGTACATCCATGCAAATGATTATGTACAATTCTCTGCTGTTTCCTACATTATCAATTGCTTTCGTCATGTTGATCAAAATGGGTCTCTGTTGAATAGTCTCACCCCCCACAACATTTAGCCATTAGTTCATAGCATAAGTCTTGACATGCAAAATGGTTGAACAAGTTGTCATAATATGTCAAGCATTTTTCTATACATTTCCATCAGACGTTCACATTTCTACTTTTTTTTTTTTTTTTTTTTTTCTTGTGCTATGCAGTGCTGTCTTTTCCTTTCTGTATCGCAATGACATGGTCTGTCAACAAATTACAGTACAAACAGTAAAAGCGTAAATGTGAATCTTGTCCAGTCTCTTGCAATCAAACTCCCACATACACTAAGGTGTAACCTACAATTTACAATAATTGTCATCAAAACTTTAGCCATATTTACATCAGAACATCCCTCCAGTGTACACGGTTATATTGACAACATGACTAAGCAATTTGACCGTCTTATCCGTACACAGTGACACAAGGACTTGTCATTCTGATGGCACTGACATGTTCATTGACACAGATATTTACTTTTGAGAGATGAACTAAGGATTTTGAGCAAGAGACTGGCTTTTGCAGGTAATCCATGGTGTTTTGCTATTTGTACGAATTGTTTTGAGAATTGCACTTACTATTTTGCAAATGTCGAGGATGATTCGAGAAATGTACCAAAGCGACTGAGAAAAACTGTAATGACAGATTTTTCATTTTTGGGTGAACTAACCCTTTAAGTAAGCGTTAGATAATCACAAAAGTAATCTAAATGTAAGAACAAATGCAAACCAACAATTCAATACCCAACATAGCAGATTAATAAATTATTCAAAAAAACTCTTATACAGGTAGATATGGCATTAATATAGTTTGCATCCTTATTACAAACTACATAAGCAGATCTTTTTCACTTGCTCTTTGTACATATTTCAATCAAGACGTATTTTCTGCCAATGTTTCTTAGCAGCATCCACCTCCCACTGCTTTACTCCACATTTCCTTTAGAACTACAGAACACTAATCATCATCAGTATTCACTAACATGCACACATCTAAAAACATACATTAACAACCACAGCATCGTCCAGCACTAAGCCAGACGGTCTAAACTTACACTAATGGCACTACTGGAGTATTGTGTTTAGAGCAGGATATGATACAGCTGTTAAACAGCCAGTGAAAATGTTATCACAGTTGGTGTCTACTGAGATCGGTGGAGACTCGCACAGTGTGAGCAACACCCAGAGACTATAATGTCAGGTCCTGATTTATATTAGTCTTCATTAAAACAATCCGGATGCTTTAACACATTACAAAACTAAATAATGTAATCCACAGCAACATAAGATATCCACTGTGAGATTGCACTACTTGTCTTTGTCGATAATAGCAATGCTCTATAGGACTTTTTGTTGATAGCCGGTAAATGGACATCATTTTTGTGCGAGTGCATGGGCACTTTACCAGCTCTAATAATATGTGATACCATTCATAAGTTTGTAAGATTTTTAAAAAATGTTTATGAAATATTCATTTCTTAAACTCACCAAAGCTGTATTTATTTGATCAAAAATATTATAATTTAAAATAACTTCTCCTCTTAAAATCTAGAACATTCATCAAAAGAACATTTGAAAAATATATATTTTGTAATATTATAAATGGCTTTACTTTTGTACTTTTGACCAATTTGATGCATCCTTCCTAAATAAAAGTATTAATTTAAAAAACAACAACAACAAAACATACTGACCCCCAAACTTTATAAAGAAAGAGATATGGCCATCCTTACGAGGAACAGATATTGATTTATTTTGTATTTATTAACAATCTTCTTTCTGATGGTACCTTCTCTTAATTAACTACACAAAAATACAGCAAGGTTTTTAACTCTACTTTTAGAAAATAATGAACAAAGAATGTACATCTTTTTTAATTCATTTAGGAAGTCAATGTAAATTTTGTTACATATAATATTGTTATATTACAATGCTATCATATTTTGTGCAGGCAATTTTTGATTGTAAATAAAAAAGTCACTGCTAAATCCCTATAAGTATTGTCGTATTCCGCCATGTTTCTCGCCGGCACGCCCCCAACTCGTAAAGATCGAGGCTCAAAGAAAATCCAGAGATTCCCACTGGTATTTACAACTTTGTGGTGGCGTTCATGTGCGTTCAGCTCATAAATACGATCTTTATGACATGACTTGAACGCACAATGAGCTTTAAAATCTCAACATCCATTCTGCATATTCAACCTGGTGCATTACATCTTAAATTGCAGTACAATTGACTTATATTGTGCTTTTTTGGGGGTGTTTTTTTTTTTTTACCGCAAATGGATTTGGAATATCAAATAATGCCAATTTTAATATTTGGATCGACTGTTCCTTTAAAGTCACTGTGAACCGGAAGTAGCAACTGATTTTATTTCAGTGCTATGACGTATTTCCAAGTTAAATGGAATATTGAGTAGAGGGCAGGGTTTTACTTCAGCGCTCCTCCTCTCCATCTCGCGCTCATAGCAGACTAACGGTCGGAGGGGAGTGGTTAAGGATATTCAAACCCAAGCCGTCAAACTGACATAATCTGAGATGAAGGAACGCCATTCCAGACCAGAAGTTACTTTTCAGATTTTGATTAAAGATTACCACGGCAAACTCTTTTGTTCTGTGTATTAACTTGCACCGATTAATTGTTCACCCTAAGACCAGTAATGTTTGTTAACAAAGTAAATAAGGCCATTAGAGTTGTGCCCTTGAAAAAGGCATTTAACCTCAGGTTGCTCCGTGGGGAATGTCACTGTAATACATTTGTAGTGCCATTAAATGGTGATGTTGCCATTCAATTCTAGAAATAATTTACACCGGCCCTGATCGTGTGGCAATTCTATTCAATCAGATACTGTAGTTTGGACATTCTGACAGTGTATAATACAACGAAATAGACAAACACAGTGGACTCTCTTTCTGTCTCACCTCTAGCTTTCATTCTCAAACATGGTTTATCTTTCTGTCCATCTGCCCATGCTCACTCCATTTCATCTCCTCTGAATAAAAACGGTTCCTTAAAGCCCCTTTAAAGTGATTTTGTGAGATGAATTACTGTACCAAAATGGTGTTACACAAGTACAGTTGTGTAACCGTTCTCCTTTTGAGCTTTCTCCTTTTCTAATTTTAACCTTGTGCTCCTACAATTTTACTCCTTCCTTAGGGTGAGATTTAAATCAAGTATTCAGGAAATATGAAGTAATATTACACAGATGATAGATAGATAGATAGATAGACAGACAGACAGATAGCATTCAGTAATGAACTACAATTTGTAAGTAATCTACCTAGCACTGTAGATGAATAATTCGATCATTATTAATATTAAACATGCTAAAGCACCTTTGGGAGTTGCTCTGGGTAAGAGGGTCTGCTAAATACTTTAAATATTAATCTAGATGGGCAGTTGATCATGCAAAAAGATGAAATGTATGTTTTATTTTTTAAGCAGACACAATCTTATAAGTGACTTAAAAAGTGTGTATCATTTAGTTTCAATACTTCAAGAGAATTAGCACATAAAGACTTGCATTGGGTCGACATAGGAAAACAGGTTTAACATTTAAGCAGCTGATAACTGGTCTCTTAACATATCCTGCTAGTACAGGAAATACACATATCCTCATAATGGGCGTCCCGAACCAAGACATGAGGAGAGATACAAATCCCCACTGCGTAACTAGGACATCTATCACTGAGGCATAACTGACAACACCTGTTCTCTAGAGAGCGATTTATTTCCATCACTGCCCTTCTTACAGCCACAGATGAAAGATATTCAGGCTTTGAACAAGTGCTGACAGCCACATATTTTGAGCACCCACCACAAAACCGAGTATTCACGAATCACAACACAAAACAAAGCATTCACAACCTATTAGAAGGTAATGACAGCTTGTGACAGAGAAGCAACCGAGCTCGACCAAGAGCTATATTTCTGTCAGGACCACCCCAATCACCAAAGGCTCCATTTTAGCATCAACACATGCTCTACAAAGAGTGACAGCTGGTTTGGGTCTTTTTTACTCCGCAATCCGGGAAGCCCAAAATCCATAAACACACCCACTTTGAGCTAAGACTGAATTAACAAAAAGAAAAGATATACTATTACTGGGCAGGTGCTAAATTGCCCTGATTGGGTCAGCAAGCAATTCAAATAAAACACAGTAATTCATTACACATGGGTGATTTTTATATTGTATTATATATTTATATATATATATATATATATATATATATATATATATATATATATATATATATATATATATATATATATATATATATATATATATATATATATATATATATATAAAATTATACTATATGTATATATATACTGTTTGTATATATAATGTTTGTACTGTTTGTATATATAATAAAAAATGTGTATCTATATAATGTGTATTGTGTAAATTGACATTATCTTTATTATATTATGGCATTATCCGTCTGTCTGTCTGTCTGTCTATCTATCCAAAAACACTTTAAAATACTATAAAAATACTAATAAAAAAACGCATTACAGCAACAGATACAATTTAGCTTGAAAGCGGATTCCTGCAATGCAGATACCTGCAGCTTTATCGTGACCTGATTGACAGACAGACAGAGATAAAGGTTATGAGGCTTGAAATGTGTGTCTCAAATGTTTCATAGTGCACTTAAAACACTCACCGCGTGTTAAACACAACAGCATAGGGACCCACAGAAGTCGCACTGGAGACATCTTCACAGATGATAGCCACAGAGTCGTGTCTCTGTCTTTCACACCCACCCACACACACACACAAACACAGACACAAAACACAGGCTCAAACTGAAGAGCAGGAGGTCTTGGAAAGTAGTCCACAGTGAGACAGGAGCTCTGCGAAGGAAATACGTCCCCTGGATCTGTGAAGAGATGAACTTGACAGTGTGGAAACCAGTTCAGGCAAAAAGATGATACTGGGCTTCCTTCTTAATTCAGACCCTGATGATGTTTTTCTCCTGTCCGTCCTGTCGGGTGGGATGTGAGTGTTTTGATGGAAGAGCAAGGGAGTCCAGTGAGGGAGTATCAGAGCTGTGACGCCCTCTGTGCAGGCAATCAATCCAACAAGTCCGGAGTATTCAGTTACTCCATGAAAGAAAAAAGAGCTTAGATGCCGGATTCAAGTTTCAGTCAGTAACTGTTCTCCTTGGCCTATCTATATGTTAGCCAGTACTTACTTAATAATGATATTAATACACTTTTTCTAGTAATAAAATACTCGGATCAATGTCTAATCTGATTTCTAAAATATATAGTGACATATTCACTAAACGACAAAGTTTTCTTGACAGTGGAAGGCTTGGATCTGAGGTCTGTGATCTAGTTTTGAATGAGAAATGTATGCAGATAATGGAAGACAAGAGACATTAACTAAGGATTTTGTGTTATGCGTTTACGTTAAAACACCAGTTGACTGATATAACCTGAGAAAAAAAAACTATATTTTAAGCGATCCAATCTTTGCCACAGTGAGTTTAAAATGGACAATGGATCTCCTTAATGATCTTTGGATTCATGCAAACATATATTCAGACATTCCCTTCTACACTAAGTGATATTTATTGCTTGTGTATTTTGTGAGTTATTGCTTATGTTAAAGCGTGAAAATGAGGATATATCTCTTAGGATCAATTTCAACTTGACGTTATAGGCATATAGCCAATTATGAACAGGAATGCTAAATGTATGAAATGAGGCAATTTACATTGGATTGTCCATAAAATATCAACATTTAGCAGGCTGAATATTTAATACTTGATTTGTTTGTGTATTTCTCTCATTTAAAGAAATGCATATGTAGCCTAGATGCTGACACAGCAGTAAATGTTTACTATGACCGGATGTAGTTATTCTCATGCCATCTATGTTTGCCAAAGCGTGTGTATTTCCAACTGTCAAACATCAAGGCATTTGTTTAATAATAATATTAAATCATTCATGCGTCAACATTACATATGAATGAATTAAAGATACAACTCCATTCCCTATAGTATTTTAAACAATATTCTGTGGATACTGTTGCCTGATACAAACACCAACGTCGACGGTAAGTTATGTTCACTGTCAACAATAAACGTGACCTCAGGGTCGTTTTTTTGTATGTCTCAGCCTACCGTTTCCGATTATCACACGTATTTAATCAAACAGCATTCCTTCCCCACGTTTGGTCTTCATTCATTTGGTTACGATCCCAAAAAAGGCTTCTCAGTGGATGAAGTCGGTTAAATCAGTCCGTTGGTCACCTCACTCGGGGTGTTTATTTCAGGGTCACGTAAATTAAACTGCCCTGCTGTTCCCGCATAAATGTTCGATATTAAAATGATGATATGAACAAAAGAATCAAAAGGGAGCACCACACGTTACGCCAAAACGTAGTGCGTTCATTGACAATATCTCGTCCTGCTGTATAGGGAAGGATGCTGCGTTTGGGATAGGCGAGGAGAGACTGCGAGGGTGCAGGGATGGGGGAGGGATATAGACTGATGCATTGCAGTAGCCTAGCAGGATGGATGGAAAGCGTGATGTCTGAGGGTTAAAATTTCAAGTCGTTATGTCAACATAAATAGATTTTTTGTCCTTTAGAGGTTTATTGTCCTTCACGTTCATTCATTCGGACGCGCGTTGGTGCAGAAACGTGACTATCTCTGATATGCATGACGCTCGGATTATTCGAGAACAGATTATTCTAGAGTCTAGACATGTGGGACCAATCTCATCACGTTACGAAGAAGCACATACACATTTTACATTGTTATAATATATTTTTTTTAAATGATGAAGCATATATGCTATGCTGTCTGCAGGCAACCACACGACTTTTCTTATGAACACAAAGAAGAGCGTTTCAGGAGTTTCAGTGACTGAAATCTTCATCTGTTCCTAACAAATATATCATATCCTTTTCGTTCCGCCAGAAGAAATTACAGGTTTGGAAGTTTGAGTCACGGTAATTTCATTTTACTGAATTAAAACCAGTTGTAATATCTGTGTTTCATCTCTAGGAGGAGCTACACTTTCATTTATGAGGTGAGGTGAGGCTTTAATGAAAAGCATGGGAACTAACTGTATCATCATACTTACGTGCAAAGTATGTACTCTAAAGGAGTATTCAATTGAAACCCTCCTTTAGAATTTCGTAATATATATATATATATACCTTAAACCTCTTAATGTTTGCAAAACGATACCGAGACGAGTTTGTTCGGCTTTATTTTTATTTATATATTTATTTGGCGAGGTTGACACAACTTGAAAGATGAATATGCTAAAAATAAATTAATGTGTAGGCTACTACAATGTGCATAAAAAAAATCCCTGTTGTAATGTGAAAAATTTGTGTTTAAAAGAAAATAGAATGTCACGTGTTTGAAGGCACGCGGACTCAAAGGCCCAACATTCTATTTTGGATTATGACATCATAATGGACATTATAACAGAGAATCCTGGAGAAAATACCTTCATTTTGCATCTGACTGTCGTTGTTGCTTGCTTCTTGCTCATTCAAGACAGTTTTGTTGTTGTTTTCGTTGAAGAAATCTTCACTCCAGCATTTAAACATGTGGAACAAAGCAAGCAATACTCTCCAGAATCCGCCACTGCTATGCACAGGCAAACAGATTTTCAACAGATCTTCTGAACCAGAGACTGGAGAAAAGAAGTCAGCTTCAGGTGAAAGGCTAACAGGACGTCAAGGTCCTAGATCTCCTGTCTATGTAATGGATGTGGTAGAGAGAAACAGCACAGACCCTTCATGTGAGTCTGATTTGACAGCCAATGCTCACCCATCAAGTGGACCAGTGAGGGTGGACAAACAAGCGCCTCTCTCTGAAAGCACTGTTGCCTTGTCCACAAACATACCTGTTCTGGAACTAACCCATGTTCCCGTCAAGCCGAAGAACAAATCAGCTGGACATTGCTTTTTGCCAAAGGCTGAAAAGAAGAAGACATCAGTTTCAGGTGTAACCCCAGGGCATCAAGGAGCCAGGTCTTCTAAGCATTTCAAGGAAGTGTCGGTGAAAAACATCACATACCCTTCATGTGAGTCTGACCTGAATGTCAGTGCTTCCTTATATCTTCAGTCCAATCTTGAGAGTCGACCAGTGAGAGTGGACAGACGTACGTCTCTGCGCCAACACCCTGTTGCTGTGTCCAAAATCATGCCCGTTCCTGTGAAGGTTCTAGCTGGACAAAGGTCAGTTTCAGGTGAAAGACCTCCAAGACATGAAGGGCCCAGCATTTCTACAAATCGAATTGATCTGGTGGGGAGAAACATTGCAGAACCTTCTGATCTGCAAGCCATTGCTCCCCTTTCCATACCCCTACTGCCCAGTCTCGCAAGTCGGCCAGTGAGGGTGGGCAAACGCACATCTCTGTGTGAACCTGCTGCTGTGTCCATGAACATGTCTGTTCTGAAAATAAGCCATGTTCCTGTGAAGCCTGTTGCTGACCCACAGAAAAGAGGCAGTGTTGTTCTCACGTCTTTTTGACAATGAAGATGTCGAGATGAAGAGGCCTCAGCTTACAGCTTATAAAGCATCCACATAGGAAACAAGATTATGAAAAAGATATTAAAAATATTCTTTGTGCATCAGAAAGCTTTGTGTGCATCTAAAAATGTTTCTTTGTTGATAAACAGGTGTGACAGGTAATGAAATGTACATTAAAAATGCCTAATCATTGTTTAAACAGCATTTGACAATTAATTGTACAGCACAAATTATTTCATGAAGAAAAAGCTTTAACAATCATATTTGCAATATGCCAGCCTGAATAGACAACAGCCATTTCATAGTAAAACCTTGGTAAATGGAAAAATCATTCTGTATAAATATCACTCCCACACAACTGGGACATAAAAAGTGTTATAATAATCATTTAAATAAAACCATTGCAGTAGATGAAAAGGCTTCATCTTTGTTCAGATGTTGTAAACTTGCTTGTATAAATGACTAAGTTCTGATGACTGCTGCAAACCGTATTTGTGGAACTGTGTTATATTTTTTCAGGATTCTCTGATTAATAGAAAGTTAAAAAAGAACAGCATTCGACTGAAATAGAAATCTTTTGAAACATTACAAATGTTTTACTGTCACTTTTAATCAGCTTAATACCTATTAACAGCTTATAAGAACAACTGTTAACAAACTTAATATAACGCTTAACGAAACTGTAGTGCATGCACTTTCAATTTTGAATATGTATGAATATATAAACCGTTTATCAGTTTCTTGATACTCATCATAACAGTTTGAATATGTATTATTTATGATCTGTTATGCATGTTATGTTACTGTAATTCTGTGTGATAATGTTTTATTTGGAATGATATTATTCGTAAATTGTTGTTATTAATAAAATAAAGTTAAAAAGTCAGGGGCTTAATAATAATTTATATAATAAACATTTAAATATAACCATTGCAGTAGATGAAAAGGCTTCATCTTTGTTCAGATGTTGTAAACTTGCTTGTATAAATGACGACCAGTTCTAATGAAATCTTATGTTTGGTAACAAACCGTATTTGTGGAACTGTGTAGGCTAATATTTTTTCAGGATTCTCTGACCAATAGAAAGAACAGCATTCGATTGAAATAGAAATCTTTTGAAATCTTCATCTGTTCCTCACAAATATATCATATCCTGTTCGTTCCGCCTGAAGAAATTACAGGTTTGGAAGTTTAAGTCAAGGTAATTTCATTTTACTGAATTAAAACCAGTTGTAATATCTGTGTTTCATCTCTAGGAGGAGCTACACTTTCATTTATGAGGTGAGGTGAGGCTTAAATGAAAAGCATGGGAACTAACTTTATCATCATACTTACGTGCAAAGTATGTACTCTAAAGGAGTATTCAATTGAAACCCTCTTTTAGAATTTGTAATATATATATATATACCTTAAACCTCTTAATGTTTGCAAAACGATACCGAGACGAGTTTGTTTGGCTTTATTTTTATTTATATATTTATTTGGCGAGGTTGACACAACTTGAAAGATGAATATGCTAAAAATAAATTAATGTGTAGGCTACTACAATGTGCATAAACAAAATCCCTGTTGTAATGTGAAAAATTTGTGTTCAAAAGAAAATAGAATGTCACGTGTTTGAAGGCACGCGGACTCAAAGGCCCAACATTCTATTTTGGATTATGACATCATAATGGACATTCTAACAGAGAATCCTGGAGAAAATACCTTCATTTTGCATCTGACTGTCGTTGTTGCTTGCTTCTTGCTCATTCAAGACAGTTTTGTTGTTGTTTTCGTTGAAGAAATCTTCACTCCAGCCTTCTAAGCATTTCAAGGAAGTGTCGGTGAAAAACATCACATACCCTTCATGTGAGTCTGACCTGAATGTCAGTGCTTCCTTATATCTTCAGTCCAATCTTGAGAGTCGAGCAGTGAGAGTGGACAGACGTACGTCTCTGCGCCAAAACCCTGTTGCTGTGTGCAAAATTATGCCCGTTCCTGTGAAGGTTCTAGCTGGACAAAGGTCAGTTTCAGGTGAAAGACCTCCAAGACATGAAGGGCCCAGCATTTCTACAAATCTAATTGATTTGGTGGGGAGAAACATTGCAGAACCTTCTGATCTGCAAGCCATTGCTCCCCTTTCCATACCCCGACTGCCCAGTCTCGCAAGTCGGCCAGTGAGGGTGGGCAAACGCACATATCTGTGTGAACCTGTTGCTGTGTCCAAAATCATGCCCGTTCCTGTGAAGGTTCTAGCTGGACAAAGGTCAGTTTCAGGTGAAAGACCTCCAAGACATGAAGGGCCCAGCATTTCTACAAATCGAATTGATTTGGTGGGGAGAAACATTGCAGAATCTTCTGATCTGCAAGCCATTGCTCCCCTTTCCATACCCCGACTGCCCAGTCTCGCAAGTCGGCCAGTGAGGGTGGGCAAACGCACATCTCTGTGTGAACCTGTCGCTGTGTCCAAAATCATGCCCGTTCCTGTGAAGGTTCTAGCTGGACAAAGGTCAATTTCAGGTGAAAGACCTCCAAGACATGAAGGGCCCAGAACTTCTACAAATCTAATTGATTTGGTGGGGAGAAACATCGCAGAACCTTCTGATCTGCAAGCCATTGCTCCCCTTTCCATACCCCTACTGCCCAGTCTCGCAAGTCGGCCAGTGAGGGTGGACAGACGTACGTCTCTGCGCCAACACCCTGTTGCTGTGTCCAAAATCATGCCCGTTCCTGTGAAGGTTCTAGCTGGACAAAGGTCAATTTCAGGTGAAAGACATCCAAGACATGGAGGGCCCAAAACTTCTACAAATCTAATTGATTTGGTGGGGAGAAACATCGCAGAACCTTCTGACCTGCAAGCCATTGCTCCCCTTTCCATACCCCTACTGCCCAGTCTCGCAAGTCGGCCAGTGAGGGTGGACAGACGTACGTCTCTGCGCCAACACCCTGTTGCTGTGTCCAAAATCATGCCCGTACCTGTGAAGGTTCTAACGTTAGCTGGACAAAGGTCAATTTCGGGTGAAAGACCTCCAAGACATGAAGGGCCCAGAACTTCTACAAATCTAATTGATTTGGTGGGGAGAAACATCGCAGAACCTTCTGATCTGCAAGCCATTGCTCCCCTTTCCATACCCCTACTGCCCAGTCTCGCAAGTCGGCCAGTGAGGGTGGGCAAACGTGTGAACCTGCTGCTGTGTCCATGAACATGTCTGTTCTGAAAATAAGCCATGTTCCTGTGAAGCCTGTTGCTGACCCACAGAAAAGAGGCAGTGTTGTTCTCATGTCTTTTTGACAATGAAGATGTCGAGATGAAGAGGCCTCATCTTACAGCTTATAAAGCATCCACACGCTAAGGAAACAAGATTATGAAAAAGACAAAAAGATATTAAAAATATTCTTTGTGCATCAGAAAGCTTTGTGTGCATCTAAAATGTTTCTTTGTTGATAAACAGGTGTGACTGGTAATGAAATGTACATTAAAAATGCCTCATTGTTGTTTAAACAGCATTTGACAATTAATTTTACAGCACAAATTATTTCATGAAGAAAAAGCTTTAACAATCATATTTGCAATATGCCAGCCTGAATAGACAACAGCCATTTCATAGTAAAACCTTGGTAAATGGAAAAATCATTCTGTATAAATATCACTCCCACACAACTGGGACATAAAAAGTGTTATAATAATCATTTAAATAAAACCATTGCAATAGATGAAAAGGCTTCATCTCTGTTCAGATATTGTAAACATGCTTGTATAAATGACTACAAGCAGGGCCGGCCCAAGCCCTTATGGGGCCCTAAGCAGAATTTTATTTGGGGGCCCCTCGGTGCCACCAATACAATTTACTATTGTCAATTCCTGATAATTCGCACACCCATGGTAATATTTATAAATATATATATATTTTTTTTAAAATTACTAACATATCAAACGTAAGCAGCGAGAGGTGGCCTTTAGGACCCGGTGGTTATTAACGGATCTTCACATATATTCTGCGACGTGACGTCAGTTGCTGCAAGCAAACATGGAGGACGGCGGAGTGTTAGTTGAGAAACCTCAGGTGAGATGTTATGTTGTGTTTTTAAGCGGTTTACGAAGACAGGGGTGTCATATACATCGTTATTATCTTTTAAAAAGTTGTAGTCTATACAAACAAAGCATATATATAGCAATAACACCGCTCTAAAGCTTAAAATAAACAGTGAAAAGATGCCGATTCATTCAGCTCGCGCAAATGCTCAGTCATGCCACTCTCTGACAGTGGCTAACGTTAGCATCTCACGTTCATTTACTGAAGATTAGTGCTCAATGCCAACCTCTCAAATTCAAATATTTTATTTTTGATCATATATGAGCTGTATATGATTATTTTGAAAATGGTTTCTTCACTCGTTCACAGTAACACAGCACAACCTATATATTAGCTATGTAGCATAGCAGTTTATCAGTTGTATTTGTCATTTTATTAACAACTTATAAGAACCATTATTAACAAACTTTATAAAAATGTTAAACGAACTGTAGTGCATGTACTTTCACATTTGAATATGTATGACTATATATATCAACCATTTTATCAGTTTCTTGATTGTCATCATAACAGTTTGAAAATGCAATAATGTATGATCTGTTATACGTAATGTTAATTTTGTGTGAACATTTATTATTTGGAGTTTTATTTGTGTTAATAATAAAATGAACATAAAAAGGAAGGGGCATAATGATAATAATAGTTATTATATTATTATCATCAGTGGTGGAATTGAATTGGTCGAGATTCACTGGGGTTGGGGTCCCCTAATTCGGGACATATTTTAGATTTTTGAACCACAGTTGCAGAAAATCTCACTATTTTATGTATGAAATTTGCCATAGCATTTAGAGGCTAGTACATCGATAAATTATGGAAGTCTGGTTCAAAAGTAAATTTTGAACTGGTACTTTGAAATTCACTCCCTGGACACCCCATCCCCCTTTTGCAGCTCAGATTATTAACGTTATAAAAATCTTTATTATTATAAAAGTCTTTTACATTTATAGTTGCCATGAAAACAAAATTTAAGTGTTTTGGCTTTTAGTATGAATATGTTAGCCTTACTGTTATCTATAAGCTACTGTGCTCCAAAACAATGACAAATTCGTATTTCGAAGATATAAGCGTTCAAAACTTATTCTCTCACTTCTGCCAATATGGATCAATAATTTTCATCACGCTGCACTTCAGCTTCTAGTCAGATTTGCTGTCCAATCTGACGCTCTCTATTATCTGAAGCATTATAAATAGACGCTGAAGCTGCGGCTAAAATGGGTCACTTGTTCACACATTTACTATTTTCTACATGGTGAATGGCACATAGTGCACTATATAGGGGATAGGGAATGATTCAGACAGTGTGAATGTTAATGTCACATGAACCACCACAGCGCGCACACAGTCTGCCCCGGTCCAGGGACACGATAGCACAGAACGGATCATATGCGCGAGTCGGCGCAGACCACAAAACGTATATCGGACCCATTTGAATTCTGCACCAAATGCTATATTTTAAAGCGATATGGAGGAGAAACGGATAAAGATTAGATGGGAAACTGGCTTTACCAGCTTTGGCCGAGCTTTTGCGAAACTAAACGCTATGGCTATTTAAAAAAGGGCGAGGAGCTGTCCGATATGTCCTGCCCTGTCTTCCTGTTTCAGTGGACACATTAAATAATGCTGCACGTTTCAAGGCATTTCAGTGGGCCTTAATTTGAATTGTGCATTCATGAAATATAGCCTTGCATCTACATATTTGTGATCTTTTTTTTTCTCTCTCTCTACAGGATGATGTGCCGGCCCTGCTGAATTCAAGGCCCCAGACCGTCTTGTCTTTCTTGGCTCCTGAACCAGAAGATCTGGAGGACCTTTACAGCAGATATAAGGTTTGTGAGTTTGTTTTGTGTATTATTGACATGCTACTTGTCTTTCACAAATTTGTCCACTGAATATTGACACTAACGTAGACTAACCATGTTCCGTACACTTTTCGCCATTCACCGCACGCCTACGCCCACTCCTCCGTTGTTGAGAGCCAGACAAGCATGTTTGTGTGATCCTTCCCTAGGTGAATACCCATTGGACAGTCCACACTTTGATTGATGTCTTTTGGACCAATAATATTTGAGAAAAGTGGGGAAAAGTACCTCCTCCGCTGGTGTACGGAAGATGATGAGCGTTAACGGTGTTCCGTACAGGTTACAATGATGTTCCGTACAGAGCGAATAACTTGATTTCAACTGCGAAAAGTGACATTTATCTGATAAATTGTGAGCTGTGTGTTTATTTTAACTAAAGAAAACATAATTTAAATGAATAATAAAGGTGAATACCTTTTTATTTGGTTAAAATGTAAGTTAATTGCAGGTTCAATAAGAGAACCATGCGATCTACGCATGATTGTGTCGTGATATTAATTATGGCATGTGAGTTAAGCATGAACCATGTGAAACATTGGGGAATAATATTACCATATATTTCTGAAGACAAAGAAGGGCAAACAATTTGCATTGATTACTTTTTTTTAATGATAAACCAATGTGTAAACTTCAAAACTCTGCCTGTCTCAGCCTGAGTGGCGCCAAGCGGTCATCGCCTGCAATTTAACGTTTAAAAAATCCCATTTAAAAGCATTTATTCAACAAAAGGTCATATATTTAACAATTTGTGATAAAATAATATTCATTTAATAAAGACTGTAATACTCTGAGAAGCATGAATTAAATCAAAATGTAAGTTTTCGCTGCTCTAGTCATCTCCCCACACAAGCTGCACTCTGACGTGCAGCTTCCCCACCGTCCAATTTCAAGCACAGTGGGCGCACCATGCAAATTTACTGAAATCTCACTGGAACAAACGGCGGTAGGCTCTCTGTCTTGATCGGATGTGAAAGAGGGAGAAATGACGATGACACAGATATATAGTTTATGTATGACCAGGAAGTATTTACCCAGCGATCAGCGGTAAAAGTTCATCTGTACGGAACATCGTTGTGTACGGAACATGGTTAGTCTACGTTACCCCACTTATTGACACGTAATCACCAATGTTAATTGACCCTCATTTCCACACTGCAGAAGTTGCAGCAGGAGCTGGAGTTCCTGGAGGTGCAGGAGGAATACATTAAAGATGAACAGAAGAATCTGAAAAAGGAGTTCCTTCATGCTCAAGAGGAAGTGAAGAGGATACAGAGCATCCCTCTGGTCATTGGACAGTTCCTGGAAGCAGTCGACCAGAATACTGCCATTGTGGGCTCGACCACAGGTAAGTGGACTGCTCTTTATGTAATAGTTGATTACAGTATCATCAGTAGACTTTAATTTACTCCATCTTAGGTTTCAAATTGGCTTTAATTTAAAATGGATGCCTTTAAATTGAATGCACTGTAAAGGGCTGTTCACACCAAGGACAATAACTGTAATGATGAAGATATAGTTCTAAAAAATTTTCCAAATATAAAACAATAGCAGAGTTCATACGATATCGTTGGTATCACTTTTCAGAATGATTTTTTTTTTCCAACTGATGAACGATAAAAACATTGACTGCCAATCAGAAGCTTACGCATTTAAAGTGGCAGGCGACAAAACTGCTGTGTGCACTAAAAGTCCTGATATACTGTACTACTTCAAGCAAAATTGAAGATTGAACTTGACGTCATTTCGAATAAAATCAGGCCAAAACAAAGTTAGTTTTGAGAGTTTGAAGCCGCTTGCCAATGCAAACTTTCTGGAAATTTTTGCTCTGGCTGGTAAACGACCTTCGAACCATTTTGTCGTCGACGTAATAGGCAGGTGTGGCTCTGGGGCTTAGTTTCTTTGACCTGGAAGTCTTCATCGGTTCATTGTAGTTGTAATCTCTCTCAAGTTGTAATTATAATTGAAAGAGACACTTTAGTACTGCTTGCTTTAAAGCAATACATTGTATAAAGTAAGGCTGGGCATTGACACAAATTTCACAATTTCATTCCATTTCCATTCTCAAGCTTGTGATTCGTTTTCATTTAATATTGATTCATTGGGGCCTATCATTACATGGCAAATTTCCTCAAGGAAAAAATATCTCCCAATGTTGTAAACTGTACACTGAACCCCAGGTGGTATACATCACTATAATATTAAAGGTCAAATTTAACTGAATTGTAGTCTACTTAGAGAAGTTTTTATATTATGATACATTTTTATTGACTATTGTTTATAATTGTTTTTTTTTAAAGAAACATTTAAATGGTGGCTGCCATAAAACATGGATTTATTCAAACACACTTTAAATATTGAAGAACAGGTTAAGTAAGAATAAAATGAATATGCAATCTAGAGCAAGTATTTAGCAAAATGCTCCTCTCTAAGTACATTTTTCTAGCTTTTTGAGGTAAATGTAGCATTACGTGGCATTGTTTACAAGCTATTTTATTGAGGTCTTTCCGCCGTTTGACAAAATTACATGAGATGGATTATTATATGGATTTCTGTAAATTGTACTGTATCTTTTAACAGACCTTTTGATGTCCATTGATGTTTTTTTTCATTCGTTTATTTCATGTTTATGCTGTAACTAGTAACAGAAAAGATGGTCGGTTCACATGTGCTGAACGCTTAAACGGCAACAGCAATCTGTCATGCCACATTAAAGAGCTCCAAAACTGTATTTATTGTTTGAATATCTTAATAAAATGGACAGAATTTGAAAGCTGAGACTTTTTCACATCAGAAGCAACAAAGCTTGAGATTTATTGGATGGGAGTTGCACTATAAAGCTTTGTTCATCAACTGAAAACAGCATGGACTGAAAGATCGATTCTTGGGATCGATGTCGGTTCTTCAAAATGCAAATCAATTAAAATCAAGAAATCTTTTTTTAATTTATTTTTTTATGGTATATGAATACCCCTGTGTATGTAGATAGAAATGGCTCATTCTAAGGTAATAAAACGGTTCATCTTGTAGGGTCTTTATACTCCACTGAAAACAGTTATGTATATTATATTGCATTTCTGTCAATAGATCCTCATAAATACTACACACTGTACCTTTAAGTGTACATTAGAAATGTTATGCTTGTTATTTGAAGCTACATGATTTACCTTTGTCAGTAATGAGGTGATTTTTTTTTTTTTTTTTTTTTTTTTTTTTTTAAATTCCTTCAGGGTCCAATTATTATGTTCGTATTCTGAGCACAATTGACAGAGAGCTGCTGAAGCCCAATGCCTCAGTTGCGCTGCACAAGCACAGCAATGCTCTGGTGGACGTTCTGCCTCCAGAGGCTGACAGCAGCATCATGATGCTCACTTCAGGTATTCTTAAACCATTCCTTGTTAATCCTGTATTATGATATACACTTCCCACTTTTGAGTTGGTTGCACCTCCGTTTTAATGTTTTACTCTGTACTTGATCCTAGATCAGAAGCCAGATGTGATGTACGCAGACATCGGAGGAATGGACATCCAGAAACAGGAAGTGAGGGAGGCTGTGGAGCTCCCTCTCACACATTTTGAGCTCTATAAACAGGTATGTGCATTCAAGTGCCTGTGGAAAACAAGTGGGTGTGTAGCCGTTTTTTTGTTTGTCCCCTCACTTTCTGCTTTTGTTCTCAGATTGGTATTGACCCACCTAGAGGAGTGCTCATGTATGGCCCACCTGGCTGTGGAAAGACTATGTTGGCAAAAGCTGTGGCTCACCACACTACAGGTAGACCCAGTTGTGGTTATAGGCTGTCAATAGCCGCTTTTTCACCGTCGGGTAAGCTACAGAAACTGGCGAGTAGGGCTGAACGATTAATATCGCGATATGATAAAACACGATTTCCTAACCGCAAAGGCTGCGATTACAGTCTGGTCACGTGACGCACGAGAGTAAAGTCTGCAGAAGAAGCATCAACTTGGCACGTTACTCATATATGCTTACCGATAGGTCAATTGCAATCGGGCTATGCACAGTTTATGCGCTGTGAGAAACTTTGCTTGATGTCACACTTACAGTGCGTGTTCTCGCCCGCCAGTATTTTCCTTAAAAATGCTCTACAAAAGGTGTGCAGTGTGCTTGTGTATTAAAAATAAGAAACTCACTGACAGAAATGCTCGCACCACGCTTTTCAAAATGCTTTTATGATGCAAAATTAATGTAAACACCGTCAGTAATGTCTTAATGAATTAAATAGACAGGGCAAAATGCATCATATATTTCAAAAGAAATCTGCGCATTAGTGTGAATGCAGATCTCTCGCTGTCTATGATGTCATCATTAATAATCAAGCAACAGTAAAGCTGAGAGAAAAATCACTCACAGTTCAGATACTCTTCTTAAATACTGAAAGCACTCTTTGTTCATTGCTTGTAATATGTTTTTTTATGATTTACTAGCTTTTATGTTTTGCAGCTATATTAGTTTATATATTTAAAAATAATGAACATGTAATTGTTTTAAGTTTGTAGTTATTTTAAAAATCACTTATTATATATCATAATAAAAAATATTTTAAGTTTTTAATAAATTGATAAGATTAATTTCAAGAAAATGTTCAAGAATTGATTTGGAATCGGATCGTGACTCACAGAATCGGATAGTGAGTTGCCAAAAGATTTCCACCATTACTATACAATGATGTATTGTTGAATAATACAGAAGATAGAGTTTAAAAAATAATCGCATATTCAATCGCAATATTGGTTAAAAAAAAAATCACAATTCAAATTTTTTTTTTCCAAAATCGTTCAGCCCTACTGGCGAGTCAGTGACCAATCCTGAGTGGTGGCGCCACTAACCACATTCTACCAGCATGCCGAGAACAGTTTGTAATCGTGCCGTGCCAAACCAAGCTCAAGTGGAAATATAACTGGAACCATTCCCATTCCCTCTACAGGTCATAGAACTGTTCTGCCCGACAGTGGAAAGCCGCTAATGCTTTTACATTTATTAAGCTTTCATTCATAGATGGAACAATAAATTAATAGATCTGAAGCACATGGTTATATATTACAACTTTTATAATTGTGTTTTTATGTTCTATAGCGGCCTTTATTCGTGTGGTGGGATCTGAGTTTGTGCAGAAGTATCTCGGAGAGGGTCCACGCATGGTGCGAGATGTCTTTCGGCTGGCCAAAGAGAATGCCCCAGCCATCATCTTTATTGATGAGATTGATGCCATTGCTACCAAGCGTTTTGATGCACAGACTGGAGGTATGCGTCTCTCACAGGTTTTACAACTTCTGTTACCTTTTAAAGCTTTTGCTTGAGTATATTAGATATGTGGTATGTGATGTCTTAAAGGATTAGTTCACTTTTAGATAAACTTTTGCTGATAATTTACTCACCCCCATGTCATCCAAGATGTCCATGTCTTTCTTTCTGCAGTCGAAAAGAAATAACGTTTTTTGATGAAAACTTTCCAGGATTTTTCTCCATATAATGGACTTCAGTGGGCTCCAAACGGTTCAAGGTCCAAATGACAGTTTCAGTACAGCTTCAAAGGGCTTTAAACGATACCAGACGATGAATAAGGGTCTTATCTAGCGAAACGATCAGTTTCTGCGAGAAACTGAGCAGTATTTATGCTATTATTTTACCTCTTATCAGACAAACGTGATCATCTCTGAGCTCAGCCATAACTTCCGCTAAGTGAGGTCAAAATAGGAGCCTGGTCATAGATATATTGATCGTAGATGCCTCATTCTACTGATCCGTGCAAGTGCTAATGAGGCATCTACGTATACATCGATGACAAGTTTATTTAAAAGTGAACTAATCCTTTAACTTTTATTTATGAACAATAAAAAATATTATTCATAATATTATACACCACCATTCAAAAGTGTGAGGTCAGAGGTTTTTTTTTTTTAAAGAAATTAATACTTTAATAATACTAATACTATTCAACAAGGATGCATCAAAGGGATGGTTCACCCAAAAATGACTTTTTTTAATGTAAGTAAAAAAAATAGGGCTGGGCGATATGACCAAAATCTCTTTTCACGATATTAGTCATCTCATATCCCGATAACGATATATATCATGATATAATACCTTTTCTGTAAATTCAATCAATTAATAGTATTGATCACATGGAAAGGACTATTTATCTAAAAAATTTACTCATGTGATTTTATTTTTGAATCATTCATTTAAAAGATTTATTCACAAACGCTGATTCATTATGTTAATAAGATGGCTGTGTCTCATATAACCTTTTTATTTCTACGCGCTGTAACTATACACATCACAACATGTAAATAGGAAAATGTTGCTGTTATTTTATCATTTTTGAGCAGTAGGCTAGCTGGAGCGTTTTACCTCCAGTCTTTGTGCTAAGCTAGGCTAGCGTGGGGGTGCGTCAGACAGCATTTATTTTTATAATTTCCACAAAAATATTAAGCAGCATAACAATGAAAATTCAGCTTTACCATTACAGAAATATATATATTTAATATATATATATATATTTTTTAAACTAATATTTCACAATATTGCTGGTTTTACTGTATTTTTGAGCAAATGTGACTGACCCCAAACTTTTGAACAGAAATGTACATATTGCTCAAACGTATAAATTGTCATAATTCACTCAATCATGCCTCATTTCATGACATCTTGAAGACGATATTTAGGGAAAACCTAAACTGTTCACTAAAAATCTGTCCTTTGTCTTATTATTATTTAATTTAATAACTTTTTTCTCTGTTTGTAGCTGATAGAGAAGTGCAGCGAATCTTGCTTGAGCTCCTTAATCAAATGGATGGGTTTGACCAGAATGTGAATGTGAAGGTTAGCAAATATTTTGTTCGTCATCTTGTTTTTTTTTTATGACTGTGTGATATGATGTTACTCTCTTCATTCTGTTCTGATCTAATATGGTATCAGCCTTTGTTGACATCTGATTGATTCTTGCATTGACAGGTTATCATGGCCACCAACAGGGCTGACACACTGGACCCAGCCCTTTTGCGCCCTGGTAGACTGGATCGGAAGATTGAGTTCCCTCTGCCTGACCGTCGACAGAAACGCCTGGTGTTCACCACCATCACCAGCAAGATGAACCTTTCCGAGGAGGTTGATCTGGAAGACTGTATCCTTCTGACCCTAAATGAAGTTTTTCTCATTATGAATATGATTACATTTAATCATTTAGAAGAAGAAGAAATGAGAGTAGAAGAAAATATTGAGTAAAAGTAATATTTGGATGAAATCAAGGCAGCCTTGGTGACTTTTAAAAACATAATCTTACTGACCCCAAACTTTTGAATGGCATCATATATCTTGTATTAGAAGACTGTTATATGTGACTGTCAAGTCCAAATAAACGTTTAAAAATTGTCCTTAACTGAAATGCAGATGTTGCAAGGCCTGACAAGATCTCTGGTGCAGATATCAACTCCATTTGCCAAGAGGTGAGTTAGAAGACTTTAAAACTTAAAAAAAAAGTTTAATTATTTATATTTTAGTATGTCTTCATCAAGCTCATGATTTTCTGTTTTGATCCATCTTGTTTCTTTTGTGTCTAAAGGCTGGTATGCTGGCTGTGCGTGAAAACCGTTACATTGTGCTGGCCAAGGACTTCGAGAAGGCATACAAGACTGTTATCAAGAAAGACGAGCAGGAGCACGAGTTCTACAAGTAGAATACTCCACTAGATATCGGCATTAGCTTTTACCCGGTTTGTTTCAGCCTTTATTTGTATGTAGAGTGATGAGGACATAACACTTGAACCTTGATTTAAACCTTCAGGGTTTACACTGCTTGTACTGGGTCTTTGATTTCACAGGATTGTTTCAGATTTACATTATATAAAATATGGATGGAAAAACAAACATGTGCATCTTGTAACCATTTTATGTGTTCTGTTTAATGAAGACCTGCTCAAAGACGACCATTAAAAAAAATTTCCGTAATGACTCTAAATAAACATGTTTTTGATAACAACCCTAATGAATGCTGGCAGATAATAGTTTTGGTGTTTTCAGCACAGATTTTAAAGGGAGTTTAGAATATTCATATTTCAAGATTTCAAGAGTTTTATTTGTCACATACACAGTTATATACACAATATACAACTGGCAGTGAAATGTAAACAGGTCCGCTCCATGGACAGTGCAAATAACAGTTACAAGAAATTAAATAGAAATAGAATAAAATTAGAATAAAAAGTATTAACATAAGTAGAATTATAAATAAATCAAGTAAAAGATAAAAATAGGAAAGATAAAAAAAAAAATATAAAAAATAAAAAAAATATGTGGATATGATAAGTGAGATAAACTGTAGACTTAAAAATAAGTGGTTAACATAAAATATATAATATGTATATATAAAGAAGTATAATGTGCAAGGTTTATTACAGGTTGTTACGCAGTAACAATAGGAACGTAAAGTGCAGTGCAATTGCAGTATGTGGATGTTAATGTTAAAAAACTGTATGTTTATGCGTGTGCGGGGTGAAGTGAAGTCACGTGACTGAGTTCAGGAGTCTGATGGCCTGGGGGAAGAAACTCCTCCTGAGTCTTTCAGTCTTTGCCATCAGGCTACGGAAGCGCTTACCAGATGGCAGCAGGGTGAAGTGAGAGTTTGCAGGGTGATTAATGTCTCTGATGATTTTAGTAGCTCTACCTCTGCAGCGTTTGGTGTAGATGTCCTGCAGAGACGGGAGAGCTGAGCCTGAGATGCGCTCGGATAAGCGCACCACTCTTTGCAGGGCTTTGCAGTCGTGACTGGTGCTGTTCCCGTACCACGCTGTGATGCACTGAGTCAGGACACTTTCTATCGCCCCTCGATAGAAAGTTTTCAGGATGGCTGGTGAAACCCTGAATTTCCTCAGCTGGCGCAGGTGGTACAGTCTTTGCCTGGCTTTTTTCACCTGTGTCTGGATGTGTGTAGTCCAGGTCAGATCCTCGGAGATGTTCACACCCAGGTATTTGAAGCTGCTCACTCTCTCTACCGGTGTCCCGCTGATCATGAGAGGGGAGTATGACCGATGCGGTCTCTTATCTAACAACTAGATATCTGACAACTAGACAGTTTTCATCCTGCTAGTACTAACACTTGTTTGACATTTTAACGTTGCAAAATTCCTTTTTAGTATTTATTTACACTCTTGGGCAAAAAAAGATTAAACGCTAAGCTTTTAATTGTCAAGGAATTTGGCCAAATGCACTACTTAAGCCATTGCTCTCTCAGAAAAACATCAAAGACAGAATTAAGATTTTGGCAGAATATGTGAAGTTTGATTCAGAGTGGTTCAGCATAGTTGTGTGCAGTGATGAATCACAAAGTGAGTTTCATGGTGATGCACCATAGCGGCGTCTTTGAAGATTTGGTAAGAAATATAATGAATACATCTTTATCACAGTAAAGCTTGGAGAAAGATGCCATGATGTGGGGAGCCTTTTCAGCTGCTTGTACTGGTGAGCTTCACTGAAAAGTCATTTAATGCTTTTGGAGTATATTTGGAAAGTTGTTATTTAAAGAGGAATCACCAGATGTTATTTTTCAACAAGAAAATGCTCCTGCCCGAACTGCAAAGACAACCAAGAAGTGGCTTGAGAACAAGTCCATCAGGCTCATGTTTTGGCCTGGTCAGAGTCCACGTTTGAACTCTATAGTGAATATTTGGTCTCTATATTATGATATTTATGAACTGGGAGACATTTTTCGACTACTCATGAACTGTTTGAAGCACTCTCTTCTTCCTGTTAAAAGCGTCCTGCGAGTTTACCCATACAGTTTAAACATTGAAAGAAAACAAAGGGAAGGCTAATTACATGTTAAGTTGCATTTATCTACAGTATTTGTGCTTACAAATTTAAGTAAAATTGTAGTTATAATGAAATCTATTTGGACGTATTAGGTAATATAATCTGACTACTGTTTGATAAATTAAAAACAAAAAACAATCAGGATTAATTATGAATAATTTACTGCCATTTTGTGAGTATTGTGTAATCAATAAAAAAGTAACTAGTCTGATTGAGTATTTTAACACATAATATAATCTAAAAATTAAACATTTTATTTTTGGAATTTGATTATGTAATCCAGATTACATATAATCAGGATTAATCAATTAATTATGAATCATTTACTGTAATTTTGTCAATATTAACTAACCATGTTATCAACAAAAAAGTCTGATTATGAGTATTTTATTTCATAATATAATCTAATAATACAAATGTTATGTAATCCAGATTACATATAATCAGTTACTATCCAGGGGCCCGTTCTTCGTACGTTGCTTATTACATCTGAGATGATTTGACAGATCCCAGATCTTTTAATCGTGATAACTGATCTCTGGCTAATTTGGTTCTTCAAACGAATTTGCGGATTGGATTAAAATATCTGGATTAAATGATCTAAAATCACTGCGCGTTCTTGTGTTCCCTGAAGAGGGCAGATGCATCGATACTCGAAACCACGATCAGCAATGCAGCGATTGGCTGGCGTCAAGACAGCAACGTAATGACATCATATAATTAAAAAAGCCACCTGGCAAAAAACTTGACAAATTACACAAAAAACCCACGAATTTCTGAACCTTTATAAGGAAACAGCCAAACGACCAAACCAACATAAAAGTTATAATAGATAAATGATAAATGTTTTGTTTTTTTAACATGATTACCAATTATTTATATTCACGATTTTATACAGTATTTGTACACCCTTTACATTTTTATTTCAATGTTGTAATTTAATTTTTAATTCAATTTGAAGCAGATTTGTAACGTGACAGTATTCAAGTTTCAAATTATCCTCTCTTGCGCTGCATCAAGCCACTCCCATAATATCCGTGATCCCTTAATGCACGGCTCAGATTAACTGTACAACATGTGTGTAAACCAATAAAAATAAAATTATATAAAGTAATTATTCCATCACAAATAAATCGCTCAATCAAGTGGCTGTCTATAGTATTATACATTCTCATGTACATATACAATATAACATTTTTATATTATTATTTAAAATTATTATTATTGCCCCTGGTTCAGTAATGCACTCTTGTAATAAAGTAGCAGTGGCTGGGACAGATTTTAAGTATCACCTCAAGATGCAATCTAATCCTGTTTACATGAAATAAGCCTGCTCCCGAGCAGGTTTAAGCTTACGGACCTGTTACTATGACAGCAAGTCCAGGATGAGCTTCGAAGAACCAAACAATCCAAGATCATGCCAAATCGTCAACAATCAAATCCAGCTAACTGAGTTAGCGAGGTACGAAGAACGGGCCCCAGCACTGCATATAAACCAGTGTTATTTTGGTATCATTTAGTGTAGAAGAGGAAGTTAAGCAGTGCCCTCTGCTGGACACCATTATCCATTCAACAACCATATAGGACGAGCTTGCGTAGCGATCATGCACTGATCACGCGAACGGACAGCCAATCAAAACACAACATTGGTCAGTGATCATGCACAGAACTGTTTAGTTTGTTATCGCTCATCATAGAGAGATGGTCCGTGTGTTGTTTCCTCCAAATTCCTAGTGTGCATCAATGATACAAAAACCACACACACACACAGACACCAATGTAACCAGTAAACTTGATGGACATTAAAGTCATTTAAATGGGGTTCCTGTCTCCGTGTCCTTACCGACACACCATGGCGATGACCAAATCTACCTAGAGCCAATCCAACTTCATTAGTACAATGGTCCTTCGAGCCGGATCCGGGTCGTTACCATGGCAACCCCAGAGTCTGTAATGTCAAAGTCGGCCCCTGCCTCATCCCGACGTCCACGCAGAGCAATGCAGAGACCTGTCTACCTAGATGACTGCGTGGTTGACTATGTTGGGAACCCATCAGGGCAGACAGTTAGACCAAAGGAGAAGGCAATGGTGACTTCAACCCCCATCTCCTCTCACCACCCATTTGGAACAGCTGGTTCATCAGAGGACTTTATGCTGCAGATAATGGAAATTACCAAGCAACAGAGCGAGACTGCTAGGCGCCAAACAGAACTCTTGGAGAAAGTCCTGCTACACAGCACTCCTCAAACTTCTGGCCACTCCTCACAAGCATCATCCCGGCATTAGACACCTAAGACCCAGATCCTGAAATCAGTGGAGAAGGGACAGCTTAAATCCGATGCTAGCCCTGATGATGTCAGTTCGGACCATCATCCTTGGCCACAGCCTGCCAAACCCCAAACCCCTTTCACTGAGGAGCTTTCACGAGTACTGAGGAAAACCCAAATCAGTGACACTCATTTCCAGTCACCACCTCCTGTGAGCAGAGAGACTACCCTGTCGGCACACCAGTACGCCTCACCATGCTGCAGCCCTCTGTCAGACCCAACCAGAACCCAAGCGGGCTACAGAGCAGAGCCCTGGATGAAACCATTGCCGCCTCTCCCTGAACAGAGACCAAGCCAAACTACCCAGCATCCTTTCTATCAAGTATCACCCCCCGCGGCTTATCCAGCACACAGTCAGTTTGCTTCAGAGACTGAGCCAATGCCAAGAACTTTGTTCCAAGTTACAACATCGCAGCTTAGGCCTGACGCTGTACCTTACACACCCCATCCATCGTCATGCTGGCTTCCAACAGTAGAAGGCCCCACCTTCCCAGATTTCATTAAAGAGGACAGAGCCCAGTATGTGGAACTTAGGATCGCTTTGGACAACCTGCTCCACCCCCAATTACCAGAACATTATAAGTACTCCATCCTTCTTAAGCATGTGAAGGTGCCTAATGCTCACAGACTGGTGTTAGCACATGCAGAGTCCGTCATGCCCTACACTAATGCCATGCAAGCCCTTGATAGAAGGTATGGTCGGCCCTACCAGTTTGTGCTGAAGGAAATAGAGACTTTAGAGAGCCTGCCACCTATCCATGCCGGTGACGAGCGGGCATTTGATGACTTTTCCCTTAGAGTTCAAGCCATAGTCGGCATGCTCAAAGCTCTAAAGGGGGATGGGATTGAAGAACTGCACAGTGGGTCAAATGTGAAACGCCTTCTGAACCGTCTTCCTCGTTCACAACAAACCCAATTCAGGAGGCATCACCTCAAGAGAAACCCAGATAAGACTAAGTTCTCCCTCCTCGAGTTTGCAGATTGGCTGCAGCTAGAAGCTAACTGTATAGAATTTGACCCAACTGACGAGACAAGATCCACAAAGCGAGATCAAATGGCAGCAATTCGGGGACAAAGCAAACAGACCACCATGCTGCATGGCGTGGAGCACAGACAGGTTATGGAACCACTAACCAAACCCAAGGCAGTTCATCCCAAAGTACTGACCAAGCCCAAAGCTATCTGTCCATACTGCAGTGCAGAACATTACCTCAGTCAGTGTACTGCATTCACAACATTAACCAAAGAGCAAATGGTTGGCTGGATCAAAGACACAGTGCTGGAAACGGTGCTGGAAATGTGCACGCTCTCACATGGCCAAAGACTGTGACCTAAAGAGGCCTTGTCACCTTTGCCAAGCCAAACATCTCTCCATACTCCACGACATCAACCAAAGGAAAGGTGAGGTTACCAGTGAGAGTAATAGCCTATACAACTCCACCACAGAAACTCTTTACTTAGACCAACCTCGCTGTGGTGGGAAAGTGTTCCTGAAAGTTTTCAAGGTTACCATCCATCACCAGCACAAAGCTTTGGACACATTTGCTGTACTTGATGATGGCTCTGAGCGCACCATTTTGCTTGCCACAGCTGCAAAACACCTCGGTTTAAAGGGCAAACCAGAGCAACTGAATTTACGGACGGTGCATCAAGACATCAGGACACTGCATGGCACTTCCGTGAACTTCAGCTTATCCACCCCAAGTAACCCCAGTAAAAGGTTCAGCAATCAGGAGGCCTTTACAGCAGATCAATTTGGACTAGCAGAATATACCTACCCGGTGAGTACCCTGCAGGAAAGGTACAGACACCTCAGAGGGATACCAATACCCCATCTGGTCAAAGCTTGTCCCCTACTGCTTATTGGTTCAGATCACACTGAGCTCATCACCCCAATTGAACCTGTGCGATTGGGTCCACCCGGGGGACCAGCCGCTGTCAGAACGCATCTTGGCTGGACATTGCAAGGTCCCTCCAAACTTCTGCAGGATAAACTCCCAGTCTCGCAGTGTCTGTTCACGTCTAATTGCTCCCCATCTGCAGAACTATTTCGTCAAGTTGAAAGGTTGTGGCAGATGGACATTCTGCCGTATCGCAGTGAAAAGATGGTGATAAGGTCACAACAAGACCAAGAAGCTCTGAACATGCTGGAGGCACAGACAGTGCGAGTAAAAGTTGATGGAGTTGAACGGTACGCCACCCCACTTTTGAGAGTTAAAACTATGCCTCTGTTACATGCTCCAAAGGATGCCGTGATGGGCCACCTCCATAACACTGAACGTCGGTTAGCTAAGGACACGCCATTAGCTAACAAGTACCGAGAAGAGATCCAAAAGCTGGAAAAAGCAGGTTATGCCACTAAATTACCACCTCAAGAAGCAGCCGTGTCTACAGAATCATGGTATTTGCCCCACCATATTGTCACCCACAATGGAAAACACAGAGTGGTATTCAATTGCTCGTACACCTACAATGGGGAAAATCTGAACAAGCAACTGTTACCTGGACCTACGCTGGGCCCCTCTCTCCTTGGAGTGTTAATCCGCTTTAGAGAACATCGAGTAGCCATTAGTGGAGACATAAAGGGGATGTTCCACCAGGTCCGCCTGCTCCCCAAGGACAAACCCCTTCTAAGGTTCTTGTGGCAGGACCTACAGCCTGAGAACCCACCAGACGTGTACGAGTGGCAGGTCCTTCCATTCGGTACTACCTGTAGCCCTGTTGTGCGACATTTGCAGTACAGCAACACGTTTTCACCCATTGCCAGCAGGGTAATAAAATACGACAGTCAATTGAACGCTGCTTTTATGTCGACAACTGTTTACAGAGCACTGCATCCTCGGTTGAAGCCCGTGAGCTAATCGATGGATTAAGGTCCCTACTGGCTTCAGGTGGGTTTGAAATTCGTCAGTGGGCGAGCAACGAGGCCTCAGTGATTAGCCATCTCCCCAAAGAGGCTAGATCAGAGAACACTGAGTTATGGATTTCCCGCAGTCAATCAGACCCTCAAGAAATGACCCTTGGATTAAACTGGCATTGTGTACCAGACACCCTCCATTACCACCATCGTTTGCTATCCTACCACAAGGTAACAATGAGAAACATCTACAGAGTCCTCGCCAGCCAGTACGACCCCTTGGGTTACATAATACCTTTCACAACCAGGGCTAAAATTCTGGTAAGACAATTGTGGGAGAAAGAAAGAGAATGGGATGACCCTCTTCTTCCTTCTGAGCTGTTGCAGGCCTGGCAAAAATGGGAAGCAGAACTGGAACATCTACCACTAATCACCATACCTCGGTGTTATGTGTCAGCCACACTGGATGTCCCAGAGGTGGAACGAGAACTTCACATCTTCTGCGACGCCTCTGAGGCAGCCTATGGGTCAGTAGCATACCTCCGAACTGAACACCAAGGTCAAGTTGAGCTGGCATTTGTCCATGCCAGATCTAGAGTATCTCCAAAAAGGCAACAATCAATGCCTAGGCTCGAACTTTGTGCCACTCTCACTGGAGCACAGTTAGCCAAGCTACTCAATAATGAGCTCTCACTGGAGATCAAGAACACATACTTGTGGAGCGACTCAACAACAGTACTCACCTGGCTGAAATCAGAGTCCTGCAGATTCAAAGTTTTTGTAGGGACCAGAGTAACTGAAATACAAGAACTTACCGAAGGTCATTGTTGGCGCTATGTAGATTCAGAAAATAATTCTGCAGATGACATAACCCGTGGCAAAACCTTGCTTGAATTATCCCAACCCAGTCGATGGTATAATGGGCCGGACTTCCTCTACCTACAACCTGATTCATGGCCAGAATGTCCTGCCATTAGACTGAATGAGGACCCTACTGGGCTTCGTAAAACAAAGTTTTGTGGCCTCACGTTGACTGATCCTGAATCACCACTGCCAGACGCTACACAGTTCCCAACCTTTGAGGAACTCCTTGAAGCTACCTGCATCTCCATGCACGGGGCGGTAGGGAAAGCAGGTGACCCAGGAGCACCGGAGTACCAGCAGGCTGAAACAAGTCTATTGAGGCAAGCCCAATTAGACAGTTTTCCCTCAGAATATCAAGCTCTTACAACTGGTAAGCCGATCCATTCCTCTAGCCGTTTGCTCACACTGTCACCAGAGCTGGATGAAAGGACTGGACTCATCCGTGTAGGAGGACGACTACGCCGGGCTACCCAATTGAGTTACAGTACTGTACATCCTATAGTCTTGGACTCAAAACACTCTATTACCCGCCTCCTCATAAAGCATTATGATGCCAAACTCTGCCATCCTGGGCCAGAAAGGGTCTTTGCAGAAATGCGAAGATATTACTGGATCCTCAGAGGGAGAGAAGCAATACGGCGCCACCAACATTCCTGTGTTGAATGCCAAAGGTGGAGAGCTAAACCCAACATCCCAAAGATGGCAGAACTTCCTCCCGCCAGACTTCGCATAAGGAAACCAGCCTTCTACTCCACAGGGGTAGATTGCTTCGGCCCATTCCTGGTAAAACGAGGGAGGAGCAATGAAAAGAGGTGGGGAATAATTTTTAAGTGCATGACTACCCGCTGTGTCCACTTAGATCTACTGAGTAACATGGATACAGACTCCTTTCTGATGGCGCTCAGGCGTATGGTTGCTCGACGTGGAACTCCTTCTGAAATCCTGGAGGATCAGGGCACCAATTTTCGAGGAGGTGATAAAGAGTTACAGACAGCTTTTGCTTCCATGAGTTCACATCTCCAAAACCAATTAGCGAAACAGAAGATACAGTTCCATTACAACCCTCCGAATGCTCCACATTTCGGAGGTATGTGGGAGCGTGAAATCCGCTCAGTGAAAACTGCTCTACATACCATAGTAGGGTCTCAGATTCTTTCAGAGGAAGTTCTACGAACACTCCTTATAGAGGTTGAGGCTATACTCAACGCTAAACCACTGGGTTATGTCTCCTCTGATATAGCGGATCCAGATCCGGTAACTCCAAATTACCTGCTGATGGGGCGGCCAGATACATCACTACCGCAAGTGATTTACCCAGAATCCGAAATTCTTAGTCGGAAAAGATGGCGACACTCACAAGTATTGGGAGACCAGTTCTGGATGAGTTTCATAAAGAATTACTTGCCCAGCCTGCAACCACGTCAGAAATGGATGAGTGACTGCAGCAACCTCACACCTGGGACTGTTGTGATGATAATAGACCAGCAACTTCCTCGAGCTCTGTGGCCAGTCGGCAAGGTAATAACCACATACCCTGGATCGGATGGCCGTGTACGCTCAGCAAAGATTGAAGTAAAAACCAAACACTACCATCGACCTGTGTCTCGTCTCATCACACTGCCCGCCATCCCAGACAACGAGCCTTCAACAGACTAACAAGGAAGATGGAAAGTACATTTACACAGCAAATGTAGGGGCGGCTGTAGAAGAGGAAGTTAAGCAGTGCCCTCTGCTGGACACCATTATCCATTCAACAACCATATAGGACGAGCTTGCGTAGCGATCATGCACTGATCACGCGAACGGACAGCCAATCAAAACACAACATTGGTCAGTGATCATGCACAGAACTGTTTAGTTTGTTATCGCTCATCATAGAGAGATGGTCCGTGTGTTGTTTCCTCCAAATTCCTAGTGTGCATCAATGATACAAAAACCACACACACACACAGACACCAATGTAACCAGTAAACTTGATGGACATTAAAGTCATTTAAATGGGGTTCCTGTCTCCGTGTCCTTACCGACACACCATGGCGATGACCAAATCTACCTAGAGCCAATCCAACTTCATTAGTTCATTTAGATACTATTATAGTTTTTATTAATATTTTGAATTCGTTTTTATTTTTATATTTTCCATTGTAATTTTAGTTTAAGATTTAGTAATTTCGTTTTTTTTTTAAATGTCTATACTATAGTTTTTTATTTTAATTTTGGTTTTAGTACATTAAGTTAAACTAAATAAGATGAAATAAAATATAAAAACCTTTTTATTTAAAAAATATATGTTTTTATTTCAGCAAAAGTTTTTTTTTTATAGTTTTAATTTCAGTGAACTATAATAACCCTTATGTAAACATATAAAACACCTGACGTTTCTGAGAAATAACCTTGTCCTGAGGTTGCAATTAAACCTGTATTTCAAACCAAACCTCTTTGGTAATTTCCTTATTTTAAAATATCTGTCTCCATTTGTATTGCTGCCTTTCACCACAAGATGGAGTTTGGTAATAAGTAAAATATGCATTGACCCTCTGAGTATTGTGCATTGCCATTCTGTATAGACCATAAACTGTAAAAAAAAATATGTACGTAGTGTCCGTGACGTCACCCATAGAGTTCTGGGGCCGGTTGCATAAACCGTTAAGACTAGTCTTACAAGTTAGACATACATTTTTTTTCTTTAAGACTGTTCATAATTTTTTTTAATCAGTTACATAAAATCATAGACTGGCCTAATTTGATACGAAAAGTAAGACTGAATGCCACTTGCCTAACTACTCCTTAAGACACTGTCTTAACATAATGGCTTATTATGCAACTGGCCCCTGAAGAGCAGTTTTGAAGCCTCAAAGTTATGGAAGGCCAACAGGGCCAAAATGTGTGAAACTGACGTGTAAACAAAAGAGTCAAGTTTTAAATAGGAAAAATATCAAAACTCTTTGGTCATTTTTGAGCGAGATGCTAACGGTCTAATCAGATTCAATGATCTATGCTAAAAGTGTTACCGCCAGACCCGGAGATCGGCTGAATGGATTCGAAAACGGTAAAACTCAACTGTTTAACTCTAGGGGAGTTGAAAAATTAGCCTATTTTCAAAAATAGTGGCGGTTTCCTTTAAACATTTGCACTACATGATGATGTATTATTGTAAAGATGAAAACATAAGAGATTTCATCACTGCAATCGCAAAAGTTTGTTTAACAAAAACGCCAGTATAGTCATAAGTTTGTGACGGAACTCGAACTGCTTCAAAAAGCAGTCAACTTATCATTAAAGCAGTTTTCACGCAAGCCATCACATAGTGTGTGAGGTTATTAATGTACAGAACATTCAAAAGTCTTCATTATTTCATTAAGGGAAGGTCTGGGCTCATGTTTGTGCTTCAAGCTTACAAGCTGATATAGTCACATTACGTGTACGACACTTGAATCACATTTTCTCGACCGAATACATGCTGCTCCCCCAAATTTTACTTCATAAATCATCCAGGTAATATATTTGTGGGAGCAGCATGCATTTTGACGAGAGAAAATTACACCTCTGGCCATTGCGTTGGGTCGTTTTTCCAGTTTTTCCAGTCACGGACAATCCGACCCAATACGGCTCAGTTTTTCTATGTATCTTGCTCTGTCAAGCGGCAGAAGTGATTCTAAATAGGCTATACTGGGTTAACGCCATGCATTTCCAGTGTGGGGGAATGGACTGTTTTCGCCCATGCCGCCTCCGCCCCAACCATCATGCCCCAAGCTATGTAACAAAACCAACCAAGTCTATTGTATGTCTGCCACTTGTAGGCTAATCAACCCTGCATTGTTTTGTAGATTCATGGCTGGATAACAACAGGTTCAACAGGTTCGGACAGTTTTAGAACAAAGAGGCAAAAGAATATCTCGCCTATGCCAGTATCAAAGCTTTTAAGTGTATTTTAATTATGGAATTCATTTGAAGTGACTACTCACCTAAAGGCTCAGTGCTGTTGCACTTCATTTATGACTACTTTGTTTGCTGCTTTTATCAGTTGGCTTAAGAACATTATTATATGCCACTGATTATAGACATGTTGGATTATACACTTACCTGCACTTTATATCCAACCTGTATGTTATGGCCTTTTACTGTGACAGTGTGACTTTGCTGCACCTTAATTCTATTTAATTGATGAAATTACCTATGAATGATTAATCTAGAGTTGATCGAGCAGATTGATCTTTAAAATGTCTTATTTTAATTGCATGGAGGAAAATATTTAAGACTGGACAGTGTTGTAACATAGGTTGAAGTTTAGCCGATTAGAAATGAGCTACAGGGATGAAATCACAACAATACATGATCATCCGGAGGTGACAGCAGAAGTTGGAAGATTCTGTTTAAAAATGTAGGATTTACAGGACAAAATCATTTCAGAGTTAATAAAGTAGCCGAAAATGTAATGCCTGGCTTCATAGATTCTAGTACATCTTCAAATTAAAATGAGTAGGGATGCCAGTATCTGTATCGGGCCCGATACCAAGCTCAAAATATCTCAGATACCAAAGACCAATACCTCAGGGGTGTGGATTCGCGGAAGTACTTCAAAATGAATGACAACAACCCACACATTGCGAACTGCATACATTTTTTATGACAATGGTAATTATGCCCTTTGAAGGTTATTGGACACTGAAATTTGTGCTTTAAGTTTGTGATAAACACATACAAATAATACTTTGTTCATTCGAAATAATAAAGAAGCGGTCCTACATTCATCAGTCTCCTTGTGTTGTGCTTGGAAAACTGCCACATCACCAAAAAAAAATTAATTAATAAACTTATAGGTATCGGTATCGGCTAGTACCAGAATAAAATATCTGTACTTGTCCTTAAAAAATGGTATCAGTGCATCCCTAAAAATGAGGGATGTTTTGGGTGGAGTTATAAAGAGGAACGTCATATTTCAAACAAGTAGGCCTACATTTATTAATTATTACGACCCATTCATGCACACAATTTTAAAATATTTTAAAATATTTTAAAATGTCCTTTAGGCTATTAGTGTTGCAAACCACAGTGAATTGTGTTGTAGTAGGCTAATACTCTTTTACATGTATAAACTATTATGGATGGATAGATTGTAGCTGTGTGAAGCAGACGATTGTTATATCAAGGTTAATGACACATGGCACAAAAACACATTTTATTTTACTTTCATACAAAAAATGTGTTTCAACCTTCACTACGCAAAAAGAGGAAAAGGGCTCTAGTGTGCGCGCACATACGCTCGCCACAGCACAGCACAGCACAGCACAGCACAGCACAGCACAGCACAGCATAGCAGCGTGAGCGCGCATCACTTCCTGTGCATGCTGGGCGCTTTCAACTCCGACAGGACAACCGTCGGAGTCGACGAAGTCATACAAATAGACAGGAGTTAAGGAATATCTGGGAGAATACTCTACCAAACTGTCCGAGTTTAATCAGGTAAGTTATAAAGTCTCATATTAAGGTCTTTTTTTCCTCATTTGGCCTTTGTTAAAGTGTAATTTTCTCACCTTTTGGAGGGTTAGTGAGTATGTGTGGAGCCCCAGTTGTGCTAGCCTGCTGTAGCTAACTGCACTGGCTCTGTGACGGTGGGTTGCTCAGCATCGTTTCCTCTCAAGTTGAGGACTACAACAAAACCCCATGTTTACGGGGAAACGACTTTTTTTTTGCGTTTTACAGGCGCTCTAATCACACCGACAGCTTCAGCCTCAGCGGCTATAGTGTGTCATTATATCCAGCTGTGACATTTAAACACAATTATCACGACCCACCGCTGTCACATAATCTATATTGATCTTGATACATATTCATGTCAACAGCTAGCGTTTATTAGATTAGCATTTTTAAACGTTATAAATTCTACTTTCATCTCAAATTACTTAACGATCAATAAACTAAACAAATAAATATATACTATTATGATTATGATTTCTGTTGTTGTTATTGATGCATATAGAAGACGTTAACAAAGATTAATAGCTAATGTTAACTAATGGGAGTTTATTGTAAAGTGTTACCCAATACTTTAAATAATTAATTTAACTGTGAATACTTTTGTGTTTTGCCTTTTGATTTTGGTGTTTTTTTTGTGTTTTTTTTTAGAAACCCACCAAATGGTGACGTTTATTGGTTGACCCGATACAACAAAAAACTCTGTTGTGTGTTTTCCATTAACGTAGTACTTAACATACTTTTGATTCTTTTAGTGTGCTTTTTAATTTACCTATGGTCTATTTCAACAGAATAGGATAAAATACTGTTTATCAAATTATTGTTCTGTTATGATAAGCAACTTTTTAGTAAATAACCAATGTTTTTGTAGCAAAATGTCAGCAATGTAGAAAGGTTTTGCTTAAATAATTGGTTGGTCGGTTGCCTTTGGCCGAACGGTTTAGGTAAATAAATATCACAGTGAGTAGATTGAATTTGCCATTTTAAACACTTCTTGTACGGAAGAATGAAATGTCTTTAAGCTCTGTCACTTTGAACTTCTTTTAAGGAAGAAGTGATTTATACTGTGATAAAGAGCTTAAGAATTCATGATGTTTTTGCTCCTTTGTAGGTGATTTATGAACAGCTTAAGGACCAGACAGATTTGTTTAAAAGCAAGCCCTGTGTGATTTGTTTTAGAAAATATTTTTTTTGTTCTAGTCTTTTAGACTTGCCAGGTAGGAACATGAGGTTAATTACCGGTGAAAGCTGTTGTCTGGTCTTGTTTTACTTATTGCACATTGCAGCTATTCCTGATAATAAATTACGGTGCTTTGTTTTCCTGTGTGAGACCACGACTTTTTTTTTAACGGGTTGACGTTTTTAGTCCCTATGGATCTTATCTCTTGGTTACAGATCCAAGCGGCAGGTTGTTCTGCTTGCTCTCTAGGCTTTGCTCTCCCTGTAGCTTTGTGGCGCATGGGGCACAAAGTAGGAACAGCGAAATCCAAAATAGGTCAGTGAAATATGTTTGGCTTTGCATCAGCAGTCTCATTTAATATCTGTTGAGAGTTAATAGTTAATTTCCGCTTTATACATTGACATTGCAGGAGTCAGAATGTTTGCTGGCTCTATTATAACATACAAGGTTTTAGGTTCTGAAAAACCTTTTCTGAGGTTCTTGAAGATCTTGATTTGTTCCTGAACTCGCTCACTATTTGGCATGTCTCAGTTGCAGTTCTTATGTAACAAGGGAATTCATCAACCAGATGCATTTTAAGACTAGTTGTCCCCAGCAGAGTTTGGTTTTGTGTACTTGCGGTAACCATGTGGAAGCAGTGCTGTGATTTTATTTTTATTTTTTATGATGCTTGTTCAATCGCTGGATCATCAGATCCAGGTTTTTTCCGGAATGTTTTCTACCAAGGCTTTCCAACGTCTTGCCTTCGCAGACAGTATATGGACTAGGCATGGGCCGGTTATGAGATTTTTGACAGTATGATAACCTGGGTTATCATAAAAACTGAATATTAGTTTGTCACAAGTCACAGAATTTTTTTTTGTTAACCACCCAGCCAAATTTGAATGATACAAAAACGGCAAGTAAATAAAATAGCTTATCAAAATCTTTAAAAATATGCGCAGTGTTCTCTGCTCTCAAACGCTGGGGGCGTGTTCATTATCGGCGCTGAAAACATGCCCACTCGCCGGAAAGCTGCCGTAAGCACACAAGACAACACTGGTGGGCACGTACTAGTACCTACACTAGTACCTACACCAGTTGTCGGTGGGACGGGAGGATGAAAGCCAGGACGGGAGATAGTCGGTTCGGCCCCATTCTGCAGCGGATTATCAGTGAATCCCAGCTGTCTCCGATGAAAGTTTGTAAAACTATCTGGCCCGCCCCAAAAAACCCTGATAGGGCTGGGCGATATGGCCGAAAAAATCATATCTTGGTAAAAAAACATCTGTATTTATTTTAATAATTTTATTTCACATCCTGCCCAATGATGTCCTAAAAATAATGTTGATATTGAAGACTATAAACAAATACAGTGAATGTAATGTAGACTATGCAATATATTATGTGCAAAAAGGGTTTACAATCTAAAAACAAAATTAATAATTTTGTTTTTAAATTCACGAAACTAAAAATGAAAATAAAAACAAAATCATATTAGCCGATATTTGATTACCCCATTGGTCACTTTCATAAAAATATACTTGCTTGTAGGTTTAAAATTGCACACATGGCACGTTTATTGTCCAACAACAAATATTTTAGAAATATGTATACTTTAGTCAGAATTATAGTAGCCTATTAGTAGCCTATCTCTTTGAGAGATAGGCTACTTGTGCAGACAGAAAGATAAATACTTGCGGTGTTTAATGCGTTTGAAATGTGGTGCTTTCCTCAGTGCATAACTTACATTTCACAGGTATATGCTCCATCTGTAAATGTTAAAAATTCATGCAAATATGTCAATATTTATGTATGATGCATGATACAAATTGTACAAAATTGACAAATTGTATTATAATATGTCTAAAGCGTTCCTTTTCTATTGCGCTTTGTCTCTTTGGCGCAAATGTGCGTGGTGGCGCTCATTCACGGAAGCCTGAATTTTAACGGAGATTCACTTGCAGAAGGCTCGTCTTCTCCTAACTGCAAAATAGACATATTTGCATGAATTTTTAACATTTACAGATGGAGCATATACCTGTGAAATGTAAGTTATGCACTGAGGAAAGCACCACATTTCAAACGCATTAAACACCGCAAGTATTTATCTTTCTGTCTGCACAAGTAGCCTATCTCTCAAAGCATCTGACCAGGCAAGCTGCTTTCAACTATACGTGTTAACTATATCTTACCAGTTATTTTGAAGCCCTTAATATAAAGTGTGTATCATGTTTAGGACAAATTGTATCATGCACTTTCCCTGCATCAGCTCATTCTGCGTACTCCGCTCTTTTTTTTCAGATGCATTCATATCAATCTACTGTATATCGATACAAACGGTATTGCCTTATTCCATATCGTTTCTAAAATATATATCGATATAGTGTACAAACTCAATATACCGCCTAGCCCTACCCTGAACACAAAAAGGGTGAAAAACTGTTTAATGGGCTAACTCCACAATTCAGGACTTCACAGTTCAGTATTTGTAACGTGTTTCAGCAATACATTTCCAACATTTATGTTTAGAAGCAAATCTCAGAATTGCCTTTACACTGACTTCAAAACGACTGCAACCTATAAATACATGCAGCTGTTTATTTCATTAATTTTAATCGAACAACAGAACACAGCTTTAACAAAGCATAATCTACATTTAATTTGAAAAATTATCTGATCTGTGACTCAAAAAGCGTAATATGATCTGAACCATGAGTTTAGTCATCTGTTGCCCCACTATTAGGAAGCATCAAGCCACGTCGACTTTCAGTGTTTTGCGTAACATCCTGCCTGTAAAGATGAATCCTTTTTTAGATAAAAAAAAAAGAAGCAACTGGTGATCATTATAGTTTGTGGTAAATGGATCTTTTTTTTCACTTTCATGCATTATGATAAATTCTGGTTGATTCCCCTCATTGTTTCCGTGTGAGACATTAAAAGCAGCTTTAGTAAGCAGAGTAATATAGCTGAGGGAAAATATGGCTGTGGGCACAAACTAAATCCTCTAGCAAAACAAATGATTGTCTGCGTCACCATCGACTATTATTCCCGCTGCCCTCCAGGATCAGGATATTGATATTTTTTTCCTTAAAGCGCTTGAACCCATAGCTTACGCAAACAACTCTGGTGTGGTGTTGTATATGAAATTGAGAATTATTAAGGAAGATCCCATTTTCTGTTGCATCAAGTCTGTCTGGATTCGGCATGCTTAGCATTTACTTTCCCTTCAGGTTATGTGCAGAGACGTTATATAAATGTTCCGGATTTGACCGAGTGAAAGTAGTGACAGCCAAATGCCATAGTCCTAAAGAATGACCTCTTTCCCATTAGTTGTTCTGACGTACTTTGAGCTCAGGCCTGTTTTTACACATGAAATTGCGAAACCATTTGTGCCCGGCTGTGTCATTTTATACTATCTTAATTTATGTTTAGCATTTTTATTTCTTTTTGAATCGTACTTTAGGATCTAGAATTTTATCAAGAAATCTGTGCCACGCACATTTGATGTTCAGGGACACCCGCTCAATCTGTGTATTTGTATGCAAATATTTCAGGATATTGCATTAAACATTAAGAATGGAAACACTAAGATGCACATTTCCACAAAGTGATGATGACTCTAAACCCTAAGGTAACATTATTTCAAATCACAAGCACAAATCCAAAAAGAAAGGTATGAGATCATATAAGATAACAACAACACTACATGGTCTTACTTTGGAAGCTTAGGGTTTAACCAAACATCCTCACAATGCTGCATGATAGTAAGGAAATCTTGTCAGAAATATGTTATTCTATAATGATATTTTAAGATTCAGTATTATGTAATAATGATTATTAGGGCTGCCCCCTAATAGTCGACTTAACGTTAGTAGACGAGAAGAAGATTGGTCAACCAAAATTGTATTTGTTAGTTGCAGAACAAAAACTCCACAGGAAGTGGCGAAGTCACATAGTCCAAGAGGGACAGATTGTGGTTATCAGCTTAAAATACTCCATTGTTTTTGGTCATACATCATTTGAAACCGTAAAAGGGTTTATATGTATGAACTCACAGTAACAGCAAAACGTTGTGCTTTTGTAAAAATAAAGTAAACAAACAGGAAGCGCTTTCTGCAGTCTCGGTGAACTAGAACGCATCACAAAAATGAGCCAAAACTCAGCGTATTGACTCCTTGCCTCACAGACATGAGAAATGGATCTATAGAAAGCTTGAAATGTCTACTTTTTAAACGATAATTGAAAAAAAAAACATTCAAATAATCTCTAATTATGTAATCCGTATGAAAGGCGTGTCCAAGCTGACACTGCCTTAGAAAACACTAGTATATTAATGAACAATTAAAAGTAGTTAAATTAATATAAATGTGCAATTAGTCGACTAATGGCTTGAATAAGTATATTATTCTCATTATTTTATGCTCTTATGCTGCATTTATTTAAATACAGTAAAAATAGTAATATTATAAAATATTATTAAGATACATTTTAAAATAACTTTAAAATGTAAGCTGAATTTTCAACATTACTCCAGTCTTCAGTTCACATGATCCTTTAGAAATCATTCTAATAAGCTGATTTAAAAAAAAATAATTTTTTTTAAAATCATTTTGAAAATCAGTTATGCTGCTTATTATTTTTTTGTGTAAACTATTTTCCCCCAGGCGATTTTGATGAATAGAAAGTTCAAAATAGCATTATTTGAAATGGAAATCTTTGTAACATTAACATTTTAAACTCTAGTGCCAGACTGACGGATTGATTAAAGTGAAAAGATACAGTGGGTGCTTTCACAATGCTAGTTTAGTTATAAACAGAGGATTGTTTGCATGAAAATTGGTAGTGTGAAAGCTGTCATGCGGACTATGGAGCGCAGTACACACTAGATGATGTGTAATGATATTCAAACCGAACTGAAAAACCGCGATACACCACCCACGGTTCGAACCGCGATACTCTCATGTCGAACCGAACGCCCCCCTGCTGCCCTAGCCCAGCTCTCACATCACCATATGCCACAAAATATATTTTTTCTTTCTTGACATTAGATTCAATAGTAATTAGTACACTTTTAACAACTAATAAGAGCTGTATTTTTAATAAATATTATTATAATAATATTATTTACAAATTTTTGTCTTCCAAGTGCATGTCACGTCACTTCGGGTGATCGCTCAAGTTGCAGCATGGTGGAAGGACAAAAAGACCCAGTTTCCCCATTTAGCCAGGTAAGCAAAATGCTCCCTGGAGTCCCAGCAACATCGTCATAGCTTGTTACAAAAGAAAAAATCTCCCTCACCTCAGAAAACCGCTTTCCTGTCCTGTAAGCAGTTATACTGTGCTCGTAGCGCACACTCTTTTGTTACACGCGAGCATGCAACGTGCGCGCGCCGTATCACACTGTATATATTATAAGCGCAAGAGAAACTATGAGCAACGTTACGATGGCAATTTGAAAGTCATGAAATAAATTAAAATACCAATAAATCACGTAACTGGTTCGACGTGTGTTAGCTGGGAAGGATTTGCATACAGGTGTGATGTGCATTATATTTATCAGGAGCCGTTTTCATGTTTCATTAACAGTTGATGAAGTAGTATTGTGTATTCGCCATGGTAACTGTTGTTTCCATAACCACAAAATGCCACTTTATTTTCACTTTATTTTGTTTCTTTTTAAATTAGTGTGGTGGCTACTTTTATAGTATTAACAAAAACTGCTATTTAATATATTTAACTTATAGGCCTATTTATTCATCAGTATTAGTCATTTTCATACAATTTATGTGTTTGTTAAGTAGGCTACAGTGGGACATTACTTGTGTGTGTCATCAATGTTTATTAAATAAATGTGCTTTTTTTTTACATTATGGTAAATTATAAAATAAGTAGATTATTTCTGTCTAGTCTACAGTGCAGACATTTATTTCATTTTAGTTTACTCAGGTATGCTAACTGCTCTAAAGAAAATGTGAAGCTAATGTATAAAGTTAAATAATTGCTGTTTTTATTAAGTTAAAAGTGGATCAAGTGTTATTATTGCCGGTGCCCGCCATGAACCATGACTCCACAGCAAACCGAACCATGGCTCCAAAACCGTGACATGAACCGAACCGTGGCATAGGTGTATCGTTACACCCCTAGTACAAACCCGAGACTACCTGTAGTAGGCGGTCCGAGTTCGGTTGCACTGAAACTGTGGCGTGAATGTGAAAGCATTCAGGAGTTCAGGAAGTAAAGCAAAATGTGCTTGCATTTTACCCCATGACAATGTCATTAGTTAAACAAAACACATGTAGGTGTTGACAGTGGTGATGAATTAGATTTACCCAAGTAAGCGTGAGAGTTCAGTGTAATCGAGCAGAGAGAGAGAGAGAGTGTGAGTGCAGTCAGAGCGACAAATGAATGGCTTGCAATCATCTGTCTCCTCAAAACAGTCCGTTTCCAAGCAGCAGAAAACCGCCTTCATGCAACGCACCAAGTGATGATCACTCTGCTCTGCATAATAGCACCAAATTAATAAAAAATACACTATATATTGATCCTCCTTCTATTTTCTATCATGCGGTATGCATGTTTGTATGCAAATGCACCAGGGTTCGATAGAATCGAGTGAGACTAAAGCTGCAGGGGTGTCGGGAACAAACGCTCTTGGATTCGGACCGCAGCAAACATGCCCAGTGTGAAAACACCCAATATTTCTGATGCCTCATCCCATTTAGCTTATTTTGCTTACATCTATTCATTTAGCAGACACTTTTGTCCAAAGCGACTTACAATTGAGGACTACAACAAGCGAGTCATCTTAAAGAGGCAATAAATACGAGAAGTTTCAAGTATCAAACAACTTTCTTAACTGCATAAATAATAAATTAAATATAGATTAATCATCATTAAAGCTACACTTGTCTCTGTTCCCTTTTGTTCTTTGATGAACATTAATGCCAGACATCATTATTGACTGCTGTGACATTAAGATCGGCCGCTGCCAAACATGACGTGGATCTGACGCGCTGTCACGCGCAAGTTCATTTAAGACGTTATTTAACTCATTTAAGACTCCTATTATGAGACTGAGACTCCTAATACTCGACAAACTGGCATTTTGGCAACATTCTCTGTGTTTATTCTCTGTTGTTATTGTTTGTTCAAGAAGGAAAGAGAACTCGATGTGTGCACGAGACTGGCGCAAATCTTTCTGTGCGTTGAGTGTGTGTGTGCGCGTGTGTGTGTGTGTGTGAGCTCCCTATCTTCCTAGGTGGTGAATCAGTATATCGTGTAACGTACATGAATGTGGCCGACTCCCTGATCAGTGCCCTGACTACTGAACTAGGGATCTGATTGAGACGCACCCACACAGACAGGACATTAGATATTTTTAATGCGTTAAACTGAAAAAATGAATAGCCTGCGCCCAGCACTAATTTTTAGACAAGATAAACCGTTGGACATTCCGTTTTGCTTGACTGAAAAACAAACACTCGCTGAGCGTTGGGTGTCTTCCTCTATGTGTTAATGACATTTGTTTTTAGGGTGTAGTTTGATGTTTTAAGACTTTTGTGATGCCTTTTGCCTGCCTTTTGTTTGCAAAGTTCTTCCATTTAGGGATTGTAAAGTTACATACCGGTCTTGTGTATTGTACTCTCTGTAGCTTACTGTACAGATGGTGTGTATTTGAGTGATCTTGTAGGCTTTAGCGGTACATGCTTTGCTATACATGGACAGATGTTGATGAATTGGCTGGTAGATTGACTGTTGACCTTGTGTGACAGTGAAGCAGGAGAACGAAGGATTGTTTTCTTTTCAGTTTTGATTGACAGCAAGCTGCAGGATAGGGAATCCAAGCCTCTTCTCAAACTCCTTTATTCTTACCGTTCTCATAATCTAACACATGGAATCCAGATGCTCGGTATAGCTCCAGCCAACGTTTCATTTGTCTCGCTGACTTGGCTCAGAATTCTTATGGTTTGAAGCCTCTCAACTTTTATTCACTCTTCCTTTCGCTTATAATACTTGCTCTCTTTTCGTACTTGCAGTAGCATGTTTAGTATTCTGGGAATGTTCCTAAACATGTTAAAAGAAGGGGATTTTCCTGTACTTATTTTATTTATATTTACAATAAACCACCTTGTGGCAAAATCACTTGATTATGTATATGAGAGAGCAGTAGGTTTGGGTACCGTTCATATTTTACCCAGTAGCGGTACCCTACCCAACATAACCTTTTTTCGATACTTCATGGATGTTTACCTCAATAACTGTAAAGAAACTAAGTAATTTATAGAAGTGTTATTGTCATTATGCCAGAGCTGCCTCTGTCGATGTCTGCCATTGTCTGAGATGTTTGAATACTGTAATATTTACCAGTAAATAATAGGCTACTAGCTACTTAATTTAATTCACACACATTTTTTTTTTTTTTTTCATTTAATTTCTATGAAAAGATTTCCCACAAATTCTGTTATGTATTTTTTGGTAATCAAATAAAGACATAAAATATTAATTTAATATATCTTTTAATTTAATTAAACTTTTTTTTGTCAAATAAAGCTGTACAACTGAGCTTTATATACTGTTCAAATTCAAACATCAAATTATGATTTATTGCTTAAAAAATAAATTAGATAAATTAGTATTATTACATTAGTGTTAGTATTATAACATTGAGACGCATCCTACTGTACAATAGTAATTTATTAAAACCAAACTTTTATTTTGATAGGTTGATGTGAAGACCTTTGACTTTCTGTGTGTTTATGATATGAAGATAGCTTTTCTCAAATAAAGCGGTAAAATGCTCATGAAGTGACTCTCAGAACGGCTCTGGAGATGACGTTCATGCATTCATGTCCTCGTATGAGATGGCAGAGATGGAAACACAGGCATGCTGCGATTCAGTGTGTGAGGTAAATAAAAAAATTAGAAAAGGTAAATTAAACCATGCATCTATGCCACTCATTCACACAGAGACAGGTAGGACATGCAGGATTCATATTTGAATACGGATCTTTTTGCTGTTTAATATTCACAGACACTAGTCTATATCATAAGATGCGTTCTCAGATACCGAAATTTGGCACCGATTGATTTAATGTGAATTGGTACTCGGTAGTACCGACGTAATTCGGTCGGTGCCCTTAAAAAAAGTAGCTAGTTCGGTACACAACCCTAGAGAGCAGGTTAGCCAATGACTGATACAATGCATATTCTTATTTGATAAATATTTTGAAATTATTACAATAATATATATTTAAATTAAAATATACATTTAATTTGCTATAGTAAAATTACACAAAATATATAAATGTATAATAAACATTGATTTTAAAATAAAAATAAGATTCTGAACTATATATGAATAGTCATGCGGACTATCGGTGCCTCTTATAAGCCTCATGCAGTTCTTCACTTTTCATGATGCACTGCTGAGCAAAGCCACACGAGTCGCCACAGGCCGCGCAGCAGGAAAGATCTCTCAGTTTATTTGTTTATATTTAGGCATTCATCTCCCCATACTGTGTTTGTTAGTGGTCTATGAAGTGTATATAAAATAATATTAAAGCCCTTGGGCATGTTACATTGTGCCTGACTCCTATTGATGCATGCTTGCTGCTGTGTGAGGAAGGAGAGGGAAAGGAAGAAGATAAAAGATTGTGCGTCTTGGCTTTTTGAAGATGGGGTTTGTCATTTCAGTGCTGTCCATTTGAATCCAGAATGGAAGGAGGACGGTGCGATGTGCTCTGGCAAGAAAAGGACACAATATTCTGTTTCCATCTTTTTAATCCCATTTTAACATTGTTATCTGTCCGTCTTTCTTCCCATATCCATGTGGCTTAGTAAGACTGTTACTTTGTTCCAGTATAGAGGCTACAGACCTGCTACGCTTGACCACACTTCCCAGAAGGCTTTTTGTTTTTCTTGAGTGTCTCTAGGTTATTCAAAAAATTTTTTTGGTATAATTAACGCTACAAAGATTGAGATTTGAGTTGCGTTCATATATGGTTATCTTGCCAGATTATGTCAGAGCATCACTTGAAGGTTATACGTGGATTTAATATTCTGGTTATTTTCAATTAAATGTGTATGCATGTACCGCATCTGGCATGACAAAACTGTTGAATTGTGCTACAGTTTATAAATGAATTGGAAACCTGTTTAGCACAATATCTAGTATCCAGTATATCCAGTACCAAGTCAAGTCAAGTCAAGTCAACTTTATTTATATAGCGCTTTTAACAATGTAGATTGTTTCAAAGCAGCTTTACAGTGTTAAAGCTACACTATGTAACTTTTCCGTCCACTAGAGGTCGCCTGTTCAAAACAAAGGCGTAGTTTGATGACGGCACGTTTGAGCGCAGAATCTTGGGACATGTGGTCTTCAGCTCACAGCCGGTGGAAAAGAGTCAGGATAGGACTCGGGCAGAAATCATGTTCATGGATGCGATTATTAACATTACTGTAGTGAAGCAGAGCAGGAGCGAGTGTTGTGGAGCTGAGCAAGGCCGCAGGAGCGATTGAAGAGCGGGACTGTTATTATGGCATAGTCGCTGGCGGGACTTTTATTATGACACGGTTGCCGGCGGCACTTCCTCTTTTCCAGTCATGAGTTTGAGGTAACGCAACTCTGTTTATCGTATTAGATATATCTGAGTGTGTTGAAAAGGAAGTTATGACGTTCGCTCGGCGGCTGCTATGACACTTGTTCACAATGCAGTGAGAGTAAAGCGTTTCACTTTTTTTTTTTTTTTTTTTTTTTTGTAAAACCGGAGACCGAGGGTGACGCAGATATGACGCAATCGACAGGCGACTCCCTCACACGCATAGCTCACACGTCCCGGCTCCTTGGTTAAAATAGCAATTTTCTCACGATTTACAAATAGTTGAAAACATTTGGGATATTCTAAGTACTCAACTGAACAAAATATATAACACTGGCCTGGTGGTTTCTGGATATTTTACTGCAAAAATCCTACATAGTTCACCTTTAAACAGGAAAATAATGCAGCATAATTTTATTCAGCTGTATAGCCATTCTGGAAAAATTTCAAGTATCATACAGTGACAGTGTGGGCTTTAGATCAATAATTTGATCAGTAATTTAGTTTAAATGGTTAATTTAGTTTATTATTTAGATGTATTTCGATGTTTAGTTGAAAAATGTAGTGTCCCCAACTGAGCACGCCAAGCCAGAGGCAACAGTGGCAAGGAAACCAAAACCCCATTAGGTGACCTAATGGAGAAAAATAAACCTTGGGAGAAACCAGGCTCAGTCGGGGTGCCAGTTCTCCACTGGCCAATTAACAAACAGCGTATTATTATTATTATTTTGGCAGTTTTACAGCTCGGAGGTCATAATAGATCAGAATATTCGAGGGACCGGGGGCAACATGCTGGAGACGGGTTTATTGAGGATGATGTTGATTAAATAATTATTAAAGTGCAATATTCGAATGATCGGAGGCAACACGCTGGAGACGGGTTTATTGAGATGCCGTAGAGATACCAAGAAATCCTATTTTACAATAAATATTATTTTTATATACACTACATAGACGACTAACAAACAAAGTATGGGGAGATGAATGCGTAAATCTTGAATCAGTATCATGGATCCTTCACTGAATGATTCAGCGGTTACTGAGTCAACATTATGAATCTCACTTACTGATTTTAAAATTATAATTTAGTTATGTTAATCTAGAAATGAAGCATGTTTTGAGTACTTAATGTTCATTTACTCATATCAGGTTGTCCTTATGAAAATGTGTAGTTACAGATAAAGTGGTTGGTTTTGGGTTGACTCCAATCTGACTTTGAATTTAGAAGCAAGACTTCTTTAAAGGGAGTTTATTGTGCTGATGGTCTAAATATAAAAAATATCCAGACTTTTTTGTTGTTGTTAGTGGTAAACAACATTATGCCACAGATGCAGTTCATAGACATTATTAGGTAGAAAGTAGAGTAGAAAATCACTTTTTAATGTCCATTCTAATGGGTGAGGTTGAGACAGAATGTGTGTGTTAGTCAGCACAGAGTCAAACATCATGCTCTATGACTTCATTTACAGTATCCCTGCCAGCCTTTCCCTTGTTGCTTCTCTCTTTCACTTCCTCTCATTGATCTTCCTGCATCACATAGAGACATACACTATATTGCCAAAAGTTTTGGGACGTCTGCCTTTACATGCACATTAACTTTAATGACATCCCATTGTAGAGGTCAGACACTGATGCTGGACGAGAAGGCCTGGCTTGCAGTCTCCGCTCATCCTGCACCATAATCCCCCCATCACCAAACTTTAAACTTGGCACAATGCAGTCAGGCAAGTACTGTTCTCCTGGCAACCGCCAAACCCAGACTCATCCATCAGATTGACAGAAAGAGAAGTGTGATTATCACTCCAGAGAACACGTCTCCACTGCTCTAGAGTCCAGTGGCGGCGTGATTTACACCACTGCATCTGACGCTTTGCATTGCACTTGGTGGTGTAAGGCTTGGATGCAGCTGCTCGGCCATGAAAACCCATTCCATGAAGCTCTCTACGCACTGTTCTTGAGCTAATCTGAAGGCCACACAAAATTTTGAGGTCTGTAGCTATTGACTCTGCAGAAAGTTGGCGACTTCTGCGCACTGTGCGCCTCAGCATGCTTTGACCCTGCTCTGAGAATTGCTGTTGTTTCCAATTGCTTCCACTTTGTTATAAAACCTCTAACAATTGACCGTGCAATTTGATTTGACCATTGATTTAGGGGGGGGGGGGGGGGGGGGTGTCCCAATACTTTTGGCAGTATAGTGTGTGTGTGTGTGTGTGTGTGTATCTCATTCTTCCTGAAAGCCCTGAAGCCTTACCACAAGTGTGAGAAGGATTGGCTGAAGATGAGATTAGTAAGAGATTACTCTTCTTCTCACACCGTCGCCTCATCTTCCCTTCGTGCCAATCCACCAATCCCTGCACTATTCCCCAGATTAGGATTATCGGCCTGCGAGTGGTGGTTTTAATGAGCTGTAATTGATTTGTAAGCACAGATCCACCAGACTGTGTCAGGAAGATTAAATGAAGCTTGTTTGACGCCCCAGGTCTCTTTTTCTTCCAATGTGTGATCCTGGTAGTGGCGGGACAGGATTCCCAGCAGGGTTGATGTGGCTTTCGGGACCAAGCTTACAGAGTTTCTGCCTTCCTGCTTCCTGCTTTCCCCTCGGACAAGGCCTGTGTCTGGGAAGTCAGCCATGACCAAGTGCAGGCTTTATTCATCTAAACACATTTTAGATGAGTGGAGGGAGGAGCGACACAAGCTGGTAGTGTTTGCTCTCCAACAGTTGTACATGGGCAAAATTAACTTTTTGCCACACCAGCCAGTGAGGTGGAAATTTACAGACCAGAAATATTTTATACTAGCCTTGAAACCATTATTTTTGTTATTATATAAACTACAGTTCAAAAGTTTGGGGTCAGTGAGATTTTTTTTCGGGGGGAATGTATGTACATTAAGGCTGCATTTATTTGATCAAAAATACAGTCAAAAACAGTAGTATTGTGAGATATTACAATTTAAAATAACTGCTATTAGAATATAAAAAAAAATTCTGATGGTAAAGCTGAACACCAGTTTTCATTGTCACATGATCCTTCAGAAATCAATCTAATATGCAGATTTTTTGTGTTTTTGTGGAACTCAAGGTTTTTTCCCCCAGGGCGAATAGCAAGTTATAATGAACAGCTTATATTTGAAACATAATTGTATTTTTTTTTTTGTAACGTGAATGTAACATGAATGTCTTTTGTCTTTTTATATATAGAGAGCGAGAGAGAGGGAGAGTAAAGACATTCATGTTACAAAAAAAATACAATTATGTTTCAAATAAAAGCTGTTCATTATAACTTGCTATTCACCCTGGAAAAAAGTTCCACAAAACCACAAAAAATAATTTCTTTATTTATTTATTTATTTATTTATATTAGTGCTGGGAATCGATTAAAAAACTATTTAATCCCATTTTCTGTAATTAATCGCAATTGATCACAAGTTTTATTTTTGGAGTTTTTTAATATTTTGATATTGTATTCTTTTCAGTTACTCTCCAAATTAATGTTGAAACAATATAAAGACAGCATATTTTAAATATTTGTTGTGGCATCTTTTTATGAATGAAGGCCAGTATCACTGATACTAATGTCTCTATGAAACATTAATGACGTTACATGGATTACAGTGTAAATGAAAGCTAAGCTACCAATTTCAACATTTATTAGGCTTAAAAAAAACAACTTTTAATTTAAGTGAACTTAAAATAATCTTTAGGCTACATAAACCCATTATAATAAATGTTATATTTACCCGTGGCCTTCCCTGTTAGACATATACAGAAATGTAATAGTTATCAAACACCTTTCTTAACTGCATAAATAATAAATGAGATATAGATTAATCAGCATTAAAGCTATATTGTTTTTCTGTTCCCTTTGTTCTTTGATGAACATTTAATGACAGGCATCATCAGTGCTGCTGTGACTTTAAGATTGGCCGCTGCCGAACATGACGCGGATCTGACGCGCTGTCACGCGCATCTCATTTTCTCACAAGTTCATTTAAGACGTTAATTAACTAATTTAAGACTCATAATATGAGAATACTCTACAAAACTGGTGTTTTGGCAAAATTCTCTGTGTTGTTGTTATTGTTTGTTCAAGAGCAAAAGAGAACTCAATGTGCACACGAGACAGACTCGCAAGTCAGTTTGTGCGTCGAGTTTAAAAAAAATATATAATTTGACTGCATCCTTGTTGAATGAAAGTTAGACTGGGTAAACCCAGCCTGATCTGCCGGCGATTTGATTTTGCCCTGCAACTCAGTCTGGAAATCTGTACATTAATTTCTACTGCTTCTGTTACACTTTTGCGGGAACCAATCACAGACTGGCTTATCCACCTGGCCCGCTATTGGCGGGTTTAACACGATGATGGATAGAGAAGCGATGGGTTGTTGCCCGTTGATCACGCCTGTTGTGGTCTGATTGGTTGAAGGACTCTCCAATTATGTACAGAGTCATTTGAATTATGCTCATTTATCACGCCTCTTGTGCAGTAGAAAATACAGAGCAGACTCCCCAGACCAATGTTCAATCTTAAATTGAGCTTGGTCTGGTGATAGCCAGACAAGAATTTAATAATTTTTCTATCCTTATGACACTGTTATTCTTCAGCTGTATTCTTTGCATGTTTTCAAAAGCATTCCATTGTCGCTATTCATTAAAGCTACACTATGTAACTTTTCCGTCCACTAGAGGTCGCGCGTTCAAAACAAAGGCGTAGTTTGATGACGCCACGTTTGAGCGCAGAATCTCGGGACATGTGGTCTTCACCTCACAGCCGGTGGGAAACAGTCAGGATAGGACTCGGGCAGAAATCATGTTCATGGATGCGATTATTAACATTACTGTAGTCTGAAGCAGAGCAGGAGCGAGTGTTGTGGAGCTGAGCAAGGCCGCAGGAGCGATTGAAGAGCGGGACTGTTATTATGGCATAGTCGCTGTCGGGACTTTTATTATGACACGGTTGCCGGCGGCACTTCCTCTTCTCCAGTGCTGAGTGTGAGGTAACGCAGCTCTGTTTATCGTATTAGATATATCTGAGTGTGTTGAAAAGGAAGTTATGACGTTCGCTCGGCGGCTGCTATGACACTTGTTCACAATGCAGTGAGAGTAAAGTGTTTCACTGAATAAAACCGGAGACCGAGGGTGACGCAGATATGACGCAATCGACAGGCGACTCCCTCACACGCATAGCTCACACGTCCCGGTTCCTTGGTTAAAATAGCAATTTTCTCACGATTTACAAATAGTTGAAAACATTTGGGATATTCTAAGTACTCAACTGAACAAAATATATAACACTGGCCTAGTGGTTTCTGGATGTTTTACTGCAAAAATCCTACATAGTTCACCTTTAACTGCATTTTCACAAAAAACGTTTCTTTTTTTTTTATTACCCTGATCATTCAGAAGCATGAGTGAATTAGTATGGAGGCAAATAAACAAACATAACATATTGTAAAGCCTCTATTTTGGGTCACTCCTCATGTCTTCCTCTTTGTTTTTCAGACACGGACTCCTGTCATTGGACCAGCTGGCGTTGGACGGGGTGTTGGACCCTCCCCCTGCGCGGCGACAGAATGAGACAATAGCTGGGGGTGTTGGATATCATCCCTCCCCCCTCCTCTTTGTTTCCCCCTCCTACATATCCAAGGCGCATATACATACTCAAGATCTTACACCAACACTACAAAACAGTACCCTGGACCTCTGTGGCCCCATGCTTTACTTTGTAGTGGCCATGAGACTTTTACAGGGCTGCTGCTCTTGAGAACCCTTTGGGAACAAAACAATCCATTTCCTTCCAGCAAGTGGACACATCCTCCCAGTTCCTATGGCTTTGGTGGAGCTTGACGGAAGCTCAGTAGATCATTGAATCATGAAAACACCAGAGGACCACTGGGAGTTTCCATTGAACATCCATTGAACCCAGTTGTACATTAATAGGCTAAAGACTGCCAGTGAGCAAAGCAAATCTAATTCAACCTGCAGCAGGTCTGAACATCTGTTAGAATAAATGATACCTCTCCTTAGCCATTTTATCTACCACATCTGAAGTGCCTTGTATTCCATCAAACTTTTGTTTACCTCTACTACATATATCTGATCCAATCCTTGAAAAGATTCATTTGTTTACATCTCCAAGCCGTATAACTTTCCATTACATATCTGTTTTATTTGTTACTGTGTGCATGCATAAGTGTCACAGTCTGAAGTGTCTGAGATACAAGGAATGAGACCACCGTAGAGCTCAGTTACTCAAACTTCTAAAATCTCACTCAGACTGTTCATCTGACTCTAAAACGTGGTGCAGAACTTCCACTGAACTGTCCCGTCATCATGTACACGCTGCAGTCCAAATGGCGTTACCTGATAATGTTTTTGGGTGTCCAGTTAGTGGTCATGGCCCTTCTCTCCAGAGAGGGTTACCAGAAAAGAGTGTCATATTTTTTCCGGATTTTCCGCAAGCCGGATTCTTCGTCGGGACACACAGTTGGTGGACGTAACCACACGGATGTGTATGCCAACCTCTCCCTTTTAGGTCCTCCTGTTAATAAAGAGGACATGCCCTTCTGCCCCAAGCAGTCTCCTCTGATTGGTGAGTTCAATATCAAGTTTCGGATCTCTCTCTGTTGTGAATGCACAATATCAGTGTCAGTCGTCATAAAACGCCTGGGAGCTTCTTCCTGTTTTTTTTTTTTATTAAAAAATGTAAATGTATATAAAACGAATATTAGTAATATAAATATACACACTTTAGTTTATTTTATTTATCCTGTTTTATTTATAAAAAAAACTGCAATTCAATATATAAATACAATAAATCTCTATAAATAAATTAAGAAAAAATAAAGAGCTGTTTCCTAAAAAAAAAAAAAAAAACTATGGATAAAAAGATATGGGAACTCTGTAAATAATTAAAATAGATCACCACGGATTCCATGGCAAATCATGGTTCAGTCCATTTTTACAATATTACCATTACCATATTAACGAGATACTATATATATATATATATATATATATATAAATACTATAAACGTCCATGATACCAGTACTCAGGTGTCAGTCCGATACTGTGCTCATGTACTCGTAAAACTACCCGATACAACCACACCCGATACCACTTTATGGCAACGCATCTTTGGAGGTATCAGCAAGTACCCAAATGTAAGTACTTGTACTTGGTTCTGAAAAGGTGGTATCGGTGCATCCCTACTTTGCAGTCTAATAGCTTGGGGCTCAATATACACTCACCTATATGATTATTAGGAACACCATACTAATACTGTGTTTGACCCCCTTTCGCCTTCAGAACTGCCTTAATTCTACGTGGCATTGATTCAACAAGGTGCTGAAAGCATTCTTTAGAAATGTTGGCCCATATTGATAGGATAGCATCTTGCAGTTGATGGAGATTTGTGGGATGCACATCCAGGGCACGAAGCTCCCGTTCCACCACATCCCAAAGATGCTCTATTGGGTTGAGATCTGGTGACTGTGGGGGCCATTTTAGTACAGTGAACTCATTGTCATGTTCAAGAAACCAATTTGAAATGATTCGAGCTTTGTGACATGGTGCATTATCCTGCTGGAAGTAGCCATCAGAGGATGGGTACATGGTGGTCATAAAGGGATGGACATGGTCACAAACAATGCTCAGGTAGGCCGTGGCATTTAAACGATGCCCAATTGGCACTAAGGGGCCTAAAGTGTGCCAAGAAAACATCCCCCACACCATTACACCACCACCACCAGCCTGCACAGTGGTAACAAGGCATGATGGATCCATGTTCTCATTCTGTTTACGCCAAATTCTGACTCTACCATCTGAATGTCTCAACAGAAATCGAGACTCATCAGACCAGGCAACATTTTTCCAGTCTTCAACTGTCTAATTTTGGTGAGCTCGTGCAAATTGCAGCCTCTTTTTCCTATTTGTAGTGGAGATGAGTGGTACCCGGTGGGGTCTTCTGCTGTTGTAGCCCATCCGCCTCAAGGTTGTGCGTGTTGTGGCTTCACAAATGCTTTGCTGCATACCTCGGTTATAACGAGTGGTTATTTCAGTCAAAGTTGCTCTTCTATCAGCTTGAATCAGTCAGCCCATTCTCCTCTGACCTCTAGCATCAACAAGGCATTTTCGCCCACAGGACTGCCGCATACTGGATGTTTTTCCCTTTTCACACCATTCTTTGTAATCCCTAGAAATGGTTGTGCGTGAAAATCCCAGTAACTGAGCAGATTGTGAAATACTCAGACCGGCCCGTCTAGCACCAACAACCATGCCACGCTCAAAATTGCTTAAATCACCTTTCTTTCCCATTCTGACATTCAGTTTGGAGTTCAGGAGATTGTCTTGACCAGGACCACACCCCTAAATGCATTGAAGCAACTGCCATGTGATTGGTTGATTAGATAATTGCATTAATGAGAAATTGAATAGGGTGTTCCTAATAATCCTTTAGGTGAGTGTATATAGTGTGCATCACCCTTTTTTAGAACTATTAAAGTGAAGTCGATACTTGTTCACCCTTTTTTTGTGCACTCTTCTGTTATATTCAGGTGGACCAATTCATGTCACTTTCCCCTCTGGGCTTACGCTTGCCGAAGTTGAGAGGAAGAATCCCCTTGTTGTCCGTGGGGGGCGCTACAGGCCACCAAACTGTGAGACACGCCATCGCACTGCAGTAATCATTCCCCACAGAAATAGGGAGCACCACCTCAAGTTTCTCCTCTACTATCTGCATCCCTTCCTACAGCGACAGCAGCTCAGCTATGGCATCTTTATCATTCACCAGGTGCGTTTGGAGTCGGTTATTATTGTTGTGATTTTTTATTTTATTTGGTGATGCAGAAATCGCTTGAATGTTACCACAAAAAAAAATACTGCTCGTAAATATATTCAAAATATATCATGACCAGCAAGAAATATTTACGATCATTGTCACTTTCAGCATTACATAGTCATAGTGAAATGACAGCAAACATTGCAAGTTTGTTCCTCATATTAATTTTTATTTTGTTCAGGAAGTACGACAATGAAATTAAGAAACTTAAGGCTTCATAGCTAAGTTGCTAATGTTACATTTTCCAGAAATTGCTAATCACACTCTTCTGAAAAATGTCTGATCTTTTCTGTAGCAGACCATCTGTATCTTTCTGATTTGATTCCGTCACTTCAACAAAGGTCAGACTATCATTAAACCTTTAACATTAAAGCTTAATTTAAGTCATACATTGTTTACTTTATTTGGTTTCCAAATCAATTTTTATTCTCATTTGGCACCTGCCGAGTGTTAATTTTTGTCGATGCTCTCACAGTTTCACATTTTGTACAAAGATGTATTTGTTGCTTGGTTACATATAAAATATGCAGCTCTATTATATTACAACTCCTGATGTTTCCTGTCTTAGCCTGTTGTAATCACTTTATCCTGTTTTAGCTGTCGATCTAAATGCAAACCTGTACAACTCACTCTGAAAGATCAATCGCTGGCCATCTTTTGCTCTCCCCCTTGCTGATCTCCCATTTTTGTGAACAACAATGATCCTTAATACAACAGTGTGCCAGATTCAGGCCCGTTTCCCGGAGCTACATTTTCTGGATTTATTTTTGTTGGTTTTGGTTTCCTAGGTTAATACAGTTTTATGTTGGATTATAGATGTACGGCATGAAACGTTTGCAGAGTTTCGAATTGAATTGTTTTTGCTCCCGACCTAAGAGGCTTGATGAGATTGAAATCTCATTTGTGCTAGTTGAGTCGAACTTTTATTTGGTCACATGTTTTGTGCTGTTGTAATCAGACCATTTAGAAAAAAAAGGAAATTAATACTTTTAATTAGAAAGGATGCATTCAATTGCTCAAGTGACAGGACTTTTACACCGTTACAAAACACGATGGATTACCATCAGAAGAAAATCATCTCCTTTCGGATGTTTCTGACTTTGATATTCCCACCTCACATCGAGAGGGCAAGGATTAGACCGTAATCCTCATTAATCTGTTCTCTGAAAATCCTGACCTCATTATAGTATATGTATATGTATATACACAGGCTGCACTGCTGAGAAATTGTTCAATAACAATGACGCTCTTGTGTGTGTGTGTGTGTGTGTGTGTGTGTAGGCTGGTAATCACACCTTTAACCGAGCAAAGCTGATGAACGTAGGATTTCGTGAAGCCATGAGGGAGGAGGATTGGGACTGCCTCTTCTTTCATGACGTGGACCTTATTCCCGAAGACGACCGTAACACCTACGTCTGCGACGCTCACCCAAAACATGCAGCCATTGCCATGGACAAATTTGGCTACAAGTCAGTGTTCAACTGCTCTTTATCTGCATATCATTTTACTTCATTTGCCCGCATTCTACTTCAACACACAACTAGATTATGTACATGTTTTAAATTGATCAGATAGTAAATCATATACATGTATTTGTGGTATAAAATGACGCTTACCATTTTATATATGCAAATTTTTTTATAAATATGTAATATATTTTATTGGATTCTCTCAAAAAAAATGTTTCACATTTTAAAGTAGCAAAAATAAATAAGACACTTTTACTGTGACTTTCAAATAACAAATCCCTGTAATAATAAAATACCTATAGTTGAATAAACACTCATAATACACAAACCAATATGTCACTGTACTAAACCGAATGCACACATTTATAGTGTTTTTGTGTATTTCTCCTTCCTGTTATCACTCAGACTGCCTTATAAGATGTATTTTGGAGGAGTGTCAGCTCTGACCCCTGATCAGTACCTCAAGATGAATGGTTTTCCAAACAATTACTGGGGCTGGGGAGGTGAGGATGACGACATCGGTGTCCGGTGAGTGAGGGAGTGTTTTATTTGCTTTGGTGGGTTGAGTGTGTGCAGAGATGGTTTGTGTGTGTGTACATTAATGGAGAGGTCTGTGTGGGAGGAGATCTTTCCTTGTGATACAGCTGGCCGTGAACCACCTGTCTTTTCTAGCTTTGTCATGTTCAAAGCTCAAGTGTCCATATCTGACGGGGTGTTACTGTCTGCTTTATAAGGATGTGTGGTCTGATGTTTTATACAAAATAAGTCATGGCACACCAGCTCAGCCACAAAGGATCAAATATTGTTGTGCTGAACATTTGAAAATCCGTAGATACATCGTTTTAGCATTGACATCGCAATGTACGCATCCACTCTCTCTTTGTTTTCTGTGTACACACAGAGCTACATGAACACCTTTTTCAGTTTTCTTTCTCCTCTTACCTGAACGAACACATACTAGGAATGTGCGCAACGACTCATTTCTTAACCGTTTAAACAAAAATGTTGTAACCGACTAGTCTAACCCCGCCCCCTGGAGACAGTCTGTATATACGATCCATTTGAAAGAACACTTAATCTATGAACAGTCAAATCCCACATTGAATGCTAAAAATAGATCAGATACATGTGATCGTGCTTGCCTCACATTACAGGGCTCCAGACTAACTTTTTTTCACTAGGAGCACAGTGGCCCCCAACTGAAAATTTTAGGGGCACAGCCAGAAAATTTAGGGGCGCACACCGTAAATCAACATGCTAACCAAATCTACTAATTTCCACTGTATTACAAATAAATACTTTGATAATACAGGGCTCCAGACTAACATTTGAGGGCAGTGGCACCTGATTTGGTGGCGCTGGAGGAAACGTTATCGTAAGGTTAATTTAATCATAAAATTACTATTGTTTTGTTAATAAGTGCAGTTACTAATAATAGTACATGTTTGTTTATTGGAAATTTAACAGTGAAGCGCTGAGCTTGAATTTGAGAAAAATTAACTTTTATTAACAGTAATGTGCAAAAACCTCATTTTTTTTATAAGGCAAATTATTCCACTCTTATTAAATGTACTATTGTTCTTCTATAGTATCATACTGAACTAAAAGGAACACTCTTTACTTGTTTTCTGTGTAATCCAGTCACAATTTGAAGAAAAGTTTTAGTTTTTCATGAGACTTTGTGACTTCCTACTTTTTTCCATTTATTAAGGAGTGGAAATGTCTAATAAGTCAAATAAGTGCTCCTATGCCACCACCTGCCATAAAGTGGCCAGCACCTTTACACTTTTAGTTTTAAAAATCATCACACTAAAAATAATATTAAAATTGGACAACATTTAGAGCTTTGAAGTGCTGGAAAAAGTGTGAAACACTTGAAAAGTGCTTGAATTTCACTCTCAAAAGGTTGTACGAACCCTGAGATGAATAATGTATAAAAAATAAAACATTTTACTATTTCTTCCACAATACCATGGGGTGTTACTACATTAAATCCATGGTGAATGTTTATGATTTGTGGACTGAAACCCCTGAATGTTTCAAAATGTTTCTCCTGGTCTCCGCGTCAGCACGGTTTGCTCTAATATCTGTGATTTTAATATCTGTGACCAAATGCTTCCCACTAGGTCTCGCAGTAGCGATGTTATTAATACTGAGGTGAATTCAAACGCTTTCTCACTGGATCTCCCAGCGCTGTTTAGTAATGGTGTCGCGTGATCGAGATTGGCCCATGTATGAGCTCGCGCTGCGATGTCTATTATTGCTCCGAGCTGATAAACCGTCCGCACAGCACAGCTTAAATGAGTAGTGCGGTTCCGCTTTCATTTCGTTTGCTGTCCGATGTTTCTCATATGTAACAGAAATGGCAGCTCTTATCAGTTGGGCACCGCGGTGGTGGCACCAGTGTGACCTCCAACAAAATTCAGTCGCACCAGCAGGAAAAAAGGTTGCAAAATGCGACCATTTAGTCGCAGTCTGGAGCCCTGCATTATGATCATTGTATTACACTTGAGAGTTCACTTAAGCAACGTTAGCCATTATAGACATATTTATTCAAATCAATAGGCAGGGCAGGACCAATAAGTTCAAACTTAATAGCCTATTATAAACAGATTCCCTTAAATAAAAGTTAGTCCACATAAGTCAGCACATTAAGTATCTATAGACATGCCGGGCGGCAACTGTACATTATTTAACCATATTTTCTTATCGTTAGGTTGTTGAAATAGCAACTGTTCAAGTGTAAAGTAAGTTTAATTTATAATGTTTCTCCTTTAATCAATATAAAATTTCACGCCATATTGTCCCAATAGTATAACAATTCTAAGCCAGCTGAATTGTTATACTAGTTTGACATGACATAAAAGGAAATTTTCACCTCCCGAGTGAACCCGTCGCGAGTGCCAGAGTAAATCAACGCATTCAAAACCTGAGGTAAAATTAAATGGGTTTTGTTTTGCTGCAGATATAAACTTTTCAAAATATATATACGTTTCAAGATGTAACATTAACATGATAGTAATTTAAACGTGTCTTTTGTAAAGATTATGAAGCAAAACATTAAATGTGCAAAAAAGAAAATGTAAATGACTAGTATGTGCCAAGTCGACTAGCAGCAGCACTATCGTTTAATCCACTAGTCTCGCACATCCCTAACACATACGCCGCAAAATTGTCAAAATGCCAGTCTCTGCGAGTGTCCTAGTCGCTTATGTCTTGGGTGAATGAAAACAATTGAGAGAGAGAAAAACAGATGTGTATCATTATATTGGATCCGTGCATTAGATCATAAAGTGACTGCAGTTTAACATTCCTGCTGCCATGTGTGTCATTATCAAACAACAAAAGACAGAGAAAAAACACTTTTGTAGCTTTTAACAAAGATTAATTATATTTAATTTATACAGTTATTTTATATTATATTTAATAATAATTATTATTATAAATAATTATATTTAATTTATGCAGTCTCTGTACCTGAATACTTTTGGACTTGCCTGAAAAACTGTTTATTTCATTTGTAACTTTGTTTTATTGTATTTATCTATGCTTGTAATATTATTATATTATATGCATTCTAGAATGATTCATTCTTTTCAAATAGAGCTATTCAGGTCATCTGGTGAAATTGTTTTCATATCGCAGTATATATTGCAGAAAGAAAATCATTGCAAAGTCTGTTTTTTCCAATATCGTGCATCCCTAAAATTCATATAACTGTAGTTTTAACTTGAAAAGCAGTCTTTGAATGTTGGCGTGAAAAGTTTTATAAAAAGATTTATATAAATGTTTTAAATGCCACTTCTAGAATTTTATACACTACTGTTCCAAAGTTTGGGGTCAGTAAGATTTTTTATGATTTTGAAATAAGTCTCTTCACCAAGGGTATATTTGTTCTATATATTTGTTTAAAATACAGTAAAAATTGTTTATTTTTAATATTTTAATTTGATTTATTCCTGTGAAATGTTCAGCATTTTTATTCTGGTCTTCAGTGCCACACGATCCTTCAGAAATCATTCTATTATGCCAGTCTGGTGGTGTTGAACACAGGTGTGCTGCTTAATATTTTTGGGGAAACTGTGATATATTTTGTCAGGATTAAGAAGAATTTTGATGAATTCAATGCATCCTGGCTGAATAAACGCATTCATTCCTTTCAAAAGAAATCTTACTGACCCCAAAACTTTGAACAGTAGTGTATTTTATCACATTTACTAAATCAATGTTTTCCTCATTTTACAGAATTGATTACCTATGTTGAATTTCTTTGAATAGAATTCAGTAAATTCCTCTTCCTGCCGTTCTGATTTAAATTTCAAATGCAGCTTCCTGAGGATGTGGCCCACAGTTACTCAATCTTGATTGTCTCCTGCTTTTTTGCCATTGTCTAACATTCTTCATCTTCTCAGGGTCTCACTCGGAGGAATGCTGATCAGTCGTCCGTCTCTAAAAGTGGGCCGATATAAGATGATCAAACACAAGCATGACAAAGGCAATGAAGTGAATCCCAAAAGGTAGAATCGCCTTACAACCATCTGATAAATGCACAACAACCTTTGACAAGATGTTTCAACATCTTTCTGTAGTTCTACATCCTAAAGGTGCGGTCACATTAGTGAAATTTCCCAGTCAAAAAAGCTTCATTGTCTGTCGTTAATAGTGTGACATGACACTAGGGCAGCGGGCTGCACGATTATGACCAAAATCATAATTGTCAATTATTCCCTTGAAATTGTAATTGCGATTATTAAAAACGATTATCACAATTTACATTTTGAATAGCTTTATACCATTGTTTGAAGCAACTGCATGCATATTTTTATATAAAAATAAAAAACAAGCTGAAAACACTCTTCCTGTGCTTTTCTGTAGCATTAAAATGTCGACTATACATTGGTTTGGTTTCTTCTTTAAATAAATAAAAAAAAAGTAAAAAGATGTGTGGTACAATAATAGGGGCTTTTGCACCAGGTAGTTACAGGAAGTAGGCATCAGGGTGGTTCCCCGAGAACTAAATATTCTTCTAGGGTTATTTTCCTGGTTGCATTCACTCTCGAGTGATATCAGCCGCACTTGTTGTTTTGATGGCGCGGCAAACATTTATTTTGACAGCGCTGAGAATGCCAGAGCCTGAGCACACAGCTCTCACATTTTTCGTCTTGATTTGCTTACGATCTGTTTAAAAGTCCTATCTAAAGCCCGTTTCCACCAAAATTACCCAGAACAATTTGCATCAGGAACTTTTTTCCTGCTTTCCTAGTTCCTGGGGAAAGTTCCTGCGGTGGAAACGTGGCTTAATATGTACAGTAGAACTGTTATAAATAGAAAGTAGACATTTATGTAAAGTATTAGCGTTTAGCATATAGGCTGTGTACACACACAGCTTTTTAAAAATGGTGGGTGCTGGTGTTTCCGACAAGTCAGCATTCACTTACATCACTGGTAGTTCGTATTGTGCTGGCTTAGACCCTACTCTGAAGTAGTCGTGATTCAACTCTCACAACGTAACATGCTCTAAACCAGTGGTTCTCAAACTTTTTATGCCAAGTATCACCTCAGAAAATATTTGGCTCTCCAAGTACCACCATAATGACCAACATTAAAATACAGTAGCGTAGTAGCTCTGCACAGTTCAAAAACGAGGCAGTTTATTCCTAATAAGAATATTTATTTGTTGTTTAACATTGTAAATACACAGTTTGTTATTAACACTGCACTGTGCTTACATACAGGTAAATTAAATGATAACATAATAATTATTAAATTAAAAATGTGTTGTATCTAAAAGTTAAATTAAAACTAATGTATTTAAATGTAAAAAAAACTTTACTCAAAGATGAAATTAAAATGTATTGTTTTAACATTAATTTATATTTAAAGTCAAAATTAAATATTTGTTCTGAGTTTGTCACACCACAGAACAATTTGTTATTTAATGTGTGCCAAATGTAATATATATATATATATATATATATATAAATAAAAAAAGCCAAGCAAAATCTTGAAAAAATAAGCAGCATTCTCTGCGCTGAAACCACGCCCTCTAGCGGGAAAGCAGCGGTAAGCACACAAGACAACTGGGCAGTGGCACGTACTGCAACGATGGCACCAGATGTTGGCGGGACGGGCGGATGAAGTTCTGTGTCGGTCGGGCAGTGGATTATCAGTGAATCCCAGTTGTCTCCTTTGAACGTTTGTAAAACGATCACTGCAGAGGGAGGTGTTGGTGGTGTTCAAGGTAACTGTTCACAAAATTAATCCACCTCTTCTTGATATCAGCGATTTTGTTTTATAAGCTTTTTATACGTTTTACAATTAGGTAATATTCATGTACGTGATGAAGACATAACTAGCTAACTAACTGTAGGCTGTAGTAACTAACGGTTGTGACAGCAACACGCGATTGAATGGGCGAACTGATTGCGAATGCACTCTAACGTTAGTTGTTATAGAGTTAGGGGAGGGGCCAGACCAGTGGCTCAAGTGCGTCATCGAGCCACCGTTTTAGAACAACACAGCTCACAGTGTTTGTAACGTGTTTCAGCAATACATTTATAATGTGTTTAGAATAGAAACAAATTTTAGAATCGCCTTTACAGCGACTTGTTTAGTGATTCCTCTGCGTACCACTAGAGGGAGCCTGAGTGCCACACTTTGAGAACCACTGCTCTAAACACACCTCTTAAGCACGCAGAATAATGTAAGTGCATTTTTTTTGTAATCACGGCTTTGACCGTTTACGTAATCGTGGCATCACGATTAGAAATTCGATTGAATTTTGCAGCCCTATATGACACACAGCTCACACAGAAGTCACTTTCAAACCAAGCAGCTTTCTATTGGTCAATGTGGCGCAATCTTTTTTGGAAACATTTTGCCTGAAATTCCCATTCGCATGGATTCCTATTGAAATGACTGCATTTTGCCCGCAAAGTTCACCAAACAATGTTAAATGTGACCGCACCTTAACACGTTTTCCCTTTAAAATGATGACATCATCTCCTGGTACTTTTGTTCAAGCTGTTTGCTCTCATGCAGGTTTAACATGTTGGCTAAGACCCGGCAAACGTGGAAAAATGACGGCATGAACACGGTGGAGTATGAGATCGTGTCCCGGGATTATCAACCGCTTTTCACCAACATCACGGTCAACATTGGCACAGAGGCAGGGTTGCACCCACCCCCAAAAAAGACTGCTTCTTAGCTGGCTCCCAGCATTCTTGTGGATCTCCGAGGCACAAGTCTTAGCGCCAATGCCACGCTGCCTGCAGACCACTCGCCCACATGCACATGGCCAGTGAATTCACGGGACATCATGCCTTTACTGCACCACAGACCTTCTTCTCTAATGGTGGTCCCATCTAGTGGTCCCATGATTCTCTGTCCTTTCTCTCTCTCTCTCTTTCTTCCTCCAAAGTTTGACATTTTGATCCTGTGCTCACTGGTTCACTTTATTAGTCAGGATGCTGCAGAAACTGGTCCGCGTACTGACCACTTCGCAGAATCGGTAACGGACCACTCTGCAGGAAGGATGTGTTTCCTGACGGACGGACTGTTCATACATCCTCTGTGCCCATGGGCACCATTTTAAAAACCTCTATTGCCTTAGAATCAAACTGCACTCTCTCTTAACATTTCTTTCATGACGATTGAAACGTAGATTCGGCCTCCTGTAGTAGGGTGAGGCCGACTCTTAGGGAAGGGTTACATTTGTTTTCTGCCATGTGATGGAAATAGTGAAGCAGGCCGATGTACTGCATAAGCAACATTGTTTTCTGCACTACTCTGTGAGTCTGGTGCATTTCCTGTTCAGTAAATTAGTACCTTTAATTATGTACTGTATTGTTATCCAGGCAGGTGGAGTGATATTTTGTTACATATCTTCCATTTTGAGTAACACACTCGGAACGGGCCTCTTTGGTAGTAATAACAATTCTACATATACTGATCTTCTCCTTTTTGCCTTTGGTTGTCTTAGTAATAACATTGGCTTTTATAATCAACGCGCTGCCTCTCATTTTGATGAATTACTCAACACATTGTATTTTATCTGCATGAGTATTGTTTAATTTTTTATGATTGCCTGGCTGTGTGCGGTTTCGTCGTTTGCTTTGGATTAGTAATAGAGTTGTTGAATGTAGCCGTGTATCTCTTATTGGTGAGAGAATGTCACGTCATTGCAGAGTGCATCACGTTTCCGTTCGGGTTGGCTTCGTGAAGAGTGCATCCTTCTTTGTCTAGAAATGCCTAGAATCCGTGTTGTTCGAAAGGCATTTTCTCATTTATGAAACACTAGTGTAAATTTATTCGTCAAACCGTTCTTTAAGGGATGGTTTGCCCAAAAATTAAAATGTACCCATGATTTACTCACCCTCGAGCCATCCTAGGTGTATATGACTTTCTTCTTACAGACGATTACAATCGGAGTTATATTAAAAAATGTCCTGGCCAATCCAAGCATTATAATTGCAGTGAATCGCAGCCCAAAAAAGTGCATCCATCCTTTATAAAAGTAATCCACACGGCTCCGGGGGGTTAATAAAGGCCTTCTGAAGCGAATCGATGGGTTTGTTTAAGAAAAATCATATTTAAAATGTTATAAGGTAAAATATGTAGCTTCTTCCAGACCACCTTCCATATACAACTTGCGGAAAAAAATGTAACTGGTGCAAAATATGACTTTGGACATAGCATAAGCTTTTTGAACTGCGAGAGGCGTTACACTTTCTTCGTAAATTGAATACGGAAGGCGGTCTGGCAGAAGCTAGATATTTGACTTTATGAAGTTTTAAATATGGATATTTTTCTTACACAAACCCATTGATCAAATTTTGGACTGCCATTATAATGCTTGGATTAGCCAGCGCTTTTTAAAATATAACTCCAATTTTATTTGTCTGAAAGAAGAATGTCATATACAGATGGTTTGAGGTTGAGTAAATCATGGGGTCATTTTCATTTTTGGGTGAACTGTCCCTTTAAGTAAATTGCCCCGTGGAATAAAATACCCTAAAATTTGTAAAAAACATTTTAATGTAAATTGTCGCATTGAATTGAACGCTTTAACGTTCGTAAAACCACTTTTACATAAATCGTTCCTCGACTCAAATGCACTAATTTTTCGAAAACAATTCTTGCGTAAACTGCTGCGTTGAATTCAATGCGTAAATTGGTGTAAAGAATTGAATGCGCCAACAATCGTGAAATCAATGTAAATTTCTGCATTTAAATGAAAAGTTAAAACTCATGAACCATTCTTAGTAAAATTGTTACAATGTAGTGAATGTCCTTAACCATTTGTGCGCAAATTATTGAATTACATCAATTGCGTTAATACATGTTAAACCATTCTTGCGTAAATTGTTGCATTTTAAAATGTAATACACAAATGTTTGTAAAATCATTTTTACATCAATTGTTGCATTGAATCGTGTGTGTGCTATCAATCATAAAACCATTCCCGTGTAAACTATCCACTTGAATTGCATGCGCTAATGTTCATTCAATGCAACCGAACAATTTACACACCGATTGTTCTGCTAGTTCATAAATGAGACCCATTATTGGCATAATCTGAAAAAAGTACATTCTTGCGGACTGGCACGGATGACAAAAGAAACTGGAAATATATTGGAAACTATTATTATTTAAAGATATAACCGCGAAATTAGACTGAATCCTGGCCTTCACTGGCTAATGTTAACCTTTTGAGATTTCTTTGTCTAACTTCTTCTGCATTGTCCAGTCTCATGGTTAAACTGACTCTGTGACGGTCCAAACACAGATGTTTCTGACTGACCTGTGCATGTGTGGCAAGTAAATGACTGAAGGCATACTTGCATCTCAGATTTGTGTTTGTGAGACTGAGAGAACTCCATCATACATTGTTTTCCGATTGCTGCTGTTCTCTGTGTGAATGTGAAAGGGTGAGGCATCGCTCCCCTTTACTAATCTGTATGCTGTTGGAAGCTTGTGAATGGGGCATTTGAAAAATATGGTGTTGGGTCTTTGGATGTCATTGAGGCAGATACCAAAAATTATTCTTTTTCTTTTTTTTTACAAGCATGTTTTATTTTATTTGCTTACCGTAATAGTCTTTTTTTCTTCATTATAAAAGGTTCAGGTGGTCATTAATGGTCAGGTTAAATAAACTTGTCCCTTACCCAAGTCTATTGTATCACAGAATATAGTTTAATGACTGCAAACACTTTTGATCTGTTATTTTGGGATGGGTAATGGGTGACTCGAGATGTCTATTCTTCACATTGAGAATTTATATTTGATAATTATTCAGATCATCATCATAGAAGGTACTTTTGAAAATCTACAGTTGTTAAGCCATAAATGACATGGTTTGATGTGTACAGATGAGAGGCTGCACACTACTCAGATGGGGTGATGGATCAGATGTTTCTAAATGTGCCTTACTAGGCGTCCGTTATTGCGAGTTCTTCAGTGGGCTGTGCTCTGAACGCGGGGCATTTGTTTCTCTTTAAGAAGTCTGCACACTACTCAGCGGCCTTATGATGATTTAATAAAGCAGATGTTAATGTACTAAATGGCTCATGTGTTTTGTGGCTGGTGTGTTTTAGAGATTTGTGCAATTCTTAAAGGGTCTAATTTTTATTTTTAAATAACAGGCGGTTTTAAAAGATGGATTAAACTGCTGCCAAAACTTTTTACAAACCTTCATAAAAAGAATAGCATTGCTTGATGATCTTGAGGGATTTTTTTTACACAAATTAATTCAGTGCACTCTTAATGTTGGGTAAATGTAAAGCTCACACATCACCCTGGATAGTCAGCATTTGTAAATCTTGGGTTAACCTCCTTGTTTGCATATTTATGAGATCAGAAGCATTGATTGGACCAGTACCACATGTGTTGTTTTAACCACTTGTGATAGTGGAAATGTAACCACAGATCCAATCTGAAAGGCTTCCGTAAACAAAATTTCTACTGACAGCTTTGTGAATGCATTGCATAATTGTGTTTTTATATAAAGTTAAATAAGGGTTTTAATTGTTCATCAATCAAGTAAACCTTTCATTTCAGCATGTTTGCATCTGATTGATTTGCTGTCATTAAATTGTATTATGTATGAGCAAAATATCATATCAGTCATTAAAAAAAAGCCTTATTGTAAAGTGTTATCATTTAACTAACAAAAACTAGCAAACAATTTCTACAGCATTTATTCTTCTTAAACTCCTTAAAAGAAATGTTTTCTTATTTTGTAAATGTATGTTATTGTGAGGGATTCATCCATCATTCATTCATTTTCGTCATATTTAAACACCATACTCTCTGCTGACTCACTATATTGCCAAAAGTATTGGGACACCCCTCCAAATCATTGAATTCAGGTGTTCCAATCACTTCCAAGGCCACTGGTGTATAAAATCAAGCACTTAGGCATGCAGACACAAATGCAAACATTTGTGAAAGAATGGGTCGCTCTCAGGAGCTTTGTGAATTCAAGCGTGGTTGCCACGTGTGCAATAAGTCCATTCGTGAAATTTCCGCATAACTAAAACTATACTAAAGTCAACTGTTAGTGGTGATGTTATAAAGTGGAAGCAACTCAGCCACAAAGTGGCAGGCCACGTAAAATACAGCGGGGTCAGCGCATACTGAGGCACAGTGCGCAAAAGTCGCCAACTTTCTGCAGTCAATAGCTACAGACCTCCAAACTTTGTGTGGCCTTCAGATTAGCTCAAGAACAGTGCATTGGGAGCTTCATTGAATGGGTTTCCATGCCTAGCAGACATTCTAGCAGAGACTCTGAGCCAGGCCTTCTCGTCCAGCATCAGTCAAATTCCCATGAACACACTCCTAAACCTTGTGGAAAACTTTCTCAGAAGAGTTGAAGCTGTGATAGCTGCAAAGAATGGGCCAACTCCATATTAAACCCTACGGATTAAGAATGGGATGTCATTAGTTCATGTGCATGTAAAGGCAGACGTCCCAAATCTTTTGGCAATGTAGTGTATGGGACTTCTCCCATCGTGGTCTGCTTAAACCCCTCTGCACAATAGACTGCAAGCTCGCATCCATTTTTGAGTGCAACAGCCGGATGTCAACATCCAAATCAACAACTGAGGAATAAGCCCCCCATCCTAAATTTTGTTTCTTTTTCAATAATCAATATATTCTTTAGCTACTTCTTTCATTGCGACTTTAACGTTAATTTCATTTCAATTAATCATTTTTAAAAATCAATTATCCATTAAATGTAACATGAACAAGTGAATTTTTTTTTTTAAGTAACATTTATTTTGCTCATTGTTAGGGCTAATGTATTAAAGGGTTAGTTCACCCAAAAATGAAATTTTTCATTAACTACTCACCCTCAGTAGTTTGTTCATCTTCAGAACACAAATGAAGATATTTTGATTATCTGAGAGCTTTCTGACCCTACATCAACAGCAACGTTATTACCACTATCAAGGCCCAGAAAGGTAGTAAAGACATTGAGGTTGAACCACTGTAGTCACATGGACTATTTTAATGTTATGAAACGACGAAAATACTTTGTGCGCAAAAAAACTAAACAAATAACTTTGTCCAACAATTTCTTCTCTCTCATGTCAGTCTCTGGCACTGTTCACATACCGTAGTAAACACACTGCAGGGCTTCTGGGTTCTACGTCAGAACGCTGGCTTAGTATTGGCCACTGATTGGCCAGCTCCTGCGTCAGCAGATCATCACACTGCTCACGCGAACAGTGTCGGCTAATAGTGAGCCGGCATTCTGACGTACAACTCGGAAGCGCTACTCTGTGTTTACTACGTGAACACCGCCAGAGACTGACATGGAAGAAGAAATTGTTGAATAAAGTTATTTTGGTTTGTTTTTTGTGCACAAAAAGTAACCTCGTCGCTTCATAACATTAAGATTGAACCACTGGAGTTACATAGACCATTTTAAAGATGTCTTTACTACCTTTCTGGGCCTTGAAAGTGGCAAATACATTGCAGTCTATGGAGGGGACAGAAAGCTCTCGGATTTCATCAAAAATATCTTCATTTGTGTTCCGAAGATGAACGAAGGTTTACATATTTTAAAGTGTTTTTGCCCATAGAGTTGAAATCAGTGGAACCCATCTACTTTTGTTGTATAAACAAAACCCAGTAATTTTCTAAATATCTTGTGTGTTCCATAGAAGTTTGGGACGACGCAATGACAATTTTCATTTTGAGTGAAAATAACAAAACTTCGAATAATCATACGTCAACACAGCTGTGCAAAGAAACTCTTTAATCTTCATTATTCGTTAAACATGACTTCTATTAACCAATAAATACGAAAGAGGAAACCGCATGCAGCTGACAGATCGTTGCTGCCATCTTGCACAACACAAGTTAAGGCATTGAAATTTCCTGACACTGCTGTACCTGGTGTAACATTGATCACGAAAAACCCGGCCGACGTCACTACTACTTCACCAAAGCGTACGGTAAGAAGTTGTTTGTCTGATAATAGCGTCATCTACTCGTGCTTACCAGCATCAAGTCTCTCAGAGTTCGGTGCGGTTTCCACATATGGCTTGATTTGTTGCTTTTCCTCCCTTACAATAGTAAAACAAACCGGCTAAGTTAGTGCACTCTAAACCGCCTCAGTGTTTCATGAATGAAGGAGGAGACAACGCTCTCATGTAACGGCTCAATGATCTATAGGTTTCTGTGCGTATATCTTAAGTGTTCTTGACGCTTCCCTAGTGCTTCATGAGGATCACCAGGATCTTCTTCAAAAACATTTTCTGCAAATACAAATCAAATTGACTGTATAATTAGCAGTTAACATACATTAAAAAAAAAAGAACTAAATATGAATGAAGTATCCCTTCATGTAACGTTACAGTACTTTGTCTAGATATACCTAATGGGATGTGGACACTAGGATGGGATTCACAACACCGTGGATTAAGGGTATCAAAAAAATGAGTCACTCAGGAAGTATGAAATTCTGTACAACCCCAAGATTGCATATGTTGTCTCTTCCGTACGCTTCATGTCTCTCTTCTAGCCTTCTTCTTTTTGACTGGTGGTTTCGGGGACTCCCAGCTGTCATCTGTTTTTTCTGGTGGAGAAGAGATAAAATGTGATTAAAGTGCCCCAATAATGCTTTTTTTTGTGGAAATTACATTTCATGTTGTGAGTAATATAGCGGTTTGTGAATTTAAAAAGGTCTGCAAAGTTCATTATGAATTGAGTTATTGTCTCCCAAAAGAAAGAACTGAGTCGTCTAGCCTGAATGCCAGCCGAAATTAGCCCCGCCCACAACATTGGAGGCCAGGAAGTTCGGTCTGGACTTGATCCGTTGTGGAGCAACTATGCTCGAACCAGAGCTGTTCGGACCAATCAAATGTTCAGGGCGGGGTTTATACGATGATGGACAGATGATCAACAGTAACGTAATCATCCACGTCACCAAAGAGCGCTTGGGTTGAATCCGTTGTAATCCTAAACGGAGAACTGGTTGGTATATGCATTCACCTTTACTATTTCTCTCAAAAATTATGATCGCGTTGGTAAGTACTCCGTGTATCCTTAAATACAACACCAGCAAAGATCGTTTACACTCATCTTCTCCTCCTACTTCTTCCAGCGTGCGTGCAGTTGAGTTCTGTTGACAACTATGCGACGCTCCATTGCTCTGATTGGTTTTAGGTCTATCCGATTGAGTGCAGAGGCATTTTCTTTCCTGGTTCAGTTGAAACATGCCTCATGATCACAGCCCATTGGAGCAGGATCAGACTCATATTCTGACTAGAATCTGAGTATGACGACGTCAGGCTACGAATTCCGACATGAATCAACATAGGGTCTAATTTGCATAATGCCAGCCTATGGTCTTCATTGGCTGCCACCAACAACCTGCCCTGAAACACTGTAGTTGTAGCTGAGGCCTGGAAGAGTTTGGTTTGACATTTAGATGCTGTTTTAAACAAACTTACTCTGCACTTCCAAAGGATGAGAAGGGCTTGAATTGATAAAACCAAGCGGCAACCTCCCGCGGTCTCTCTTGAAACCAACGCGGCAGTGACAGGCTCCAATAGGCAGTCAAATCTGCATCTCCCCCATGTTAAAATACCCAACTTTACAGCCGAAAAAAATATGTTTACAGCCTGATACAAAAAGTGTTTTTTGTCTATACAGCAAATCTTTCCCTTCATGATAACTGTGAGGGGGGTGAATTTTTTATAACTCATACCTTTAAATTATATTAAGCCTTAAAGTTCTGTATAATTAAGGGCGTGGCCACTTGAGTGACAGGTGGATTGCCACTATGGTCGAGCTAGGCGGGCGTGGTTTGAGCAACCAGACACCTCAGCTCTACGCACGTCCCACCTCTTTGCCCATTTTCAGTTATCCAGGAGTGGCGTGCTGCCAAGATGGCGACAGCTGGCTCCGCGACCGTAAGCTTCAAAAATGCTCTTCAGAAACATATGGATGACATCACAGACACTACGTCCTCATTTTTTTCTTCAGTGTATGGGTAAAACCGACACCATTAACTTTTTTTATACAAGTGCTGAGTAAGCCTCCAGAGCGGAAATTCAGATATGGTAATGGGAGTTTCGTGTCTGACACGTGCTGTAAGCGGTAGACTAATCACATTGGGCCATCGGACCAATCAGAGCAGAGGTGGACAAAGTACACAACTCCATTACTTGAGTAAAAGTACTATTGGTTAAATATTACTCCATTACAAGTGAAAGTTGTAAAAATACATTTTTACTTAAGAATAGAATAATAGCACTTATCATTCTATTCATTTTCTGTCTGTCTAATTTATTTATAATAATAAAAATTCTGTCCTGTGTGTTCTGTGCTAGATTAACTGAGACTTGTTACAGCACTTGCATACTGTTGCCCTTGACTGTTCTAGTTGCTTCTATTGCTCTCATTTGTAAGTCGCTTTGGATAAAAGCGTCTACTAAATGACTAAATGTAAATGTACTTAAGTAAAAGTACAGAAGTACTTGCTTTTAAAAGTACTTAAGTATCAAAAGTAAACGCATTTTTATTATTGTTGCATTGTTGTATGAATGCAAGCTGTTCCATCATGGTGGTTTAAGCCAGTCATGCTCCACCTGACATGCTAGCATATCTTGAACTCATTTAAATACTTGCTTAAAAGTTACAAAGCTCTTATCAAAGTCAAAATCATTCTAGAAAAGAAAGGTTTCTACATTGTGTTTATTTGACAGGATTATGTAAAAACATTTCTGAAAGGACTTCAGTTAAAATTATTAGCCCAACTACGTTTTTTTGCATGCTAACTAACATCATTGTCGAACGTTACCTATGCGTTAGCGCTGTATCCACAAGGCTATGGCAACTTGGCGGGTAAATCTATAAAAATCATTTGACCAACCATATTTCATACCAGTGTTAATTTTGACACCAAATTTTTATTTAGTATTAGTCATAGACTTTTGACTACATTTTAGGCATCTGAATTGTTTTAGTTTTAGTCTAGTTTTAATTGACTACAATAAGATTTTAGTAGATTCAATAGACTAAACTTCAGTACTTGTGGTCTGGCGTCTGAGAGGCAGCTTTCTGTGCACTTTCGCGTCGTCGCACTTTTTTTAGACCTATCCACGTCTGCTCTTCTGAATTTTAACTTTTAAGTTTGACTATGGTTGCTCGCACTGCGTCTGGGAACTGCCGCCTTCTATTTTGCCATCAATTGATTGGTGTTCAAAAAATACTTGGAAATCATTGAACTTTATGTGATCCTACAAGAGTGACTACTGATAGGCTGTCTGCAAAAAAAACAATCACGTTTTAAAGAAGAAAACAAATCATCCACTGACTTTCAAAGTGGTTACGACTTTCTACTTCGAGGGCCTTGATAGAAATGTAGTGGAGTAAAAAGTATGATATTTGTCTTTCAAATGTAGTGAAGTAAAAGTCATAAGTAGAGCCCGACCGATATATCGGCGGGCCGATATTATCGGCCGATATTAGGCTTTTTCCAAACTATCGGTATCGGCATTTATGATGGCCGATAAATGAATATTAAAAAAAAAAAAAAAAAAAAAAAAAAACGGACGAAACACCGCTCAAACACATTGAGTGTTGGCGTTTCATAGTTTGTCCACCAGAGGGCACCCTACAACGTGCCGGCTGGCAACACCACCAGCTGATCCAGCAGAGTCATGCTGAGCTTCAGCGCTGTGAGCGTTGCATTCACAACACAGATCATCCTTGAAGTGCATGTAAGTTGGCAACGAGACATACATTGCTTGAATTGAATAACAATTAAAAGAACATCCCCATCAGTTCTCTTAACTCAAATAACATGACAATTTGTAACTGCCAAGCCAAGAGAGCTGGTAATTACGCTAGGTTACAGTTGACTAAGTTTAACTCGGACAATGTGACTGAATAAGATGTATTTCTTTAATAGTCTGACAGTTTGACAGCATGAGACGTATCATCTCTCCCCTGCCCGTTATTTTGAAAAAGTATACATATTTCTAAATTATAACTTATCATAGACGCTAACCACAAAGCTAGCTAATGCCATGGCTATCAGTGGGAGACCGCTAACATTAATGCGCCTTGGAAATCACAACAAACTTATTCTGCCTAAATAAAGTAATGATTACTGTATTTATAACTAGTATATTTGTAGTTCCAGTCCCTGCATTGTAAATCATAAGTTAGGCTCGTGAAGAGTGAACGAAAGTGCGTGACTTCGTTCAGACGCAGCATTAACAAGTCAAATAATGGATTTACTGCATCATCATAAGTAGTAGATTTTAGAAGGCAGGCAGCAAATGATGATTGAAAATGGTTTGTTGTAGCTTGATGGATAGAATTAAAAGAGTGCATGTAAAGGGATAAGCAAGTTGACATTGTAATTATAAGGTGGCTCATATTTATACTGTATATAGTTTATATTTTGCTGTTGTTGTTATTTATCAGAACTTCTAGAACTTAACTGAATATTTTTTTTCCAGTCTTGCTCAAAGTTATATTTATAAAGCTTACCACATCTATTAATACTGGTAACTTAGATTTTTTGTTTTTGTTATTGTGTTTTCGTCTAAACGACTTTAAGTTTCATATCTTAAGTTTGTATTTTTATACATTTTATTTATCAGAACTTTAATATATTTTTATGTTCCTCTGTTCTGTTGTGACAATAAAACAAGTTTATTTTTAAACTGCATTATCATGTTATTTTAGAGAGGCTGAGGGATCATGAATAACTACTTATAACTAATGTATAAGGGAAATCTGTTTAAGTGTTTTTTACGCGTTTCTGTTATTTTATTTATTTATTTTTAATATATATCGGCTGATATATCGGAATATCGGATTTTTAAGTGACCAAATATTTGTATCGGTATCGGCCTTAAAAATCCTTTATCGGTCGGGCTCTAGTCATAAGTTTCCAGAAAAATACTACTCAAGGAAAGTACAGATACTCAAAAAGTGTACTTAAGTAGAGTACTCAAGTAAATGTATTTGGTTACTGTCCATGCTCTCAGAAAGGAGGGGTTTAGAGAGACCGGATCTTTTATTGAACCGTTTCAGACACTGTGACACAAGAGGTGATGCTACTATGTGTATTATAAGAACATTTTAATGTTAGGAAAATTAGGAACCTTTAAAAAAGCATAATAGGGGCACTTTAAATGTAAATGCTTTTATATGGTTGTTGAACGTACTTTGTGTTGGTACAGGAGTGGATTTGTCGGTCGGCTCAGGTCCACTCGTTCTCTGTTGCGTCTGTACTGGAGCTGACGGTGGCTGTGAAGATGACAACTTTAGGATCTATTTTTGTTGCTAATAGCCAGATGAAGGTTGAAAAACAAGGAGATCTCACCCCTGCTGTGGCAGCTGAGACATTTCCCGTCATGCTCTGTGCCGGTGTTGCAACGCTTGTCTCTCTCTCTGCCTTCACCTGTGACTGAATGATGCAGATTTTCTGCATTAGGTTTGAAGTAACTGATCAGTTCTTTGTGAAAAATGTCTGGAAATATCCTCACCTGAGCAGAAGGTCCAGCATCCTCCACCTTCTTCTTCTTCTTTTTCTTCTTCTTAGCTTTACCGCTACCAGGGGCACCTGCTTCGTCTTTATCCTTCTCATTATCAGACTCCTGTAGAATGGAGAGAAATACAAATAGAAAAAGGCAGTTTTCAGCCTGGGTTCAACTGCTTGGTTATAGGGATGCGAATTGTCAGGATTTACTCATTTCTGATTCCATTCACGATTCTTTAACCGTACTATTTTAGTAACCATGATTTTTCAAAGTACCATATTTACAACAAAACTGGGCAACAATAAGGTCCGATTAGTTATTGTTAGCAATACATTTGTTAAAAACTGTTCCTTGTTAATTCAAGCTAGTTCATGTCCACTGAATAATATTTAAATATACAACTTTTGATCTCAAAAGGAGTAGTTCACCTCTGAATTAAATTTCTGATAATTTACTCACCCCCAAGCCATCCTAGATGTTCATGTCTTTATTTCTTCAGTCAAAAAGACTGAGCTGCTCTGTGATGCGCCACGTATTACGTAATCACGTTGGAAAGGGCACGCAAAAACTTCTCCTTTAACTTCAAAATCGTCCGACATCGTTGTTTTACCTTTTCTTGTTTATTTATGTATTTATTAGATTTATTTGACATGGACATAATTACATTGGACGAACCATATGCATTTGCTTGAGTGTTTTAGCACAGATCCTAATTTACAACACCTGTCCATGGCAGGCTTTTTTAAACAAGGATTAAAAAAACAAAAAAAACAACATAATAAATAAATAAATAAGACTAACAAAATATATAAATGATAATAATGAAAGAGAAAATAACACATTCCAAATTAATTTCATACAAAAAATATAAAGCAAAGACAACATAATCAGACTATGTGAGGCAATTCATGCGAGCACTGTTGTTTTGTTTTTAACCATTGTGCATTGTTAACAAGTGCTCTGTAAAAACTATTGCTGTTAGTCTCTAGTTTTAAATTTGCAGGTAAAGCATTCCAGAGTTTTGGCCCCTTTGCCGAAAAAGCAGACCGACCAAAAGATGTCTTACACTTTGGGATAGTACAGTCGCTACTAACAGTGGCTTGTGTGTTTGCCTTAAGTGAACTCTGACGCCTACTGACCAATTTAGAAAATAGAGGTGGCACATGATTCATCAAACGTTTAAAAACCAGTTTAAGATAATTAAAATCCACAAAACTGTTAAAGCTAAGAAGATTATGCTTTTTCTTAAAACATTACAGTGATGCCATCTCATAGGTTTCTGGTCCATAACTTTTATTACCTGTTTGTATATTGAACTAATAGGCTTTAATTTAGTTAAGGAGGCTTGTGACCATGATGTAATGCAATATGATAAATGTGAAAATATCATCGCATGCATTTATAGTTTTGCAGTTTGACATGACAGATCTCTTCTAATGATACGAAAACAATTTAGATTAGGTTTAACCTTCTTACATATGTACTTAACCTGACTATCAAATTTTAAATTCTTGTCTAAGATGATGCCAAGATACTTGACTTCATTCATTTATTTGATTACTTCCTTCTTGATCCGCACATCAAATATATCACTTGCAGGCCTTTCTCGTATGGAGAAGCACATAGAAGGTTTTTTAGGTTTTTTATCCAATTGTGAAGGCCGTTTGACTTAACCTTTGCACGCTTGCTTTGTAAACACTTGATCGGTGCTTTCGCCTACACAAATCAGCTCAAGACAAACATTTGTGGTTAGAAAATATATTATTTATTTTTTAGAAAATGACAGATCGTTTTGCTAGATAAGCCCTTTGAAGCTAGCCTGGCTCCGCCCTCCTACGTACTTCCGCTCAATTTTCCATTTTCCTTCAGTACTACGTCTGGGACTGCGGTGTATGCTTAGGTTTTCCCCCGAACAATTTTTTACCGGTCCAATCAGCGCACAGAGGGAGTGGCTGAGAGCGATGACGTTGATGTCGTGCGCTAGTTTGAGTTGTAGTTCAGTAATGGCGTCGGAGAAAGATGCGAGTGTGTGGCAGCGCTGACGAATGTCCAGAAGTTAAAAGTGTGGCGAGGTGGACGAGCGAGCGAGACCGGTGTGCGTGATTGAGACACACCGGTCTCGAGTCCTCTCATGAGGGAGCACGGAGGCATATAAGGGCGAGCGACACCGGTGAAGGACGAGAGAGGACCAGGCCTGGATTTTAAGTTGGGTTTTGTTATGTTTGTGCGCGGCAGTCGTCCGTGAGGGGCTGCCGCTTTTACTTTCATTTTGTGTTTATTATTTGATTAAAAGTTGTTAAACGTTCGCCGGTTCCCGCCTCCTTCTTCCCTGAACAAACGAACTCCCGTTACACGGAGCAAGAACAATCACTGCTGTACTGCTGATGTTGTGGTCCGGGAAAAGTCTTTTCCAGCTCGCTCCGTTAGTGGTGAAGGAGTTGCTGAAGCCGTCCGTCTCCCACCACCCGCGAGAAAAACCCAGGCTGAATTATCGACTTTTGACAAACACCAAGGTCGTGTGGTAATGTAATTGCTGTCCGAATCCACATCTCTGAGTTTTCAAGAATATATCACTTCAAAACTCACTGTTTATATCCTTTATAGACCCTTTCAGAGCACTGCGCGGTTGCGTGAGCTGTAATTTGCATTTCTAGACTTGTATCTCTTTGAATACTGGCAAGTGTTTACAAGAGCAAAATATTTCACCACCGCTCAAAAAATAAAAGAAGAAAAGCACGTAAACATTTGAATTGGGCTGTTATTCAAGGCAGCATTTATTCTTATCATACTAAGCATATGACATTTTATTGACAGCATACAATCATGTTATGATTGCACGATATATGCACCACGAGAGCAGCGCGTTCCGATCACAAAACTCTCCTCCACCGTGAATAAATAACAATCCGAATGCACGAGGTTTTATCACTGATACTGAGGTGGTGTGCTCAGTTATTAGGCTTGTTTGAGATGAGCGAAATCTGCGCAGAACCGATCACCGGTGATCAGCGCGAGATGCATGCCGGTTAGAAAAGTGTCCGAGGGTGGTCCGCCTTGCTCTGATGTCATGCCGACGTATGTCAAAAAACTCTCGCGAGCGAAAGGCGGATGTGTCGGATTTTGCAGTCGAGCGCAGCTGCTCTCCACCGACTGCGCGGAGCAAAAGCATGATGGGAAACGACTTGCTGACGACACAGCTTAATGCTTATTGGTTTAAACAACCGTGATGTATGGTTCTTTTTCGAAATGTTTGATTTTAAAACTCTGATATCATGTTTTTATGAGTGAATATTCCCAAACTCTCTAACAAAGGCGATCTCTCTGTGGGTTATGTGATTGTTGTCATATTTATATAAAAAAATATATATATACAAACATGTATGTAGGCCTAATTAAAGTAAAAATGATTGATAAACACGTCTTTCTAATGGAAATAAATAACAAAAACTTTGGGTGTCTTGTTCATAATATTTATTTTCATATAAAAGTAACAGAACTTAAATTACATCCAGTTTATCAGCAACAAAGCGCACGAGTGTGAATCCCGCGATATCCGCCTTTGATCTCGCAGGTGTCTGATCCACTACGAGAAGAGAGAACTGTCCGGCTTGCCTGCACTTTTTTCACTCCTCCCCTCACTGCAGCCGCCTAGTCTCGGCTGAATTTCAGGCGAGGCGAGGCGCATCTCAAACAAGCCTAATGTGAGAATCAAAGGCGAACGGCGCATGACATACGTCACGACCAAACGTTAGCGATTGGTTAGGCAGATTCAGAGTGACTCTTGGCAGAACCAATAGTTTTAAACTTCAACAGAGAACCCGCCTTCAAGGAAGTAAACGCTTGTCAATGGAGAGTGGCCAGACTCTATGTACAAATGAAATGTACGAGAGTCTGGTAAAACCAGGCTACTTTGAAGCTGCATTGAAACCGCAATTTGGACCTTCAACCCATACACCCTTTTCACAGACTGTGATGACGCGTTTTAATTTTTGTTTAGTTTTTTGTATTTTCCTTTTTTTTTTTTTATGTATGTACAAATATAACACTAATACTTTGTATTTTGCATCAAATTACAGAAAAACAAGTTACCGCTGTGGTGAGGGTGTTTCTAATACAGCGTCTATTGGAGTGATGGTAAAAATTAACATCTTTCTCTTTTCACTGCCGTTATCAATCTCACTCTATTTTTTTCCCTTTTCTTGAAAATAGTGAAATCACTATTGTGGACTTTTTCTTTTGCTATTTGAGCAAATGGGGACACAAAATATATTTAATGTATACTCTCATTTACCGCTATAAAAGTTAACCCAACTATGACGACTTCCGCTCTGAGAAACCCAGAAATGTGAAAAGGGTCTATTGTACCCCATTGAAGTCCACTATATGGAGAAAAAAAAAGTTTCCCTTTTCTTTTCGACTGAAGAAAGACATGAACATCTTGGAAGACCCCACGTCAACTTTTCAGGAAATTTAATTCTGAAGTGAACTAGTCCTTTAATAATATATTTAGTAGTAAATGCTGAAATCTAAATGCTTTAGAAGTATTTTATATCATTAGTTCATGTTAACTAATGGAACTTTTTTGTAAAGAGTAACTCAAAACTGTTCATCGTTAATGCATTTATTTCAAGTCAGACTTAGAGATTCATTTGGGAGTCATTTTTGACTGATTCATTAAAAGAACCAACTCATAAGAGTCAATTGTTCTTTAATGCGACTCCATTAGTAACACCAAGGATTCCCTTTTTTTCTCAGCCAAGCCCCTTTGATCTAAAATATTTTCTATTAATATTTTATTTAATATTTCAACCCATCCGCATGCCCTTTAATGTCGGTATATGGTCATTTGACAAGCAGGCAAACAGATAAAATATTTTTACAAGGTTTTATATTTTTGATGTTTTTATTTTAATATGATTCTTTTGATATAATTATTCGTTTTAACACACAAATCCCCTGCAGTTTGTAAACAAACAGTGTTTGTTTGTTAGGTGAAAAATGTAGTATTTTCTGTAATTATTTGCAACACCAGTCTCTCTCTCATCACCATCAATATTTCTACATGTAGAAACATATTCTGGATTCTCAACCCAGATCAGAAACTGATTTCGATTCGTTCTCGTTATTAATTCAGAGAGGTAAAAATTAAGTTTGTTTCCACAGGCCTAAAGCTGCACAACGAACTGACCTGTGTCACTTCCAGGACTGACCTGTGCCACTTCGGGGACTGGCGGCTCCAGCGGCAGTGTGCTCACGGGCTGTTTCTCAATATAGTTCCCCCACTCCTCTGATGGAGCATTCCAATCACACGATGGATCTGCAGATGTGCTTTCTTAGCAACACAACAGCAGCTTTTAGCAAGTCTGTGACTCTGTATATGTGAATGAAAGCATGTTCTGGGCATGTATAGATTCTTACTTATTCCAGACCACTCGTCATCCACTGGTACAGGAGGCTGAGCACTCCAACTCAGATCAGGGACTGTAAACACAGAGTAAAGTTTGTTTTACGGATCTTGTTATTTTTAAACGAATTGGAGATACTGTACATGATTAAATGGTACAGAGAAACAGTTCCTGGCTAAATATGAGCAGAGCTACAGTTTAGTTACTTTATTTCATGAATTTGTATTTACCAGCAGTCAATCCACTGAATGAAACTGGAATATGAGATCCATCCACAATGGTCCATGAGCCTGTATTAAGAATACAAAAATAAAAATGAATCAATTTGTATTTACATACATACAATGTATATACAAAGAAATCTCTTGTACTCAGCAAGATTACATGCATTTGATCAAAAGTACAATAATTTTAATATTGTGAAATAGTATTACATATTAAAATAACTGTTCTATGTTAATATATTTAAAATAGTTTAATTTTAAAAAGCTGAATTTTCAGCATCATTACTCTAGTCTTCAGTGTCACATGATCCTTCAGAAATCATTTTAAGATGCTGATTTGATGCTCAAGAAACATTTCTTATTATCAATGTTGAATGTTATGCTGATTCATATTTTTTGTAGAAACCATGATACATTTTTTCACAATTCAGTCTTGAATGGAAAGTTCAAAAGCACAGCATGTATTTTAAATTTAATTCTTTTGCAACATTTTAATGTTTTACTATCACTTTTGATCAATTTAATGCATAATTTCTGGAGAAAAAAAAAATCTCACTGAATAGTACATTAAGAGTTGATTATGACCAGTGTTGGGAAGGTTACTTTGGAAATGTAATAGGTTACAGATTACAAGTTACCCTATTTAAAATTGTATAAGTAGTGTAACTATTTATATTACTTTATTAAAGTAATGTAACTGATTAAATTAGCTTACTTTTCTAAATTTGTAATGAATATTTTCAACACACTATTTTCAAACAATTAAACCAGGCAGGGTTAACCTCTAAAAACAAAGATAATTATATTTTTATATTTAAAAACTAAAATTCTAGATTATTATGCCGAAGTAAAAATCGACATACTATTCTTTTTAATATGGGCGTATGAAGGGACATAATATTATTCAACATATCCTAGCTTTTTACAGAAAATATTCAGATGTAACCCCCTTTGTAATCGTTAACATTTTCATAAGTAACTCATTTAATTAAAAAAAAAAAAATTCTAAGTAACTGTAACAGATTACACTAGTTACATTTATTTTGTAATTAAATTATGTAACCCCGTTACTAGGGTTGGGAATCGTGAGAAATTTTCCGGTTCCGGTTCTGGTTCCGGTTCCGCCTATCGATTCTGGTTCCGATTCCGGTTCCATTAAAATTATTAAACAAATATTGGTAAAGGAAAAAGGCCCAATACCCAACTCAAACAACCCATTTTGTGTTGATTACTTGCTCTAAAATTAATTTACAGGTTGGCAATGTCAAAAAAGTCCTGGACTGTACATATATTACAGTATTAATTAAGCCATTCTTGCAACAAATTTTTTTTCAAATGAACACCTCTGAAATTGTCTTATTACATTTTATCTCTCTGTCTCTGAATAAAACCAAGTTATAAATTATATTTATTAGTTATATTTATTAATTAGTTGTATATTAATTTAATAGTAATTCAGTTATTCAGTGAACTTGTAAATATTAAATTGCAATTCAGCATTACAAAGGTAATTGAGCCTTAACGCTTACCTAAACCATGGTGACTCAACGGTTGACATGTATATGTATGTATGTATGTATGTATGTATGTATGTATGTATGTATATATATATATAGGCCTTTCACTATAAATCTGGTATAAGCCCTGAGGCACTCTGTGCTGTAGAAAATGTTTTGTCAAATTGCTAGTGCAGCCTCCTTTGCATGTTATTAACTTTTCACATGTGTTACATTTTGCTTCATTATCATTAATTCTTTGGAAATTAATCCATACTTGTGACTTTCTCTTTGCCATGCTGGTGGTCAACGAGAAAATATCTGACGCAAAACCATAAATGTGTAGCGCGAGGGCTTTCAGTGCTGAACTGCGTTGCACTCCTGGAAGCGGCAGGCAACTTAATTAATATTCATGATGAGGTGAGCCAGGGTTGCCAGGTTTTCACAACAAAACCCGCACAATTGCACAATCGCTTCAACCCGCGGACATGAAACACAGCCCGCGTCAACAGTGTTTAAGTAGCCCAATTCCGCGGGAAAACCACGGACTTGGCAACACTGGCTGTCACTCGCTATTGAAGGATACGCTTCCAGCGCTTCGCACACACATTGCACCAGAACCGTTTTCGGAACCGAAACTTAGGAATTTCGCGCGGTTCTGGTATTTTTCAAAAATCAGTTTCGGTTCTGCATAAGAACCGGTTCTCGGTTCCCAACCCTACCCGTTACTCCCCGACATGATTATGACCACTATTATAAGTTATCAACCATGGCAATAAAGACATTAAGAGAGAATAAATGTGATTAACCAGTTGCAAGTCAGATTCAATCCATGCATCTCCTGCATGAGCACCAAAGCTAAACCAGTCCATGATTTTGATAAGACACATATAATAAGACAAAATATGCCCTTGTTGTTTAGAAATTGTGATTCCTGAAACTTTTTTTTGTCCTCAGTACCTTCCATGTCTTGGGGCCAGACAGAGGGTTCACTTGTCTGACGCTCAGTAGGGACAGACATGCTGGTCCAGCTCTCTGTCTGAACACTGGTCATCTGAGGAGGAAGCTGCAGGCCCAGATCACTCCAGCCAGAACCATTAACAGCCAGCACTTCCTCCCAACATGGTGTCACTAACATGACCAATATAAGCATAAACAAACAAATAAGTCTATCTATATTTCACATTATAATCTGTTAACATTTGATTGATTACCTTGAGGAATGACAGTGTCTCGTACAAAACTTGCTTCAATTTCAGGTGGGTCAACTAAAACGTTGGGGGGAAAAATAGTTTGATTCTCCCATTATATATACACAACTGTAATGAATAATAAACAGTGATCATGAGTGTTTTCAAACTAATTCCAGATGAAAAACATACCCTCCTCCACCTCTCTTTGGACTGGAAGTGTAGAAACACTGGTGGTGATGGTGGTTTCTGGTTCTTCTGGGGTGGTTTGGACCTGCTCCACAGTACTACTGGCAGTCAAAGGTGCTGTTGCTACTGGGCTGCCTGACCCATCACCTGGAGTCTTGTCCTTACGCCTCTGTTGTCGTTTCTCACGGTTACTGACCTTGGTCACCCAGGTACCTGACAGATTAAATTACCATGACAATCATGTTCCAACCACTGTATGCAAATAAAATTTAGCAAAACAAGTTCTGAGCCACAAGTATGTATTAGGCAAATAACACACACATAAACATAAAGTGTGATATTGCATTTTTATACAACAGTTTGACGGCACAAGTGTGTAAATAAACAAGAAACAACAACGGAGTGTCTTTAAAAACCCTCTTTTGTGCAGAACTACTTCCTTCCGCCATGGATTCAAATTTCAAGTAGACAGTTGAAGCTAAGCCTCCGTCACTAATTCTAAAACATTCTAAAACATACTTTATAACTAGTAACAAAGGAACGTTGAGTCACTTCATTGAACCATATTGTATTGTGTGTGTGTGTGTGAGAGTGAGTGAGAGAGAGAGTGAGAGAGCGAGAGAGTGAGTGAGTGAGTGAGTGAGTGAGTTAGTTCGACTAATTACTATTTGCATCCCTTTTAATATAAAAGTCTTTGCTCCTGACTCACTCACAAGTGTGTGTGTATATATACACACGTGTGTGTGTGTGTATATACATATATATATATATGTATATATACACACACGTGTGTGTGTATATGTGTATGTGTATATATGTACACACACACACACACACACACACACACACACACACACACACACACACACACACACACACACACACACACACACACACACACACACACGGTGAATTTAGGGTGAGTGGGACACATTTTGCCATTGAGATGACTTGGAAAAAGTGCCCCAATCAACCTGAATTCACCCTATATACACATATACGCACATACACCATTATGCATGTAGGCTTACGAATAAATAATCTAATAAATCACTTAAGTTTATTGTACTAATTCTGTGCTTTGTTTATAAAGTAGGGGATTCATATTAATCAAAACATACCTTCATCAGGTTCTTTGCCGTCAACAGATACAGAGGATTTTTTCTCTTTTGCAGGAGGCTTTGGCTTTTTCTTATTCTTCTTTGCCTAAAACCATTAGGGAACATCGGGACGAATAAATGACAGTATTTTCATTTTAGGGTGAACTATCCCTTTAAACCTAAATGTAAGTGAGTAAAACAATATCATAATGACCTTGTCAGTCTTCAGTTCTGGTAGTTCTTGACCGTCCAACACTTCCTGTGGTTCAACAGCAAGCCCATTTCTCTGGGCCTTCTGTGAAACATTTAGAAAACAGCTGACTTTTAAAATAAAAGACAAAGGGATAGTAATACATGTAAGAGTTACTACTGATATTTTAGTAAGTGTGGCGATTTCAGTTGTTTTGAAAAGAATTTGGATGCCTGGATACCAAGTAATGGTGTTGATCATGAACAACTCAGCATTTCTAATTAATCATTTGAGTAAAAGTTCACTCAGAAAAAAAAAAACTTGATATTAGTCAGCAATGTAATATGAGGACGTGCAATGCTCGAGCCTTTAGTAAACAGGTCATGTGCGGCGTTTTTCCACACTGACACCGCAAATGAGGACTTTAACCCGGGGTTTAGGAACGTGGAGTGTGAAACGGCAGCTTATGAATACCCAGGATTACTGTTAAACCCGGGTATAATATGAGCAGTGTGAAACGTGACTAAAAGATAACCCAGGATTCCGTTAACCCGGGTTTATAATGAACAAGGGTTAACTATTTCAAGTGTTAAAAGCCCTAAAACACTCGCTTGTCTCCACCTACAGGCGTAACGATGCAACATGCGCTAAAGGAAGATTCTGATAGAATCTTTCTGGTGAACTGATTCAAAAGAATCGATTCAGTAACCCCCCTCCCCCTCTAACGAAGCAAACCTTCTCCGCGTTCTTCTTTCTGTTCCTTCTCTTGGGCTCATCTGCCTTCTTCACCGGTTGCGCTGGACCGGTGTTTTCGGCGGTGTCTCCGGTCTCTGTCCCTGTATGTCTTTTAGAGAAACCACGACAGACCGAGACCCATAAAATTAGCATGAAAACTAGACCGACCCAGGCCGTTAAAAGGAGCAGCCATGGAGCGCACAGATCAGGATTCAAGCCCAAGTCTATTCCCAGCTCAGACTTCAGATAGACGAGGCCGGTCGACAGGGTTTCTCTGACATATCCCGTTATCTGCTCCACATGCTGTGAAGCGATCTCTTGCCAACCCGGTGCCATTGCAATCTATTGTGCGGGCACCGGCGTGCAATCATTCACAAAATCAATACTTTGGGATAATTACACGGGAATAAACGTTGCTTTGCCAGTTTGCCCCAGCGTGCCACCGATTACTGCTGCTCATAGACTATTGCTGCTGCTTCTATTCAATCATTGGTTGGAGGTGCATGAACTGACTTGCAGACAAGCTCCCCTTATTGGGCTGGAGTGCAATTGAGTTTACTCACAGTCTTTTGAAATGGACTGGGTCAATGTTTCCCAACCAGGGGTAAGCTATGTGTAGGCCTACCCCAGAGTAGGGTTTTCCAATGTTTTTTTTAATGTCATCAGGGCCCCCTAAATATAGCTTATTAATACTATGATATAAACACAACTCTACTGTAGGTGTTTATGATAATGACCCAATTTATACTGTGAAAAATATAAATATAGCTTTTGTCTGCAGTGCAGGACATGTAAAGATTTTCTGTGTAAATGTGCCCCTTCAAGCTGAGCTGTTAACTATAGATGCTATGACAACAGAAAATAGCGCACGTATGCAGTTGTTTTGATTCTTTAATAGAGCCATGGAATATTTTAATATGGCATTGTCTTAACTCAATAACTCAACATTTTTTATTCATAATACATTTGATGAATTCTATTGAGAAACCATGAGAAAAAGGTTAATAAAGACAGAGAGTCAATGTTCAGAAATGATTAATTATTATGTTTTGAACTATGCTGTATAGCTGTGTTTTGTGGTGTTTGTTGCCAAACTCAAAATTGTGTTTATTTTTAATTATTAAAAAATGACATTATTTTATATGAAAAGTTAATCATTGTATTTTATTGACAAAATATTTTAGTTTGCCTTGTATTTTTTTTATTAGATCAGATTTTAAGCTGTCATATGGTCATGTACAATGTGCCCCTCACATGTTACACATTACACATTGAACTTCCATTCTCTCGGGGTAAATCAAGAAAAAAGTGTACACTGTATTAATGAAAAACTAAATCAAAGCTGCTTTCCGTAACTTTTTTGTGTTCAAGATTTACAAAAATTATATAATGAGAATGTACAACATGAATCCATTTTCCGAACCGTGTTTTTGTCTTACCCTGAATCATTATGGTACACTTATAATAAGTGTTTATATTGGGACTATTTCAGACAGGTCTGGTAGGAACCGCTGCGGAGGAGCACAGTCCCTGCGTGACTCGCCATAGACATAAACAGAGAGAAGTAGCTCCGGCTGCAATGTTCTTCCGCAAGACGCATGCAGTTCTGTTTATAAACCGCTAGAGCGCAAAAAGTTACGGACTGTAGATTTAATGTGGGGGGAAAATAAATACTCTGAACACCAGTGAATTTAAACAAACTGAGAGAGTCAAAAAGTGTTAGGTTGTGCCCCGCTCTCCCCTATACATTTTATTTAGGAAATGTAGTGGAGTAAAAGTAAAAGTTGATATAAACATATAAACTCAAGTAAAGTACAGATTCACCCAAAGATACTCAAGTACTGTAACGAATTATTATTACTTCATCACATTTCACCACTGAAAAGCAGGTGTGGGTCTGTCGCTCCATAGTCTGCTCAAAGTCTGGTTTACCCGTCTGCAGCTCACGAAGCAAGCGGTAGGGGGCGCTTGCGGTCTCAACGTGGCACGCGAGCCAAACGCAGAGGAAGAACTAGATTAACGGTTGAAAAAAAGAGTCCCGAGTTCCAGTGGCACAGCGGCGGGTATTTGAAGCTCGAGGCCGCCTTTAGTTGGACTGCTTTGTGTCCTTGTTGTCGATATTAGCATCCAATGAGCGTGTCTCATGTGATGAAGCACATTATTGTCCCTCTGGTCTGTGTTCGCGTCATTGTTAATTTTAGTAAAGACCCTTTCAGCCCATGAGTTAAGGTACGTGGAGTTGTTTACTTTTTTACCGACCTTTTAAACTCTTTACGTTGGCTAACTTCGCTGTCTGTGCGATGTGTAAAGTGTTTGTTTGAAGTAGCAACACACGGAGAGCTTGGTTAATAACATCTAACGTTAAATGAGTTTACTGGGTTTCTCTTGATAACATTTGACCAATTTCTCTGTTGGCTTTATGGTTGTGCTATAACGCGCTATTGAACTCTGACTTCGATAACTATTCCAGCTCTAACTAAGCGTTGGAAAATATTTTCGCCTGTAAGTTGTGCAAATAAGATATTTTTAAATAGTTATTCTATTAATTATTTTGATTACTTTCTAAATGTATATGTAAATAATCAGTAATTCTGGAAAACTACTATTACTAAAATGCATATTATATTATGTAATATTAACAATATTATTATACATATATATACTTATAAACCATATTATTATTATTAATTATAATTATTATTAAACATAATAATTATGTTTATTTTTTCATTTGTTTCCAGCTGCTTTTCTCTTTTGGCTATTTTCATTTGCTTCTTTTCACTTTGTTAACATATATTGGCTAATTTCACAGTTCTGCAGCACAGCTAAATGATTTAATTTCTTTTTAGATTTAATGTATCCTCTTTCACTGCCTCCACAAAATTGTTGTGTGTTTGACTGTTGTTGTTTTTTTTGTTGTTGTTTTATATTAACTAATGAATCCTGTCCACAGGTGACTGCTTCAGGAATGACCACTTCACAGAAATACCAGAACCCTAAACTCACAGGTACAGATCCAGGATGAACTTAAGTTATGCACCTCCTAAACATAATAGATTATCACATAGTGTGGTTATTGTCTGCGCCATCAGGGCACTCCGACACGGAATGGCTGACGCCTGCTGTGTCTGAGAAGTTCCAGAGCCGTTTTGGATGGCGGCCCAGCACTGCGGACAGTGGGGACACGGGACTGGGTACCTCTGACCACACTGAAGGTGAGAACTCCGCGGGTGTTCACATATTGTCATGTCCATTTGCTTGGCTGTTGTGTAATAGACCCAAGTTCACATGAGCAAGTCATCAGCCCCTTAATCTTAACATCTAAAAATTGATTTCCAGGCATTGAACAATGCACGTGTACCCATGTGCAAGAATGGAAGTGAATGGATCACAAAATCTAGCGGCACCTTAAAAGTTCACCCAAAAATGAAAATGATCCCACAATTTACTCACCCTCAAGCCATCCTAGGTGTATATGACTTTCTTCTTTTAGATTAATACAGTTATATTAATATACAGAATTATATAAAAAAAATGTCCTGGCTAATCCAAGCATTATAATGGCAACCCAAAATTTGAAGCCCCAAAAGTGCATCCATCCATTATAAAAGTAATCCTCACGGCTCCGGGGGTTAATAAAGGCCTTCTGAAGAAAAATATTCATACTTAAAACTTTATAAAGTAAAATGTCTAGCTTCCGGCAGACCACCTTCCGTATTCAATTTACGAAGAAAGTTTAACGCCTCTCGCTATGTCCGACTTCATCATCGTCGCGCCAGTTGCGCTTTTTCCATAAGTTGAACAAGGAAGACGGTACGCCGGAAGCTAGATATTTTACTTTATAACGTGTTAAATATGGCTATTTTTCTTACACAAACCCATCGATTTGCGTCAGAAGGCCTTTATTAACCCCCCGGAGCCGTGTGGATTACTTTTATAATGGATGGATGCACTTTTTTGGGCTTCAAATTTTGGGCTGCCCTTATAAAGCTCGGAAGAGCTAGGACATTGTTTTTATATAACTCTGATAGTATTAGTCTGAAAGAAGAATGTCATATACACCTAGGATGGTTCGAGGGTGAGTAAATCATGGGGTAATTTTCATTTTTGGGTGAACTATCCCTTTAAGAATTAATATATATTAATCTTCAGATATCATGGATATAAATTTAATTAATTTGACAATCATTTTTAATTTACAACAGACATTCAAATCCTGCCGGCTGTTTTTAGACTAAGCTGTAATATTCTTATTCATGGAGATGTGCTCAGAGTTCTGGAGCTCCTATGAGATTTGGAGGAGGATATGATATTCCATACCGTAGATTCCTCCAGGCGGTGTTGCACTTCCACCGATGGGGGTCTCATTAGGAGGGCCTGACCTGGAGGGCCGAGTGGAAACTCTGATCCAGGTCTTATTTCCTTCTCTCTGCCTTGTTAAGCATGTAATACACAAAGATTAGCTGTACCGAAGAGCTGGTGTATGTTGATTACCACAAATCTGTACTGAATGTGCAGTGCGTTTAAAAACATTTGTGTACTGTTAATGTATATCTTATGTTTGCATTATTGTAATAGTGTTGTTTGGCCTGGTTATTTCTGGTGATAGACTGACATATCAGTTAGGCTGATTATTGGCATAACCATGCCCTATTAACAGAGGTTTTTATACCCTCTTATGTGACTTCCAAAACATAATGACCTTTTCAGTGGTCAAATTATTTTACTTATTCACTTATTTTTAGCAATATTGTGAAAAAATTATTTGACTAATTTGCTATAATTTAGCATTTTATACAGGATTATTATTATTATTATTTCCATTTACCACGGTCATGGGGAAGCCTAAAAATATCAGAGAATGAAAAAAAATAATATTTTTTTTCCTTTGTTTGGAAAAGTCATGAATTTTTCTATAGTGATGCTCACCAAGTCTGCATTTATTTGATCTAAGAGATACTGTAAAAGTAGTAATGCCAATTTGGTGCTCAAGAAAAATGTATTTATTTATTCATTATTATCAATGTTGAAAACAATTGCTGAATTTTTCTGGAAACTGTGATATATTTTTATTCAGGACTCTTTGACAAATAGAAAGTGTTTATTTAAATAAATAAAAAGTTGTAACCATGTTAAAGTCTGTACATTTAAGAGCAAGGCTGCATGAAATTGATGAATTAAAAAAAAAAAAAACGTCTTATTGACCCCAAGCTTTTAAACAGTAGTGTACCAATAATTCATTAGTGCTTTTGTCTGAATCAAAATTATTTTACAATCGTTATCCATAAATCATAAATGACTGTAAATGTCATGAAAATTAATTAGTCCAATTAGATCCTGTTTTTATCTGACCAGCCTATCTAGATATTGTTATCAGCTACTGAAAAGCATAAAATATTTTTTTTAGTTGTCGTCATCCTGAAACAATTCTCAGATAATTCCCATAGAAACAGTAATGTTTAACCGCTAAATCTATTGAGTTTCCAAATATACAATTGTGGCACCTAGCAACTCTGACACACGAATAAGAGTGCTTTAATTTGTTTTTAAAACAGCCAAAACGGTGGAGGCACAATTTCTTGGCAGCCGTTTCAGTTTAGAGGTTCTAAATATATGGTTGACTGTCTGTGGGCTTCTGTGTTGTGATGGTGACGGCTTTGTTTTGCTTGGGTTTCTTGTAATGGCAGAAAGCCTCCAAGAATCTTTCGTTGGCCCAAAGAATTGTTTAAACCTGTCCACAGCAGATGTTCAAAAGAGACACCCGCGGGGCAGACCCTCCTACTGCTGCCTGTCTCTTGACATCTCTACTTGATTTGTGTGCGTGTTAATTTTATTAATTGAATTGTTGTATTGAGGAACTTATTTAAAGCCACTACAGAAGTATTAGAGTATTAAGGACCATTAAGCATGTATGAGTGTGAGGTGAACTGTATGGTTAAAGCAGGAGGCCCACACATAGACACCTCACAGCGTAACATGAGAGTGCGCTATAAATACCGCTAACCTTTCTGTGTGTATGCACTCCTGCACTAACAGAGTTGTAGGAGAGAGAACAAACTCTCATAGCAGGTACTCTCACCTTGCCTGAGCTTGACATCAAATTTTTGAAGGACGAGTTCTGGCAGATGGAGTGGGCGTGTTTTAAGATCAGTAGTTTGTCTAAATCACTTACTGAAGATGCACTGGGAGGAGTGTTTGTTTATGCCTCACTGTCCTTCAGTGTATGAAAATGGTATCATTTGTCGGTATCGCTTTTACTGCTAGCAAGGTGAGTACCATTTTTTTTTTTTTGCAATGGTTTGTTTGTTAGACGTCAAAACTAGCTAGAATTTATTTATGGTTGCCAAAATAGAAAGATTGGCCAATTTAGCTAATTTTTTTTGCAATTATATCATTTCTATATAATTTGTTTAGGATTTATGACTTAACTGTGTGGCAAAATGGAAGAGCTATCATTTTTTATTTAATTTTATTTTACTTCCGTTTCATTTATTTTCCCAGGGCATACCTTGATGTACAGCTCAAATATTCCAGGCTTTCTCCAATTTAATGGTTGAAAAAGTGTCTATCAGTGAATAACACAAACCGTTATTTAGTACTTAAACATTAAAACTATGCCATCACTGTCCAGCTTTATAATTGTAAATATTTGGTTGAATATAAAAGATTTTTTTCTTAACTCTCCAGTGCTCTTCGGTCATTTTTGACTAACATTTATTTCTTAAATTTTTTTAAATAATTAGTTTGCTTCATCGGAATGGTACGAAACTTAGTTTTGGCTCTTGCTATGTGAACACGCATAAAAATCATGATTTGAAAAGGTTAAATTAAATAGTCTAAAAATTAAAAAGTCACACATACTCTTCAGAGTCAAAAATGACTGCATTGGAAATGACTAAGAAACTATTTTCATCTAGTGGAAATGTTTGGGACTGCGCCTAAACAATCTTAATGAAGACATCTCGCAGATTTAGTGTATATCATGTTTTAGAAAAATATATATTTCATATAAAAATTGAAAATAGTATTACATTTTTTTTATAGCAATAAACTTAAAAACTTTAAAAAAAAAAGTTAACTTTTTAAAACTTTTTCTTTAAAAAGAGACCAAACTTAAGTTTGTGCTCCAATGCATTCAAAATGTATGACCGTTTAAGTTGGAAATTTCATTTTCAGGTCTATGCTCAACAAGTGAATGGATTATAACTACTGCATAAATCTAATTTAGTACCTTAAATCCCCTAAAAATACAAAACACTAACTAAAAAACATTATCAAACTAAAATATAGCATATATAAAAAGATAAAAATAAATAAAAAGATTTCTGTAATTTGACCACTGTGTGAGGAGCACCAAAGACAGCCACTTTTTTCCCCCCTTTTCAAAACTTGTCTTTGGTTTGATTTATGTCTCACTCCATTTTCTGTTCTAGACATCTGCAGCACTAGCAGCAGTCCATCCTTCCAGCCCATCCGCAGTCAGATCCCCATCCCCACCGCCCATGTCATGCCTTCCACGGCCGGAACTCTGGCCTCTAAGATCAAGCCACATGCTTCTGAAGAAACCCGGGCGTCCTCCAGCTCTTCCAGCTCCAAGTCATCCCTCCCCAAGTCTGCATCTTCCCCCAACCTGGATGCTCAACACGATGGAAATTTAGACTTGACAGCGGTCAAGCCTGATTGCCTGAGCCGATATCGAAGCCTAGTGAACGGACTCGACCACTCGCTCTTCCCCTCTGGAGATCAGACACGGCTGGATGAAGCCCAGAAGTTTGATGTACCTTCCATGGAGCCAACACTTAATCAGTCGGCTCTGCTCGGGGGCCTTTGCCCTGATATACGGCAGCAGCTGCAAATGACCGGGCTTGGGGACAATACAGGCTTGCTGGAACAGACTTATAAAGTCCTACCAGAGGCCAGGGCAGGTCTCGCTTGTCCTGTAGACCCATACAGCCAAAGGAACATTCATCCAGGTTCTGGCTCCTCTGGCAGGATGTTCTCCGTACCTCAGGGCCTGCAGACTCAGGCTCTCCTGAGGGACCAGGCCAACACAGGAGCTTATGATCCGTTACTGCAGGAACGCTGTTGTGAGCTGGCCAGCTGGCAGCAGCAGAAGCAGAAACTTGAGAGTCTGCGGCTACAGGTGGAACAAATGCAGGTTAGAGTTCAGCTTGTGTCCTGCTGCATACAAGAAAGGAAAAGGGAACCGTTATGTAATCATCTATAAAGTCAGCAGGGAATCAGAATTAACTATCTTTAATTCAACACATGTTCCTAGTCTTATTGTAGAATAATGATTTTTCAGTGCATGCTGTTACAAAAATAGACAATGTTTGTCTTTATTTTTCACCGATCAATAAGTGTTATTTTAGTATTAGTATAACTTAGTGTTTATTCATATTTTGAATTGGCTATTATTTATAGATTTTTAGTTTTTATTTTAATTTGAGTTAGGTTTAGTAATTTTGGAATGTGCTTTTGTCATTTTTAGTTTTAGTTTTAAATATTTCTATTTTGCTTTAATTTTTTGTTTTAGTTGTAATAATTTTAACACTTAAACATTTTATTTCAGTTAGTTAGCTAAGGCATTTTTAATTTTCAAGTTTTCATCTAATATCGTCATTTTATTTCAACTTCATTTCAGTTAATGAAAGGGATTTTTAATACTGTGTTAGTTAGTTAAACGCATTGTAATATGTAAAATGTAATGCTCTGTCTCTAAAACAGCTTTATTCTTCTGTTATCTTTCATCAATAAATGTTATTTTAGTATTATATGTACACCTATTATTATTTTTAATAATAATTAAAATCTATAAATAATAGCCCATTTAAAAAAAATGAATACTAATGTTGGAAAATGGAAAATGTTAATCAATAGCAATTTAGTCCTAACAAAACTAATAACCGATGCAAAATAGTACCGATGTCAATAGTAGTGTCAGATTATTTAGAACAATACCTGATAGTTTGGCGTTCTGCTTTTTCATCTGTTGTCTTGATTTTGAAATAAAAATGTATGGTTTAAAAATGATCTATAGTATGTTTTCCATGTTTATTTAGCTAACTAGATGACTTGCTTTATAACAGTTTCTCATTATGGAATTATAACAGCGATGGAAAATCCAGTGCTGTTAATGTTTCTGACAAATAAACCACACATTTGATTCTATACATCTAAAATTCAAACTGCTATTAACAAACACTGAAACAAAAAGTACCAGATTTTATGAGTGTGAATTGCCTTTGCAACTCTGCTGTCAACGTCATGCATGCCAGAGACTTTTTCTTCACTGCATGACTTTGTAACGGTCCAAAAACATAGTTCCACCCTCTTTTGAGTGTCAGGAAGTTCAACGCTACGTGTCATCTTCTTTAATATCCAGTGTCATTCGGATACATCATGCTATAGTGTGCTTACTTTAAAGTTAACATAGGAATAAATCTAGGGCAGACTGTTTTTATGCCTTTTTAAAAAAAATGAGAGTTCCTGCTTCACCTTTTTTTTTTAATGATTATTATTGCAGTTAATGACAGGAGGAAGTGGACAGTATGCATCTCTGTATCCAGCATCCCCTCACACAGAGAACAGCAATTGGGAGGCTTTCATTAAAGCTAACGAGAACTTGCTGAAAGAGAAAGAACTCACCATTGAAAGGTAATGCCAAGTTTTCAGTAGTGTCATTATGTTGTACAAAGATTCTGAACATTTATGCTAATCGTAGTAACTTGTGCATTGCAGGCAGAAGCAGCAAATGTGTCAGCTGGAACAGCGTCTCCGAGAGAGTGAGCTGCAGGTGCACGGTGCCCTCATGGGACGTGGAGCCCCTTACACCGATGTCTGTCTGTTGAGACTACAGGTTAGCACACATGCATGCACATAGTCTTTTCCTCATTCTGGATCAAAACATCTCCGTGAATTGTCTGTCGTCTTTCTGTGTGTGTGATAGGAAGCCCAGCGGGAAAACGCTTTTTTGCGAGCCCAGTTTGCAGAGCGCAACGACTGCTTTACCAAGGAGAAGCTAGAAGCAGACCGGAGACTGGGTGCAGTGGAAGCAGAGACGCAACGTCTGAATGAGGTCTTGAAAGAGAGCAGTGAAAAACATGCAGAGGAGTTAAGAAAACAAGAGGAGAGGGTGAGCATGGCCAAGCTTCATCATATGACCTGAATCTCATTGAACTGATGTTTGATTTTTTACATCGTGTTGCTGCTCTTTAATACAAAGATCCGCAGTCGGGACAAGCACATCAACAGCTTGAAAAAGAAGTGCCAGAAGGAGTCAGAGCAAAACAGAGAAAAACAGCAGCGGATTGAAACGCTCGAGCGATATCTGGCTGACCTCCCCACCATGGAAGACTACCAGGCCCAGCACAAAAAGGTATTGCACTATCAGTGGCCAGCCAACAAAAGCCTTTTCGCTGTGGTTTCAGAACAATTGCTCATAATGCTCAGCTTGAGATGCTTCTCTTGTGTTGTGTTGCCAGACACCATTATAGCATCCACTGCACCCATATATCACACATCTGGTCCTATTGTATTCTTTATCTAAAGTGCTGGCTCACAAAATCCCAGGCTCATTCTGCCTTTTCTCCAAGAAAACTGCAATTGTTTTTGATTGTGTTTCGTTTGCAAAAGTATTTTTATCTCAAATGCACCTAAATCTTAGATTTAATTTTTCTGTATGTAAATGATTAAACCTGTTTGTCTATGCCTTTTAACATATGTTTATTAATCTGTTTTCTTAGTGATTTTAGCGGATTACACCCCGCTCTTGTCATTTTAAAATGGCCTTAGAACAAATAAATTAATTGTTGTTTGCATTAGATGGCAAAGATGAGATTTTATTTGAGTGATAGTAGAATTCAGTTTCAGAATCTCACCCAGAACTTGTGAAGGTCAGTTTATTTGGTATCATTTTTTTTTTTTTTTTTCAAACAACACCATTCAAATGTTTGGGGTCTGTAATATATTTAGTTTCAGAGGTGGACAAAGTACACAACTCCATTACTTGAGTAAAAGTAAAAGTACTACTGGTCAAATATTACATTACAAGTGAAAGTTGTAAAGATAGATTTTTAATTTTTTTTATAATTAAAAAAAATAAAAATTCTGTCCTGTGTTTTCTGTGCTAGATTAACTTAGACTTGTTACAGCACTTGCATACTGTTGCCCTTGACTGTTCTAATTGCTTCTATTGCTTTAATTTGTAAGTCGCTTTGGATAAAAGCGTCTGCTAAATGTAAATGTAAATGTACTTAAGTAAAAGTACAGAAGTACTTGCTTTTAAAAGTACTTAAGTATCAAAAGTAAAAGTAAACGCATCATTTTATTATTGTTGCATTGTTGTATGAATGCAAGCTGTTCCATCATGGTGGTTTAAGCCAGTCATGCTCCATCTGACATGCTAGCATACCTTGAACTCATTTAAATACTTGTTTAAAAGTTACAAAGCTCTTATCAAAGTCAAAATCATACTAGAAAAGAGAGGTTTCTACATTGTGTTTATTTGACAGGATTATGTAAAAACATATTTCTGAAAGGACTTTAGTTAACATTATTAGCCCAACTACGCTTTTGCATGCTAACTAACATCATTGTCGAACGTTACATATGCGTTAGCGCTGTATCCACAAGGCTATGGCAACTTGGCGGGAAAATCTATAAAAATCATTTGACCAACCATATTTCATACCAGTGTTAATTTTGACAGCAAATTGTGATTTATTTTTAGTCAGTCTTGACTATAACATTTTAGGCATCTGAATTGTTTTAGTTTTAATTAACTATAGTACAATTTTAGTAGATTCAATAGACTAAAATTCAGTACTTGTGGTCTGGCGTCTGAGAGGCACCTTTCTGTGTGCACTTTCGCGTCGTCGCACTTTTTCAGACTTATCCACGTCTGCTCTTCTTAATTTTAACTTTTAAGTATGACTACAGTTGCTCGCACTGCATCTGGGAACTGCCGCCTTCTATTTTGCCATCAATTGATTAGTGTTCAAAAAATACTTGGAAATCATTGAACTTCATGTGATCCTACAAGAGTGATTACTGATAGGCTGTCTGCAAAAAAACAAAAAAAAACCAATCACGTTTTAAAGAAGAAAACGAATCATCCACTGTCTTTCAAAGCGGCTATGACTTTCTACTCGAGGGCCTTGATAGAAATGTGATGGAGTAAAAAGTACGATATTTGTCTTTCAAATGTAGTGAAGTAAAAGTCATTAGTTTCCAGAAAAAATACTACTCAAGCAAAGTACAGATACTCAAAAAGTGTACTTAAATACAGTACTCAAGTAAATGTACTTAGTTACTGTCCACCTCTGTTTAGTTTTTCAGAAAGAACGCATCCAATTGATCAAAGTGACAAGATTTCTAGTAATTTATTTCAAATTATTTGAAATTCTCAATCAAAGAATCCTGAAAAGATTATTATGGTTACCGCAAAAATATTAAGCAACACCACTGTTGTTAATAAAAAAGGTTTCTTGAGAACCAAATTAGCATATTAGAAAGATTTCTGAAGGATCATGTGACTGAAGACTGGATTAATGATGCTAAATTCGCTTTTATTTTAAATTGTAATATTTCACATTTTTACTGTTTTTAATGTATTTTTGATCAAATAAATGCATGCAGCATTAGTGAGCATTAGAGTCTACTTTCAATTAAACAAATCTAACCGACCCCAAACTTTTGAATGGTAATATATTTATGTGGTATATGCTATTGCTCATTTATCACCTGACTCTTTAGATATTGGTATTGGCATCAGCTATTAAAAGACCCATATTGGTTGACCACCATTTTGACTTGTTCTCATTTCTTATTTATAATGCATTTATGGATGTTGTGTTGCAGCTGGAGGAGGTAGAGGAGAGGGCAGCTCAGTTGCAGGCCACCGTCAGAGATCTGGAAGTCCAACTGGAGGGGGCCCGCAGTGCTGTGCGTAGCAAAGAGACCCAACTGGAAGAACAGAGACACAAGGAGAGAGAACTACTTACAACAGTCACCAGGTATAGGAAAAACCATGCAAGCCCATGCACAAAAGACACAACGGATGTTTCAGAACCGGGAGTCTACTGATTCGCCATGCATGTGGGGTCTAATATTGTTTGATTTGCTTGTGGTTTTAGTCTCCAGAGCAGAGTGCAGGAGAGCCTTGAGGATGGAGTGAGATTGCCCTCTCTTGACATAGAGAAGCTACGAGAAGAAAACACTACCTTGAAAGATGAGCAGCAGCGACTCAAAAAGGTTTTTATTCACATTAGTTGTTAAACAACTGCAGTAACAATTAATTCAGCAAATAGATTTGTTAGCAGTGCTGAAGCATGACCATTGATTAATATGTATGTGCGTGTTCTGTACAAATCTATTAAGGAACTGTCTTAATGAATCTTGGTTTTTAGGTCATTGAAAAGCAACTCAGGATAATGGAGCAGCTTGGCTCACAGATAAGGGTAAAGTTTTATTTTGTTTAACAGGTGCATAACCTATATTTACATAAAACTGTACATTTATGCATTTGGCAGACACTTTTATCATGAGTCATTTCCTGGTAAATGAACCCATGACCTTGGCATTGGTAGCGCCATGCTCTAGTGTTTGAACTACAGTGATGGCTTTTGTAAGTGTGTCGGAAGAATTATTCAAACAGATACACGTTTCATAAAAAATTACTTTTTAAAAGACAATATTGTAAAATCAAATTCAAAATAAGTGTTTTCTATTTTATTCCTGTGATGCAAAGCTGAATTTTCAGCATCATTACTCCTGTCTTCAGTGTCACATGATCCTTCAGAAATCATTCTAATATGCTGATTTGCTGCTCAAGAAATGTTTTCTTATTTATGAAAAAAAAATTACATTATAAACATTATAAATGTCTTTCACTGTTACTTCCGATGAACTCAATGCATCCATCCTGAAGAAAAGCATTAATTTCTTTTAAAAATCTTGCTGACCCCAAACTTTTGAAATGGTAGTGTAGGTGGAAAAATGAAATTCAAGAACCGTTAATGGAAAATTAGCATCATTCTGTTCCATTTATTGTTGTTTTTTGTTTTTTTATGGGAACTTGTTCTGAATAAGAATTGGTCTTTTGTTTGCATCTCAAATTACAGCTAATTACAGTCTTCAAGTTAAGTAAATCCCCATCACTAAGAGCCAGGCATCATATTCTATTATTAAGTCCTCGGGAATGTACTTGCAATATTATCTAGGAGGTGAGGAATCTTTACAAACACCTTCGGCAAAGTATGAGGCTTCTTTAGAAATGCCTGATATTTTTTACGATAGGAAAAAAAGTGAGACCTCTATATCTATTTGACACCTCAGAGCACCCCCACCCCCACAAAGATCTTGCACCAAAAGCAGTCGAGTTTAGTTTATATCAGTAAAATTTGTTTACAACCTTAATAGTGTTTGTGTGTTGACTTAGACTCTGGAGGAGCAGCTCTCTCAGGAGGAGTGCAGTAGTCAGGCCCTGCGAGAGGAGGTGGCAGAGAAAGAGGAGAGTCTGCTGCAGTTACGCACCGCTATGAAGGAGGTTAGTATTTGACCATAATGCATATTCAGCTTTTTGCCTTTGTATTTTCATAGCGCACAGGAGAACTGAGGTTTGCATGTGTTTGCATTTTAGCTCTCAGTGCAGAACCAGGAGCTGATGGAACACAATCTGACTTTGCAAGAGCGTCTTCAGGGTGAGGAGCCGGCGAGTGGCCCTGGTTTGCTCCCTGTGGGAGCCCGGCTCACCCAGAGGCTGTATGGAGAGATGGCCGCCTGTCTGTGTGACCTCCGCTCCCTCTGCAACGTCCTCACCCAGCGGGCTCAAGGCCACGACCCAAACCTCTCCATGCTGCTCGGGATTGCATGTAAGTGCGCCCTCTGCTGTCTACATGCTATAGAGCAGTGGTTCTCAAACTTTTTATACCAAGTACCACCTCAGAAAATATTTGGCTCTCCAAGTACCACCATAATGACCAACATTAAAATACAGTAGCGTAGTAGCTCTGCACAGTTCAAAAACGAGGCAGTTAATTCCTAATAAGAATATTTATTGTTGTCAGCCACTTTAATATGCACAGTAAATACAGTTTGTACATTAACACTGCACTGTGCTTACATACAGGTAAATAAAATGATTAAATAATGATTCAATTGAAATGTGTTGTAAAGTTAAATTAAAACTGTACTGTACTTAACTTTAAACTTTACTCAAATAAAGATTAAATTAAAATGTATGTGTTTTAACATTAATTTATTTAGTTATTCCTCTGCGTACCACTAGAGGCAGCCTGAGTACCACACTTTGAGAACCACTGCTATAGAGACTAGGACTTCAGCAGATCATGCCTAAATATAATAGACACCTCCATTATAATCTTTTGTTTAATAGAATAATCCATTTTTATATCTGTATTTGCTTTACATAGCTTATGAGATTGGTTTGTTTGTTTCTTTTTTTTCAACAAACCATTTTCAATTCAACACAAAAGCCATTATGGTCGTAATGTACATAATGTAACATTTAAAAATAAAACTTACGGAACAACATTGTTTTTGCTTGTGCTCTGCTCCTCTGTGCAGATGAATGTGGTTTGAAGCTCAGCTGTACACATGGCTACAGGACATCTTATAGGAGTGGATGGGCAAATAAATCATTTTTTTTTTGTATTTTTACAGCCGGTGATTCCCAAAGGCTTGCCATTTTTAAATGATCCATGGTCAATTTTACTTTTTTTTGTGCATCAAAGTTTCAGATTCACATCACTTGGACATCATAAAAGCACCACAGTAGCTGGAGCTACTTTTCACTTTGTATGGAAGAATGACAATTTACTTGTGATTTATTTTTTATGCTGTTTATTTATTTATTTATTTATTTATATATATATATATATATATATATAAATAAATAAATAAATAATAAACAGAATAAAAAATAAATCACAAGTAAAATTTAAATGGAAAATTAAAAATCTTCATTTCAATCTTTAAAGCCACACACACATGCATACATACATACATACATACATACATGCATATATATATATATATATATACACACACACACATACATACATACGTATGTATGTGTGTGTGTGTGGCTTTAAAGATTTAAATGTTTAATGCAAGAGTTAAGATGAATTAAAAGGATTTTAAAAGATTTCATTAAAAGAATTTCATTTTATTAGTTTTTCAATTTAATTTATTTACTTTTTATTTTCCATTTAAACTTTACTTGTGATTTATTTTTTATGCTGTTTATTTAGTATGGTGTGTGTGTGTGTGTGTGTGTATATATATTACTAGAACATTTTAATATGTGACAAATGACATGCAAATCCTCCTGTAAGTGATAACATCAATGAATATTAAAATCTGTTATGCTAATTGAAAAGGACGCTGGGCAAAAATGAATCAAACTGACCAAAATCTGTTTTGACACACTCATACAAGTCATAGCAAATATTCAATATTTCACCCATGCCTAGATTGGCGTCCTTGGCTGTTGTTTTGTAGTAGTGGTAGTGATTTAAGGTTCAACAGTTTTCACCATGCTGTCATGGAAATTCGGTATAGCAGCTATGTTGTGTTATCTGTGTTGTGGCCGTTATCAGCTGTGACTCTGATGCCGTGTCTGTCTCTGTTTGCAGCAGCTCCCCCTCCAGTAGGAGAGCAGTGGGAGGACTGGCTGAGCCCCGAAGGGCTGCAGAAGAAGCTGCTTGAAGCTCAGCAGCTCCGTCGAGACGTCGAGGAACTGAGAACCACAGTCTCTGACCGCTATGCTCAAGATATGGGAGAAAACTGCATCACTCAGTGAACTCGAACAGTATGAGGGTAACTCCACATCATGAGTGCCTTTTAAAGACACTACAATCTCTACCAAAACAATTCTTCTTCACGAAGGACTAACGACACTAAGGACAAAGATATCTCTCAAAACAGAGTGCTATTTTTATACAAAGTTTTCATAAGATATTTTTCTAAGATTCTGATGACTTTGTGTGCAATGGAGAGAATGATTTAATATAAACCTTTCCTTGTATTTGGGAACGCCTGAAAGTTTGAAGTTGACAGTCAACTGAAAATATCTAATCTCTAACATGCCGTGTTTTATTACAATGGCAAAACCGGTTTTGTGTAATGACAGGTCATTAACTGGCATCCATTATCTTACAGTAAACCGAACGTATCATATCTAACACACATCCAAGGCTGAGGAAATATTTGGCCACCTCTGGATGTTTGAGGTCACGCGTAGATCATCTGTAAAAACCTAGTGGTGTATAGTTGGTGGATAGACATTCCCTAAAATAATATAACACAGGCAAACCTGTGGTTTCTGAGTCAAGATGTACACAGCAGACCAATAAATAGGGACATTTTAAAGCAAGACGGGTTTATCATAATATTAATTCTGGTTTGCTCTTCAATAAAAAAAAGTAATAGAAAAATAACCAATAAATAATAATAAAAAACAATAGGTGCAGAGTAAATAATCCGAATTTTCAAAGGTCTCCTGAAAACCTCATTGCATTATTAAGTTCTTTACCGCTGCAAAATTACCACAGTAAAAAATACATTTGAACGGGTAACATTTGCTTATGTATGTTTGTCGAGGGGCAGGACCGTCTTGCCAGTAAAATAATAGGATGTATGTGCTCTCTTGTAATCCATATTTGCTGTCTGGCGGTTTATAATTAGTTTAGTCAGCTATAAAAATAGCCACACCAATGAATCAGTACATCAGATGAAATTAACTGGGGAAGCAAATATTGTATAAGTGAATGTCAAACATGACAACAGGTGCCTTGCGTTCAGTGTCGTAATCTGTATTTGCTGAAGTTTTACAGCATGACATCAATGTAGACACTAACCCGTCTTTCTCTACTGTAATGTGTGACTGACAAGGTATTGGGATTCTTTTACTAAAAGGGACCATAACTTGTGGGAAGTATTGCAATGGTAAATAGTTGTCTTTGGTCCAGCAACAGCACTAACAAGTGTGAATGTAATTAGACGATGCAGCAGATGTGTTTTCTATTGTAAAATGATCTCTTTCAGGTTAAACCCAAAACCAGCCAGGCAAAGCTTTGTGTGCTAAACTTTATAACAACACATGTCTCTGTTCATAATATATATATATATAAATATTTCTTAATTGTTTCGGTTTTTAGAAATAAAGATTTGTATTTCATATGTTACATTGTTTGTTTCCAGTATGTATCATGATATTCTGTGAATGTCCTAATCTTGATTATCTGAGTAGTGTCATCTATCATTTAACATTATTATAACAAGGTTTTAAGGCTCCGGGAAGAAGGGAAGGGAACCGGCAAACGTTCAACAAACTTTAATATCAAAATAAATAAACACTACAAAACGTAGGTAAAGCGGCAGCCCCTCACAGACGACTGCTGCATATAAACATAGTAAAACACAACATAAATGCTCCCGAACTACTTTTATCCTTCCGGAGCTCCTCCGTGAGACTTGAGACCGTTGCTGTGCAGGTGATGCCCATTTCTTATCACTCCGTTCCCACGGCTCTTGGCCCCGCCCTGCTTGCCACAGTTATGTTCTCTTTTTGTAAAATAGATATTATTAGAACTTAGAATAATTATAACTTGGGCCATATATGAATGATACAATTTACGTTGTCATTAAAACCAGAAAAAAGTAGTAGTAGGAGTACATACAATTCTATACAAAATTAGAATTATTTGGCTGTATGTTTGATTTTATGCACCTACTAGTGATGGGAGAAGCTAAAACAGCCAAACCTGTTAATTAGATGGATGTTTCAGTGTAGTTGACCTCACCCAAAAGATGATTTATAAGCTAATACAAATTGGACATTTCTGCAAATAGTGCCAAGACTTATAATAACATGGGAGTTAAACAAACCATTAACCACTTCGACAGCAGATTGGGTGTCATATCCTGGTTTATTTACAGAGAATAGAAAAAAGGTTTCCATTTTTTCATGACTTAAATATTGTAATGTGGCTTTTTTAAATTAATTTAATTATCAAATTGATTGTTCTATTTATTGATGTTTTTGGATGTTTCATTACGGCTTTATCAATTTAAAAAATTCATACTTGATGCATGATCAGGTCAGCAATGCTGTGAAAGTGTGCTAATGATGCTTGCACGTTATTTAACATCACGTGAGAATGGTTGTTCAGTTTTAGTCAAGCATTGTTCTGTATGTGCCTTCACACTGTCTGTGAGATGAAGCTTGTGGGCGCAGGAGCAGGGCTGCATTTGGAGTCAGACCACAGGACAGTAGCGTCTGGGTGTCATCGCTGTAGCACCTCTGTGGAAATGCGCTAATGATGTCATATGGCGCAGCACCCGGTCCTCTGTCAAAAAGAGATTGCCTCAAATTATTGTCTGGAAACTTGTTGACAACGGACAACTTCTGCAGTAACTCTACTTATAAATAGACGGCATACATAAGTTAAAGTTTTTAATTATTTAATGCAATTTTTATTAATACGTTTCAGTATTGAGTGAATTTCTTTTTGCATTTCTCAAGATCTATAAGAATACTTGCAGTGCATTTTGGAAAGAATATACAGAATGCTGCCTTAAAGGAATAGTTCGCCCAAAAATTAAAATCGTCATAATTTACTCACCCTCAAGTTGTTCCAAACCTGTATACATTTCTTTCTTCTGCTGAACACAAAAGAAGATATTTTAAGAATATGGGTTTATGGACCCTATTGACTTTAAATAGTATTTTTTTTCTCCGTATTATGGAAGTCAATGGGGTCCCATCGACCGATCAAATTGTTCAGGAGAAAAAAGAATTTTATGCAGGATTGGGAGTGAGTAAATGATGATAGAATTTTCATTTTTGGGTGAACTATCCCTTTAAAATTTGGCCTTAAAATCGTGATAGCGTTTTCTTTCGTATTATAATGCATATTCAAGTGAAATGGCTTCTTGAACAAGAAAAAAAAAAAGTAAGGCAGGATTGCTGTGGTTTGCTATTGTTGTGATTTCATGTGAGATCAGGGGTCCGTTCTTCGTACCTTGCTTAATACATCTGAGATGATTTGACAGATCCCACATCTTCTAACCGTGAAAACTGATCTCTGGCTAATTTGGTTCTTCAAACGAATTTGCGGATTGGATTAAAATATCTGGATTGAGTTATCTAAGATTACTGCGCGTTCTTGTGTTCCCTGAAGAGGGCAGATGTATCGATACTCGAAACCATTGGCTGGTGGCAAGACAGCAACATAATGACATATATTTTAAAAAGCCACCTGGCAAATTACACAAAAACCCCCCACGAATTTCTGGACCTTTATAAGGAAACAGCCAAACAACCAAACTAACATAAAAGTTAAAATAAATAAATGATAATTGTTTTTGTTTTTTTTAAACATGATTCCCAATTATTTACATTCACGATTTAATAGTAGTTGTACACCCTTTACATTTTTAGTTCAATGTGTTGACAATTTGTTACGTGACAGCATTAATTAAAGTTTCTTAAGGGTCAAGATCAAATTATCTGCATCAAGCCACTCCCATAATATCTGTCACCACTCAAATTAATGCACGGCTCAGAGTATGTGTACACCTCCAATAAAATTATAAAGTAATTATTCCATCACAAAAAAATCTCTCAATCAAGTGGCTGTGTCTATAGTATTATACACATTTTACACAACATTATAATATTTTCAAATAAATGTTTATATTATTATTTAAAATTAGTATTGCCCCTGGTTCAGTAATGAACTCTTGTAATAAAGTAGCAGTTGCCCTCAAGTAGCACTCAAGATGCAATCTAATCCTGTTTACATTAAATAAGCCGCTCCTGAGCAGGTTTAAGCTTCCCGGACCCGTTGCTATGACAGCAAGTTCAGGATGAGCTTCGAAGAACCAAACAATCCAAGATCAGGCCAAAACGTCAATTAAATCCCTAACTGAGTTAGCCACTTACGAATGACGGAGGAGGAAGTTATTTGAATAAAGATTATGGGGGCACTTGTTTTTTTTTTTAATGAAATGCATGGATAAATCATTCATAATAAACACTGCAATATTAAATAAGAACGGTCCGTTTTGATTTCATTGTGACTTAAACGTTTGGCTTAAAATTGTTAAAGGTAGTATAATTAAGTTGTGTACATCCGGAGCACGTTTATGATCATTTAAAATGCTAGTAGTATCTCATACCTTTTCATGTCCAGGTAATGACGGAGATCTCCAATAGTCTCAGTCAAGTACATTTTCATGATAAATGTCTCCATACCATCCTCAGACTTCACTCGAAGTGTGGTGACGTCTTTTGCAGATAGTGTCAAATCTATCTCACTGAATCACACAACATGGGTTGGAAAAGTGAATTATTCAAGTCAGCAACTTTTATGCTGTCTATCAAAGATAAGGATTTTTGATACCATTCTCTCAAAGCCTGTAGGGCGGATGTTTCTACAGTGGTTGCTGAATGACTCTTGGCACCATCAGGGAAGCCCTTAACAAAACGAAAATTCAGTTCAATGGGAAATGTGATCGAATGGCCCTAAACGGAAGAGACTGAAACAAGTCTATACTGACCTGTAGATGAGCTTTCACTGAGTCGCGTATACTAATCACTTTACCTGCCTTCACCACAGTCTTTGGGAGCTTTTGCAGAAACTGTTCCATAGACAGTTTTTTGCCTGAATGCCACACGAGGGATTCAAATCCAAGATGTAAAGTACAACAATACAGTAGCAGTAAATTTACAAGTCAAGTCACACCAAGGACATGTTCAAACCTGGTATCTGACTCTGTTTTGGCGCTGTGGAGATGGTCTGCTCAGATCTGTCCACCGACTGCCTTCTTGCTCCATCTATAGTTTGTCCTCTTCCAGGAAACTCAGTCCATGGTCGCCTAACTATGAACTCCTCGTCCCGTTTGTCATGAACCTGTTTGTGTGGTAAAGGGTCCTTCCATTAAAGGGGTCATGAATTGAGAAATTAACTTTCCCTAGAGCTTGTGACATATAAAAGGTCATGGTAATATAAGAATATCTTGTAAGCTTCAGAGCTGAAAACTTCCTTGTTATTCAAAGAAAAGCTTTTATTGACACCCGGCCCAGCAAACGATCGATTTCAGTATATGCCACACCTTGATGTCATCGTGTGGTGAAACACCGCCTCAACAGAAAAAGAACAACGCCGGGCTCTGTAGCCCCGCCCACCGACTCGTGCCACTGACATGACATAGGCCTACATAGAGCTAAACCGGATCGAACTTCTAAGCAATAAACATACCGCATGAGCTTCATTCGGATTCCAATATTATGAATGCATGGATGAACTTTATTTTTAATTAATATCCAGCTCACATGGGGAAGACATTGCACGTTTGTTCCTTTATTTCACCACGGATTCGTTTGTAAACAAGAGACTGGATTTCCAGACAGGATGAGATTACATGAATGAATGAAGCAACACACTAATGTGAGTAAAAATGTTTTTATATGTGATTACCGATCGTTTATATATTATATTGTTACAGATCGTTTGATAGGCTATCTATTGATTATGTGTAACTTGCGTGTCTAACTGAACATTAGCACGCTGTCAGGCTGAAGAGTCCTTTATTTGTGGTGTTGTTGGTTCATTGCGGTTCGGGATTAGACTCTGACATGTATAGAGACAGAGCGTATTTAGGCCACGCCCACACCGGGGGGGGAACAATCCAACGCTCTCCATTGACTTTGCATTGCGTGAGGCTGCCTCATTGTCATTTCGGACTTATAACAAAAAACAGAACAATGTATAAAAGCTGATATGTGACAAGGTGTACAGCAAACAAGCTAAAAAACACAGAAATACGTTTTTATAAGCTGTCGACCCAAAAAAACGAGAGTTTAAGGAGACAAAAGTGGATAAAGGCAGTAAAACGTGACGCTTCAGCAGGAAGAATGGGTACATTTTGGGATCCTGACACTCAGTATGCCTCAGTATACCTATGTGTGCAGTAAATATGTTGTCACTGTTAAGTCAAATGTCAGGTTTATATATGATATTTCCTGTCGTTGATTACATTCCCCTCTAGTCGCCGTAGTTATCAGTGTAATATGACCCGTCGCGCTCTGTCTCAATGGCCTGAATCCAATTTTTTGTCCTTAAACGCTCGTTTTTTGGGTCAACAGCTTATAAAAACGTCTGGGTTTTTGCCTCTGGGTTTTGTTTAGCTTGTTTGCAGTTCACTTTGTCACATATCAGCTTTTATACATTGTTCAGTTTTTTGTAATAAGTCCGAAATGACAAAGAGGCAGCCTCCCGCAATGCAAAGTCAATGGAGAGTGTTCGATTGTTTTCACCCCCGGTGGGCGTGGTCTTCAGATTATGACGCGTGTCGCTCTGTCTCTATGGGCCAGGGCTCGCAAAGCCCAATGTCCCGGGGCTATGTGTTTTCCAGACGGGCTACCAAAACGTATCACCGGCCTGCCGACGGGCTATCTTAAATAGTGAAATAACATTCCTTTCTTGATGTACATTGTTCACTCTCTTGACTTGATATTTGAAGGAAAAATACAATTGCGGAAGTTTAGAACATGCTGATTTGTCTGACTCTGCAGTGTGTGTGTGTGTGTGATGCACGGTTCGCTGTTATATCCACCGATCGGGTGGGTCAAGCAATAAAAAAATTACATTCCAATCAATCGCGGGTGGATGAGAGATAAATCATTGTGCTAGTTTGATAAAGACATTTTGTGAGCCCTGTGGCCAATTCAATCCAGTTGCCATTTACCCACACACTTTCAAAACAATTCCCACATGTACTGACAGGGGAGCTGAAGCTCATTAAATATGCAAATCTTATCCAATCCCAGCCGTGGGCGTTTACTTCGAAGTCTTCAGTGCGGCACGCCCATAAAAACCAAGCGTTCCATGAGAGAGCCTCAAAACCAGGGCAGAAAATAGCCTATTACTTATTCATTATGATGTTTTTGAATGTAAAAACCACGAGAATGTCATAAGTTGACCTCAGACAACAGTATAAAAAAAAATACAGTTCATGACACCTTTAATTTAAGTCTATGGGATTTTCACGTCACGTAACAATGTCTGTCTACAAACACGTTCAAAAGGTCAATAAGATTTATTTTTTAAAGAAAATCAACAAAGGTGTATTAAATTAATCAAAAATGACAGTAAAGATATTTATGATGTTACAAACGATTTCTATTTCAAGAAAATGCTGTTCTTTTGACCTTTCTATTCACGAAATGTATACCACAAAAATGTTAGCAATTTAAAACATCAATAGTAAGAAATGTTTCTTGAGCACTAAATCAGCATATTAGAATGTTTGAAGGTTAATGTGACACTTAAAGGGATAGTTCATGCAAAAATTTAAATCATGTTCCAAACCTGTATGAGTTTCTTTCTTCTGTTGAACACAAAGGAAGATATTTTAAAGAACGTTGGTATCCAGGCAGTTGACGGTAGCCATTGACTTCCAAAGTATTTTTCTTTTTTGTTTCTACAATGGAAGTCAATGGCTACCGTCAACTGTTTGATAACCAACATTCTTCAAAATATCTTCATTTGTGTTCAACAGAAGAAAGAAACTTCAGAGTGGAAGCAAAATGATGACAGAATTTTCATTTTTGTGTGAGCTATCTTTTAAAGACTGGAGTAATGATGCTGAAAAAATTGCTTTGTCATCACAGGAATAAATTACATTTTAAAATGATATCAAAATAGAAAACGGTTCTTTTCAATTGTATGCTATTTTTATGATATTACTGTTTTTTATACTGTATTTTTGATTAAATAAATGCAGCCTTGGTGTGCATAAGATACTTTTAAAAACATTTTAAAATCTTACCGACATTTAGTGTAGGGTTAGGGTTTGGTAAATCTTTAATCATAAATATGAGCAATAGTAATTGTAGTGCATAAATTCACAGTAGGCTACACACCTGTAAGGGCACACCATTGGGAAACCTATTCTGAAGCTCAGAAGGAAAAAACCCGTCCATCAAGTCCTGCATGCATTCCTGCAACAAGAAGGTAAATCTTACAATGAACAATAAATTTGATCATTCATATCTGGCTGTAGGAAATGTACAGTATTTCTGTGGTCAGATTTGGTGATGTAAGCCGAAAGCAGGAAAACAACTGAACCTGTGTGGTTGGGTCTTGATAGGAGCGGAATGGACCACTGAACATGACAATCCCGTTTTTGTAGAGCCAAAGAGGTATGGAAGACTTCTGGGTAAGTTTAGCCCCACCAGGAATGGCGGTCACATGGGACTCCCCTTCCCCTGCTACGATATTCAGTTCTTGGATGTTCTGCATGACCACGTCATGGTTCATTTCGAAACTCTTGCGTTTGCAAGTTACTGCTGGAAGTCGGCTGTTAGCTTGCTCGTCGTGCTCTTCCTGACCTCCAACCCAGATCATTCCATAATCATTCAGAAACTTCTGTGTGGGTGGAAAAATGCTATTCTGTTGAGTTGAAAACTATTGGTGCAATTATACAGGAATGTCCTCTGTATGTTTTTCTGCATACCATAATATGTATTAATAACAGGTTGAAGGGAATTGAAAACGTCACAACAATCACGCAAAGCACCTCACCTCCATTTCCCACACTTGGCTTTGAAGCTTGAGGCACAGTTGAACCAATTCTTCATCTTGGTTCTCATTACTTGCAGATTTCTCTAAAGCCAAAGACAAACACATTTGCTTAGACAAACTTTTATATGACTGGTAAACTGGTTAAAAATATTAGCCAAAACTAGTTCTTTTGAATGTACTCCCCAAATCATCCATTCACCCCTGTATTAATGTCCAGATGTTTTCCTCCTGGATGTGTTTGATCTCATTATTTTACAATTATTTATTAAAATCAGCATATATTGAAACAAAAAAAACTTAATATGACCGTAGATTACAACAGTAAATGCTTAATGTATATTAAACCAATCAGGCATAACATTATGACCTACTCTAATCCATACTCTAATATTGTGTTGATCCCCCTTTTGCTTCCAAAACATGACCCGTCGAGGCATGGACTCCACTCTGCCCCTGAAGGTGTGCTGTGGTATCTGGCACCAAGATGTTGCAACAATGCTTAGGTAGTTGGTATGTGTCAAAGTAACATCCACATGGATGGCAGGACCCAAGGTTTCCCAGCGGAACATTGCCCAAAGCATCACACTCCCTCCGCCAGCTTGCCTTCTTCCCATAGTGCATCCTGGTGCCGTGTTCCCCAGGTAAGCGATGCACCCGGCCAAATGTGATTCATCAAACCAGGCCACCTTCTTCCATTGCTCCGTGGTCCAGTTCTGATGCTCACGTGCCCCCTGTTGGCGCTTTCGGTGGTGGACAGGGGTCAGCATGGGCACCCTGAATGGTCTGCGGCTATGCAGCCCCATACGGTTCACCACTGTTCCTTCCTTAGACCACTTTTGATAGATACTGACCACTGCAGACCAGGAACACCCCACTAGAGCTGCAGTTTTGGAGATGCTCTGACCCAGTTGTCTAGCCATCACAATTTAGCCCTTGTCAAACTCGCTCAAATCCTTACGCTTGCCCATTTTTCCTGCTTCTAACACTAGCTTTGAGGACAAAATGTTCACTTGCTGCTTAATATATCCCACCCATTAACAGGTGCCGTGATGAAGAGATAATCAGTGTTATTCACTTCACCTGTCACTTCACTGGTCATAATGTTATGTCTGATCGGTGTATAAATCATAATGTTAAATAATATATGATTTTTTTTTTTCATTACTTGAGGTGAATTGGGGGATTTAAAAGAGATTTAAATCTGGTACAATGTTTCCTACTAACAATGTGTTTTCCTTATGGGTTCTTATTGTAATTTTAATGTAGTTTGATCGTGTTAACCTAATCTTGCCGCAATTTTATGTGCACGCATAATGATTACCTTTTGCCTCTTGCAAAAGATTCAGCTTCTTCTCCAGAACTGCTATTCGTCTTGCCTTGAGCAGGAAGTGTAAGGAAAATAAGTGCTCACACAACATGACACCTGAAAAAGGATATAACTTGTGCACACAGAGACATCTGAGATAACCCTGATGACACGAACATGAACACTTAAACTGTACAGCAAAGCATATTTAGGTGTTAGAGTCTGTAGGACAGTGAGACCGTGAGAATAAAGAAAGTGCCTTACCTTATGCTCTATATCCACATCCTGAGTTTTCACCTTATTCTCAAGCTGACTGATCTTCTGCATCATGCTTGACATCAGTTCAAAATCACTCGGCGGAGCTGTGACACGTTTATAGAAGATTTGAAAAACATCATATTTAAAGTTGTGAGAAAAACACATTTAGTTTATTCGGTCGATTCAGTCATGGTACCTTTTTTAGCCGGCTTCTTTTGCATAACCTTTGGTCTTACAGTGGAAAGGTTGTCCGTGATGTGTGGCACTGGCTGGTTTTGTGGGAAAATGTCTTGGAATAATTTAGCTTCATAGTCTGAAACATCAAGATTGATACATTTAAGTGTCATTTTATATGATCAGATGGTTAATGTCTTGTATTGATGGATTGTCTTCTGTGTATTTTGAATATTCTATATTTTTTCCCGTATGTTTTTATATTCAGGAACTGGCATGGATGGAAACCTGCAATTTATATAATCTGTAATGGATGGCATTAGAAAAGCAGTTCAAACTGTTTTGCCTCTTGACATTTATCTTGCCATTTCATTTGCTTGTTAGTACAGATGGGGAAACTGTAAAATGTCTGTAAGTCTTACCAGTGTCTGACCTTTCTTTGTAAGGCTTTCTTTCCCTAGATCACAAAAACAGATACGACATCTGATTATTTCAAAGATTGTCTGGGTCATTCTTGTAACGCGGTAACTTTGAGCTTATGTAACTTTATACATTTTATGAGCTTATTAACTTTAAAAAAAAGCAATAAGATTGTGTTGACATTTAAAGGAAGTATTTCGATGAAAGGCTACAGCAGACTTTCAAAGAACAAGAACCTAACATTATTCTCTAATCGAAGTTAATTTGAAATGGTAAACATCTTTTGATAAAATTTTGATAATAATTTTATGGGGAGGATGGGATGTAGTTAATACATGTTCCATTATTCCCCCCAAATATATATCACTTCCTGTCTATCCAATATGTATTTGTATTACCAGTATAATCTTTATTAGTGCTATCAAATCGATTTATTGCATATAACATAAAAGTTTGTTTATATAATATATGTGTGAGTGTGTGTGTGTATATGTATGTGTATATATATATATATATATATATATATATATATATATATATATATATATATATATATATATATATATATATATATATATATATATATATATATATATATATATATGTATATGTGTGTGTGTGTGTGTGTGTGTGTGTGTGTGTGTATATATATATATAATGTGTGTGTGTGTGTGTACTATATATATATATATATATATATATATATATATATATATATATATATATATATATATATATATATATATATATATATATATATATATATATATATATATATATATATATATATATATATATATATATATAGGTTGTTTTTTCTTTAATTGCTAATGCAACCTTTTACACCACAAAATGAAGCATTGCTTGGTAATTGGTATTATCTAATTGTGTACTTAAATTTTTACAGCTGACAGTTGATTGGTTGTATGTAATCCATTACATACCTTTCTATCAAAGTTATCTGACATTATCAAGATGAATTTGTTCTGACACAGTGTTACTCTGAGTACTTGTCATATTTTATTACCATTTTCCAAACTGTGATAATGTGAGAAAATGTTGAAGGTGTCTGAATAAATTTTGGTTTGACTGTGCACACACACACACACACACACACACACACACACACACACACACACACACACACACACACACACACACACACAAAAGAGAATATTAGAGAATATATTATTATATTAGTCTGGACCACAATACGTGATCATAGTCATATTATTTGTTTGGTTATTAAAGAACAAATAAGCAAGGTGAACTATAACAAATGTAAATTATAACAAATAATTTGCATTTGACATAAAAAAATAAATGATTTGGATTTGCTCCAGGCATAAACAGACAAAAATGTGTGCTACATCTGTGAAGAAAAAGGTGCGAACAGCGTGTCTAGGGTACTTAGAATTCCAATTGTGTCAATTTTTACAGCTTTTCATAAAAGATACACATGAATATGATTTAGTATTTGTCAGTATTTTAACATTCACTAGGCCTGCTGCATTTTGTTGGAACTCACCCATCATGTAGCTCTGGTAGAGGAGCTCGTTTGTTCTTCCTCAGGGTGGACAGCGGTGAGCTCATGTTTCCAAAAAACACGAGTTTATTTGGTACTAAAGATGATTAGCCTACGTCATCAAGAATACAGAAAAGTAGCAACAAACTATTTAAAACACAACGATACAACCCCTCCTAATTCCCAAGATATTAGATATTTAACCTATATGTTATTTGTTTTTTTTAAAGTTACACACGGAGTTAAACTAAGTTTGTTTTCAGTGCTGGGATGTTTGTTTGAACAGTTGTCGTTGGTAACGAGAAAGCTCCACTTATTCAAACCTCCACTGTGTGGCGTTGCGGATATGTGTTCAATGAGTAAAGTTACCACCATCATTTTGACCAGTTTAATTTGAAGAAATATGGGAATGAACTCCATATCAAAGCTTGAAACGCATAGCAAAAATAAATAAATATATAAATAAAACGGCGCATTGCTGTTATTGTTAACCAAAACTATTAAAACTAGTTTTCGTTCATTGAAATAAAGCTGAAATAAGGTAGGCCTAATATAAGTAATATTAGATGAAAAATGAAAATTAGAAATGTAGTAAAATTAGATAAATAGTATTTGATTGAAACACTAACTGAAATAATATAAGTTTAAATTAAGTAGGCCTACTAAAATTATTAACACGGAAATAACACGGAAATAAAATAAAAAATAGAGATGTAAAAAACTTTTACAAATTTGACTTTAATAAAATCGACAAAAGCACATACAAAATTACTCAAACTAAATAAAAATAAATAAAAAAGATGATGGTATAGCACTGATGCAGTGGGAAACATCTTTGTAAAAAAGGTGTCACTTTTTTACTTTGGGCATTTCATAATAAAAATAGGGATTATTCTGCAATGGATGAATGAAATCAAATTTTTACTTCACAGATAACTGTTATTTGTAGACTAGAAAAAAGCTCTATTGTCCTATCATAAAACACTATGTGTGAGTTAGAACATATTTGTTTAATTATTATTATTATTCACACTATTTAAAGCTGTAGCGACTATAGAGATCTATGTGTAGGCTACAACATACAAGACCTAATGGAGAGAGTCATGGTTTATCAAATTGGGACAGAACAGCAAAAAAAAAAACATTTTAAATAAAGAAAAACAATTATTTTAAAAAAAATTGTTTCGTTGTCTTTAGTCATTTTCAGATCCCAAAAAAAGATGTGTTGTTTATAGCGCATTATTAAAACTGTGTTTTTTAAAGAGACAATTGTATTATATTCCAAATTTAGAGACAAAAGAGACAAAATTTGCAAATAGTCACTTTTTATATGATTAGAAATGTATTTATAATAGCGCTTCAATGCCACTATATCAACGACTTATATTTCCTGAAAATTATTTGATTTTTTTTAAACAGTTTAAGTTTATTGACAGTTCTCTTCCCGTCACCCCGCCCCCTTATACGTGCCATGCGCGATGACGCCATCAGCGGCCGTCAGACAGATTCGACGAAAGCTCACGGAAGATGCAAAAGAAAAAGGACCCGCTGGTAAGTTTCAAGAAAAGGCATTATTCCTTTTTCCGAGAACCGTTGCCGGCTTCATAGCGCTCTAAAATACCCACTGCGAGGCTCAGACAAAGCCCGTTTGTTTAGACATTATTCCACACGATGTTCAGTGTGGATGTATGCCATGAAACACAGCTAAAACACAATTAGAAACCCGCTGGTGTGATTTAAACATTAGCCGAAAGCTTGTTGTCGCCGCTCGCGCTCGGCGAGCGACCGTCATTCAAATTAACGGCTTCAACAGAAAGCAACGTACACCGGCTAGAAAAGCGACTAGAGAAGGTTTAATGTCAGCCGTCATGTGCTGTGCTGTCATTCTCCTACCAAAATAACCAATTTACCGTGCCTCGCGTGACATGTATTAGTGTTATAGATGAATTCAGTAGGTTTCACTTAGGCGCATTTGCGGCTGAGGACAGTTGAAACTTTAGTTGAGAGCGAGAATAAGTGATACATCCAACCTTTGTAGTGTGTATGGATTGAATTGGTTTATTCTGGTCGTATAAAACATATATCTTGGAGTAGAACATTGAAAAATGTAGATTTGAAGCAAACCATCCGGTTTTGTCGGACGCACACTTTGTTACACCCTGTCAAACGTGTCTTTGTTTTTTTCAGCTGTTATCTAACGTTACAGTTATATCTGTTATCGGCAAACAAACAAACAAACAGAAAAGGGTAGGAACTATTGTATTCATTCGATAAACAGGCCTCAGAGTAACCTTATAAGCGTCACATGAGTTGTAAACTGCACCCCAGCCAACCCGCTGTCGTTCTCTGGCTAATGCAGTGTTAAAGTTCATTGCCACTGTGTGGTGTGCTTGACTAGAGGTTTTTACAAGCACGGCTGCGCCAATGACAACAAACATGGAGTAACTGGGGTGTCAGAGTCCAGTTCATCCCTCGTGCTCTGGCATAGGGAAAGCATACATGTAGGCTGTGTCCTGAAACCTAGTGAGAGGCCTACCTAGACAGCATGTTTGGGCATTGTAGGCAAGTTCATGATTTTGAAACGCTTGATCAGATAAAATAAAGGAAGTCAATGAGGGTTTTCTCGCTGTCATTGCATGCAAAACGTTTCTTTGTAGTTTGCTGACATGCATGTCTGATAAATAGCATTGTTGCCCGACACATCACGTTAGAGTGTCAACATATTTTTCTGTCTTTTCTTTGTTATAGGGAGTTTTCTGATGTGCCTGCAGTGAAATAGAAAACCAGTGTAGTGTCACGTGGCTAGTTAATGTGAGCCACTAGTTATAATAATAGGAACTTTCTTTATATCCGTAGAGAGATTGGTTTTTAACAATAACAAAATAAACAGACCTTATGTGCAGACTGAGATGCAGACAAATACAATGATATATTGTGATTTTTGTTCTCAAATTATTAAAATTAAAATATATATATTTTTGAGCTTGAGAAATGTTGTATAAGCACACACTCTTGTTTCTAAGTGTGGTTAGAGACTATTAAACTCGTATTGAACAAAAGTGTTTGGCACAGTTTTAATCACAAACCACCAGTCATATCGCTAGTTGAAATTACCCCATGATTTACTCACCCTCAAGCCATCCTAGGTGTATATGACATTCTTCTTTCAGACGAATACAATAAGAGTTATATTAAAAATGTCCTGGCAAATCCAAAGCTTTATAATGGCAGTGAATGGCAGCCCAAAATTTGAAGCCTAAAAAAGTGCATCCATCCATTATAAAAGTAATCCCCATGGCTCTGGGGGGTTCATACAGGCCTTGTAAAAAAACAATGGTTTTTGTAAGAAAAATATCCTTATTTAACACATTATAAAGAAAGTTAAATATCTAGCTGCCGGCGGACATGCCTTCCATATTCAACTTACGGAAAAAAACGTAACTGGCGCGATGATGACGTCGGACTTTAATTGTGACATATTATGCATATTAATGCATGTGTTGTAGTGTTTTTTTTTTAAAGTCCCTGTAAAGACATTGAATAGGGCGAGTACTTGCGTAACCGTGGTTTCTGAAAAGAGGGCGGTCACTGTTGCGCTCTACAGCCTGAAGTAATACCCAATAGTTCTGTGCAATGCTGATCATTACAGAATCATATGTTTGTGTATGGTTGATGAGGTGAGGGAGAGTTTAGTGGGTGTCTGACGATTTGCCCCTTGGATGATGAGTAGGGTATATTTGCTCTTTTCATGTGTGTGTTATGGGATTTGCGTGTGTGAAGAGGACCGCCTCATTCCACTGGATTTCCCTCTCTGCTGCTGCTTCCCTGTCCTCTGTTTCTCTGTTTTTCACTGCACTTGTGGACTGACATCTCTCTGCTATCTAATAGTTCCAGAGAGCCTCCGCCTGCAGGCACTATCAGGACAGCCAGAGGAAGATTATAAACTGCTCTATGTCCCAGCAGCCCCTGCTCCATCTATATATAACTGTGCAGTGCATTTAACTTCCTGTGAAGCTCCCATTAGCTTTAGGTGACAGATTGAAGATTGACGTTCAAATTCAGAACAAAAGTTTTTGTGAAATCAATTAGGAAGTAAGGCAGTTGGTAGCATGTGTTTCAGTATATCGTTGTGATGCAATCCTGAACGTTTTAGTTTGGTATTTTCACAAGTGGAATCAATCTTTCGATTTCCCACCACTGAGCAGCCAGTGCTTGGATATTTGGTCCCTTGTTTACCTTGGTTTTGGAGAAAAAAAGATTTTCTTTCTCTGTGGGAAGCTCTGTTCTTGTTTCAACAACACTCTTCTCAGAGAGGACTTTCAAAGTTAACAATAGTGCTTTTTGTTTTCGCTGAAATGTATGATCTCTGAGCCCGGACTTATTCCATTGTAAATGATAATCTTTTATTTGTACATATCCTGAATTCAACTCCTGCTTTGTAAACAGGGAATCAAGGTATTACTCCTTTTAATTTGGTCACTAACACCACAAACAGACCTCTATCTTAGGTTATGTTTTATTTAGCATTAGTTGCACTTACTAAGGCGTTATTACCATTGTTCATACTTATTAGGAGTAATATTTACTAGTAATACTATCATATATCGCATTTCTTTTTCTCATAATACTCCATCAGTTCTAAAAGGAGGGCTCAATCAATTTCATTCCAACCCTTTATCACTTTTTTTCTTCTGTGAAACACAAAATCATTTTTTTTTATGACGACTGAGTTCTATTATATGAATAGAAAACATTTTTATTTATGTTCCACTGAAGAAAGAAAGTCATACATGTAAAGGACCTTTCACACCGGACGCGTTACGGAAAAGCGAATATTTTGTGTGTGAATAGTTTGCGTCAAAACCATTCACATCAGCAGCGACACGAATTTGCGACATCTGTGATGTTTCAGAGCTCCAACATTCCAAAACATTCGCGGCGACAGCTGAGAAAACACGGACACTTCCTCATTCAGTGAAGACGAGCATTAAATTTTTTTTTAAAAGACCGAAAAGAAGGTTTTGGGTTCACTCAGTCTTAAAAGAACAGAGTCTGAAGGGGAGTATGCTTATCTTATACAGGAGCTAAAACTTTATCTCGGCCGGTTCCGCACTTGCTTTCAAATGTCCGTGGGACAATTTGAGGAGCTCCTCCAGAGACAGTAGCACCGCATCTGACGAGACAAACACACACTTCAGGAATCAATCGATCTGGAGCAGCTATGCTTCCAGCTATGTTTCCAGTTGAGTCACAATGTAAACATTTAAGTGCCACAGTCGTACTGATGGAAACACATTCACTTTCCAGTCGCGGACACAATTAGGTTTAACGTACAAAAAAATCGACATGTTTGAACTCAAAAGGTTATGTTATCGTTGTCTGTAGTCTACAGCGACTTGCACGTACTCCACAGGCTGTAATCTTGTGAGAAATGCGATACCTGGCAAAGGTTAATGTTGATTGAATAGCTAATGACATCAACTGGACATTTTGTCACTTGTTTCCTTGTATGTTATTGGTTTAAGCCTTTTCTGTCGCTGCGAGAGTTTAAAAAAATCGACAACGAAGCGTTCGGTGTGGAAGCATTCATTACACCGACAGCTGATAAAAAAATAAAACCATCGCACAAAATATTCACATTATTCATATTGGGACATTGACAGCTTCACTTTTCTACAATAGAAGAGAGTGAATGTGCGTCATCCATATTTCTTTTACAGTCTATGGAGCAAATACAAATTAAAATTGAAATAGGTAATTCAAATATATATATATTTTTTTTAGCAATTAGAAAAAATATCATCATGATAATTTATATACACCATATAACAATATTTAGTTTTATTAATAAACAATATTTAGCTACAAAAGTGTTTTTATCAAAATATTTCAATGTATGTAAACGTTTTTTGCCAAGTTAATCAAAATGTAGAATTTTAAATATCATTAAAACAAAATTTAATATCTTTTTTTTTTTTCTATTTAAAGGGTAACTAAACCCTAAACCAACTTTTTTTAGTTAATGATCTGTAATACTGGGGCTTTATTAATGCTGTTCATTGATTCGAGTAAATGTTTTGACATTTGAGTATAAAGTGTTTTAATTCTATAAAATATGGTGTAAAACCGCCAAAGTGCTGCCCTCTTAAGGTTGAACGGTGGCTACTGCAGTTGAATTTTCCTATTGGACGTTGTGGTACATCGTGACGTAGGATGGTACCTCCAACGGCTCACTATCCGCGCCCCTGGCACGAGCTCACCACGCCCTCAGAAATGTTTCCCCCAATCACACGATGAGAACGGCTTTACTCCAGTATGAACTGTCATATTACATGAAGTGGAAACATTATGAATGAAACTCACTTGACACATGCTTTAACATTGTATTGAAGAAAATACGGTTAAATAATGAAGTTGTCAGTACACGTCAGGCTTTTCTTGCGATATTATTGCCGCCCGTCATGTGTACAGATAATTTTCATACATGAGACGCGCTTTCAAACACGCAAGTGGTTGCCGCGGACGCAGATAGATTAGGTCGGTTCTCTTGCGCGGCTGCTTCACTAGCATCGTCTGCATCGGGAGTTAACGCAGTTTGAGCAGCGGCTCGCATTGATAAGGCTCCGGGTTTATGTCTACAGACAATCCACCCTCCTCCACTTCAGGTCAAGGTAGGAGAAATGACCGCTCTGTTGCAAAGCTGGCGTCACTCCAGTCATTCTCCATCTTTGCGACTCGCGAGTCTGACAGCTGTCAATCAACCCGTCACTGCGGGTCTCAGGTGCACACCCTCCGCTCAGCCCCGCCCTCGGTTCGTCCCCTCTGTGTCCGCCGGGCTCTGCCCACTTTTCCAGCATTTTTTGAAAATTGCCAGTGGGTGGAGTTAAGCTCTGAGCAGGGGTTTAGTTACCCTTTAAAATGTTATTAAATAGGGTTTTTGCCAGGAAATAGCCAAATATGGTGTTAAAAAAGTGTTCATGGTGTTGGTTTATTTTTTATTATTCATGGTATTCGATATATTTTAAATGTATCGCCCAATCCGACTTCTGTTCAGTTCTGTACATGGCAAGAGAGAAACAAATTCTGTGCTCTATCTCTCTATCTCTCTATCTCTCTCACTCACTCACTCACTCACTCATAGATACGTGTACAACACTTTTTGCACAAACAAAAGAACTCAAATTATTGAAATGTACTGAGTAACAATGTGGACTGACCTTCAACACACAACACAACGCAAGGGATAAAGGTCTCCCCACCCCTCGACTTTTGACTATCAAAATTCCAAGAATTTCCATAAACAAAGATGAAAATCGAAGAAATAGAGGTGTGACCATTCAAAGACAATTTTGTGCGTATTTGTATTCTGGTTTGTTTAGGAGCATTGTGTAAGGCTCAGCTTGTCAGATGGAATATGAAAAGTAAGGTTTGTTAAGGGCATGGCTGAGGGCAGGACACTTTTATTAGTGTTTCTAGTGAACTGCGTTTTTCCTTCTCCTTTTTGCGTACAATGCATTTCTTAACAGATTCTTTTCATACCACATAGGTAAGCTCCTACCCTAGAACTGTTTAAAAGGTGAAGAGAGGTTGATTGGAGAGAGTGCGGTTTCAACACTGTGGAGGCTCTGCAAGAGTGAACGTGACCTTGTGCCTCTCAGCGGACTGCAGACGATCAGTCTCGATCATCTAATGGAGAACGCTGAGAGAGCAGTTTGTTCTGTGTCTGCATGGCCTTGAACCTGCGCTTGTCCCAATTCTGTCAGAGGGAGAACTAGGCACAGTTTGTAATTGAGACCCAGATAGGGGGCCCTGGGAGACGCAAAAACAATTAAAGTTTGGTTTGTTTATTTATTTATTTTCGATTTGTGTCACCAGCTGAGTGAGAAGATAAATGGCTTATCTTGCTTTCAATATCACACTTGTTAGTAACTGATTTAGAGTTTTACTATTAAAACATGATATAATTGGAGAGAGAATCTGTCAGTCAAATTGCGCATCTTAGTTATAATAGAGCCACGTCATATTCCTGATATAGGTTAGAGGACACTGAGATATTGTTGAGCTATTATTAGATCTCTAAAAATGTTAAAGGTTGTTCCAACCCTGTTATTTTCTTTATTCTTTTTTCGAAACACAAGAGGAGTGGAATGTCAGAGGTTCTGTTTTTCATACAAAGAAAGTGGATGGACAAAATGTACCAGAAAAGTAGTCCATAATTTCTGAAACTATACATTCGCAAGGAACTCATTTGCATTTGTTGTCTCGCCTGCGTTTTTCTCGCCTACATTACAAATTACAAAACAGAATAGATAATAGACAAAAAAACACTGTAATAGATCATATTTTCTGCATGTGAAATGCTTTTACATTATTCGTAAACTTGATTTTGAGATAAATTATAAATCAAAACTGCCAAAAGTAATGTTGACAAACGCCAGTGACAACAAACTATGATCAAGTGTCAGGGTGTTTCTGAGAAGGGATGCATTTAATACCAGTTTTTGCACAGTACAAAGATTTACAGTGCCATCTAGGTCTGTCTCTAATGATTATTATGGTAATCGGATACATATTTTTGTAGTAATAAAAATATACCTAAGTGAACATTAATAACCATTAAATAATACATGGGTATAATTACAATGAGGAAATAATAATTGTTTCAAATAAAGTTTAAAAAGCAAGTAATCATATGAAAAACGCTTAAAATGCTTAGGGCCAGATTGACTAAACAGGGCTACTTAGCATGAGAGCACAATTCCATAAAAGCACCGATAGGAGGAGTGGAATGTTCTGCTTGTGATCTACTGACAACGAGCAAATGAAAGAACACAGACGCAGCCGGATCATTTCCATAATGACCAAAACAATCTACCAAGAGCAGTGCAACGGGTGCCAATGGCCTGGTGATTGTTGCTGTTACACATACAGCATGATCAAATCCTAGTTTAATACTGGCCAAAAAAACATTTAATTCAAATGTCCATTTAATCTTCAATATTTGGCCACGTTAGAAATGCTACAGCCACTGTCATATCTTGAACAAAAACATGTGAAACATGTTGAACATCAAAACATGCAAACTCAGAGTGAGGGTTTAAACTTTTATTTTGAAATCATAATGATGAACAACAGTCAGTTAGCATATTTAGAAACATATTGATGTATTTTCCAGTGTTGGCTTAGGTGTAAAAATTATTTACGTTTAGACATGTGCCGGCATACGGTGATACGATATATCACTATAATGAACATGCATGATATTGTTATCGTGGTCACTTCAAAATACCATGCATAATTATTTATTACGAATTATTTCGATTTTTAGAATGCATTTTAAGAATACTTTACCCATGAACAACACCGCTGTATGCTATATCAAAGAGGCACGCACTGATGTAAACAAGCCCAACGCGCATGAGCAGCGCATTGCGGAACGAGTGAAGGATGAAAATGCACATTCACACTCTCTGACAGCAGATGGCGCTGATGAAACAGCAGAAATGCAGCCGTATGGAGTGAATTCTGTGCCATAATTAAACAAACAAATCCAGCATTTTGCAAACAAACGATCTGCTTTGCAAAGGAAAACTCGACTCGCAAACAAACAGAAAGCGATGTGCAGATTACATGCAATTTGTAGGATGGTTTGTATTTATTTGTGAAATATGATATAACTTACTCTCACTCATTTATTATTTTCAAAACACAATACATATATTTGTTACTCCTCTGTGTTTTCGCTCAAACTGACCTTTGTATTTGCACATCGCTTTCTGTTTGTTTGCGAGTCGAGTTTTCCTTTGGAAAGCAGATCGTGTTTGTTTGCAAAATGCTGGATTTGTTTGTTTGATTATGGCACAAAATTCTCTTCATACAGCCGTTTCCCCGGAAACCTCGTAAACAAAGCAGACTCTACAGACTACAAAATGCTACTAAACAGTATTTAAATGTTTCAAACAGCCATTCAGTTTTCTGTATTCGCTATGGTTCAAATACTTAAAGGGATAGTTCACACAAAAATGAAAATAATGTCATTTATTCCTCACTCTCATGCCGTTCGACACCCGTAAGACCTCCGTTTATCTTCGGAAGACAAATTAAGATATTTTTGTTGAAATCGATGGCTGAGAAAGACCTCCATTGGTAGCAATGTAATTTACACTCACAAGACCAATAAAAGGTACTAAAGACGTCGTTACAAAGTCCATCTCATTACAGTGGTTCTACAATAATTTTATGAATCGACGAGAATAGTTTTTGTGCGCAAAAAAAAATCAAAATAACGACTTTATTCAACAAGTGCTTGTCTTCCGCCTGGGCCTTCGATGTGAACTCACGAAGCACCACGGCGTTTGGGCATCCAGGAAATGCACACTTTAGCCCCGTTTTGACCACTACGCCCAGACCTAAAGCACGATGTTGAATTCAACAGCTTAGATACGGCGCGTCTTCCTCTGCTTGTAAACAAAGCTCCTCGCTGCCAGGTCATGTGTCAGAACGTTGGCTCTACATCATATTCTCGCGCATGCGTCGTGGTGCTTCGTGAGTTCACGTCAAAGGCCCAGACGGAAGACAAGAACTTGTTGAATAAAGTCGTTATTTTGATTTTCTTTTTTTTTCGCACAAAAAACTATTCTTGTCGTTTCATAAAATTATTGTAGAACCACTGTAGTGAGATGGACTTTGTAACGATGTCTTTAGTTCCTTTTATGGGTCTTGTGAGTACAAATTACATTGCTGCCAATGGAGGCCTTTCTGAGCCATCGGATTTCAACAAAAATATCTTAATTTGTGTTCCGAAGATGAACAAAGGTCTTATGGGTGTCGAACGACATGAGGGTAAGTAATTAATGACAGAATTTTCATTTTTGGGTGAACTATCCCTTTAAAATCAAAAGTTGTATTACCGTATTATTTAATGGACCTGAGCTAACATTAACAGTTGTATTTTTTTTTTAACTGAGGTTATCAAAGAATAATAACTTTGTAACAATTGTAGCTATTTACTCTTTGTTAATGTTAGTATTAACTAACATTGACTACTAGTGAGACCTTATTGTAAAGTGAAAGCCTACCTATTGTTCTTTATAATTCTTTTGCACTTTAATCTGTTTGAAACAATTGACTTTATACATTTTTGTGTATTGCTTTATTGTTTTTTAATGTTCAGTTCTTTTTGTCATAAGAAAGTTATCAAGCCTGTTATAGTATGACAACACTGCATTTTGCCTGTTTATTGACACGGGCAAATTGCAATCAAGGATTTTCTTTAAAAATTGAATACTCAAATTGAATCGAGGAATCATGACAGCCCTAGTACCATCATTTTGCAAATTGACCCGTATAGCTCAGAAAGCATTTATTCATTAGTTTAAAGAGTCTGTTCAGAGGTGAGAACGAGGGATTGGTTCATGCAGGTTTAAGCTGTTGCCACTCTTAATTATGGGAATCCGCTCAGGCTCAGACTCACTAGATCTTCAGTAAGATACTTTTTATCTTTACGCTGGACCTGCCGAGTGAAAGTGTAGAAAGAATGATGTGTAACTCTTCAAGATGCTAAGCTGATGTATAAGACGCTGTAAGATTCTTGCTGGATCTGAAGCATAACGTGATACGGACTATAAAAGGTAGCCCTGATTTTCTATTTCTCTTAAGATCTCTTCTCTGTCTTCTTCGCTCTGTCACCCTTTAGAAGGGCATCGTTCAGAATGATACCTGCCAATGACATCTACATTTTATTAATTTATCCAAAGCGACTTGCAATGACATCCATCCGAGGGATAAGTTCATTCTCAGAGACTGTTTAGAATGCGCTCTGAGCATATTGTCTGTCTGGTCTGTTTTGCAGTCGTTTCTTGAAATCTAGTCACAACAGGATTTTGTTTAGATTTGCATTTTGTGCCTAAAAATGTAAACATCCATCTGGGGTGTTTTGTTCTTTCCATTGTAACCTAGTTTGTTTAAAGCATAGCACTCTAGTACAAAGTCTCTGAACATTTAACCTTGGGTAGTTTCGAATGACCCGAGAATATATCTACATTTCATTAACTTAACTTCTATTCATAGTAAACGTAAATCATTGGTCATAGGTAAGTTGAAACTTCCTAAAATTCAAAAACAAGAATGTAATTTGACCCTGGCCACTATTCAAATTACTAATACTCATACTTAAGAAGAAGCGTGTTGTTTTCAAGCAATCCACAAATGCCATAGACTTACACTACCATTCACAACCATTTGGGGTTGGTAAGATTTTTTTATGTTTTTGAATGTAGCCCTTTCTGCACACCAAGGGTACATAATATATATTTGAATATTTTATAAAAGTATTAATAATAATAAAAGAACATACTGATCCTAAACTTTTTCATAGGCAAGTATCATGTTTTCATCAGAATATTTGAAAATGTATTATATTCAGCCTGGATGGTTCTGTTTGTTGTTTGCAATGCATCATCATTTGTATGTTTGTGAGTTTGAGTAGCAGATTTCTGGTTAGTTGACCAGATCAATATGCAGCAAAGTAAATAGGATAGGATATTGCAAGGATGTTCATCAAGTGCTCTTTGTGAGGCTGAACCTGATGTTCATGGCCATCTAGATTTTAATGTCATTCTCTTCCCTAATGCGCTCCAATCCATCTGTTGGGCTACATTATTGCTGTCGGACGATCTTCCTCCAGTTAGACTGCGGCTGTGGCTTGCTCTAATGGGGCTTTTTGGAGCTGAAAGTCTATGCAATTTGTGAAAGTATCAGATGATTCTTAAGGAAGTGACTGGTTGGTCTGGTCAAAATGGCCCATGTGTTTTGCCTAGATTTGTTTATTGTTTCCATGTGCAGCACTGAAGGGGTCAAAGTTTCTTCTGGGCCTGTAATCCTTTTGTACATTGCACTCACGTTTTTATGAGGAGAGATTAGTTTATGATGGCATTAGCTTTGGTAATGCTTTGATGTGGATTACCTCCGAAGTTTGAGCCTTTTTCAATATTTTCTCTGAGATCACATGGGTTATCAATTTTAGATGCTAACATCCTCCTCTTTTGATGTTGTTTTAATCTGTTTAAAATACAATTCTTTTTTTCCCCCAGCTTGCCGAGTATCAACCCCACTGTGAAAATGAGACCATGGTTCCAGTACTGACTTCAAAAAAAGCCAGTGAACTACCTGTGAACGAGGCTGCCTGTACACTGCAGGTATATTCATGCCACACATCTAATCTAAGAGGGACTAAATGTATTAAACTGTTAAAAAAGTATTGAATTATTTGCAATTAGATATTTAGTTAAAGAGAGAGTTCACCCAAAAATGAATATTTGATGTTTATCTGCTTACCCCCAGGGCATCCAAGATATAGGTCACTTTGTTTCTTCAGTAAAACACAAATGAAGATTTTTAACTCTAACCGTTGCAGTCTGTCAGTCTTATAATGCATGTGAATGGTAACAAAATCTATGAGAGTAGAAAATAACAATTACAGACTAATCCAAATTAAACCCTGCGGCTCGTGACCACACATTGATATCTTAAGACAACGAAACAATCGGTTTGTGCGAGAAACCAAACAGTATTTATATATATTTTTTACCTCTAATACACCATGTCCAACTCGCCGCAGTTATGCTATTCATACAACATTATTTAATCATATATTCATCAGAGCAAATGTAATTTTGCTGCAGAATTGTTGAATTATTTGTTTTGACTCGACTCATTCAAGGTTGTTGATTATGAATTAGACTATAAAAAAGATTTGATGACCATATTACAATATTACAGTTGCATATCTCTTCCATGCCACATTGTTTTGAACTATTATGCAATTTAATCAGATGCACAAGGGAGTAGTTCTACACACAACAGTTAGGGCCCTATGATTTCCGCGATCACCGAATCGCGGACGGAATCGCGGAATTGGCATATTAACGCGGAATCTATTGTTAACGCGGAATTTCCCGGAATTTGACATATTTGGAATGAAATGCGGTTTTGTGTGGGAGAAGAACGTATGTCTGGGGAAAATGCAGACCGGGGGAAGCAAATCTGGGCAACACAACCCCTACTGTCATTTCAGCTCCGCCTTCAAAACAATGAGAGTATGGCGAAGCGGCTCTCCACGGCTCTGCTTTCGTCAGAGGAAAAGTTAAGAAACTCAACGCTAAGCCCTCTGTACCGAGCCGAGCAGTTCCCTCGCAGGGAGTGCTTGCTGTATTTTGCCTTGTTTTTAGTGCACTTTAATGTACTGTATGGAAAATAATGCCTTAAATTAACTTGAGAGAAAATGAGATGCGCGGGTCAGCGTGTATTATCCACATCATGTTTGGCTGAGGTAGATCTTAAAGTGACAGTAGCACTGTTAATGTCTGTCATTAATGTTCAAAGAACAACGGGAACAGAAGATAGTAGCTTTAAAGGGTTAGTTCACCCAAAAAGGAAAATTCTGTCATTAATTACTTACCCTCATGTCGTTCGACACCCGTAAGACCTCCGTTCATCTTCGGAACAGAAATGAAGATATTTTAGTTGAAATCTGATGGCTCTGAAAGGCCTCCATTGGCACAATGGCACTTTACACTCTCAAGACCCTTAAAAGGTACTACAGTGGTTCTAAAATAACTTTATGAATCGGTGAGAATAGTTTTTGTGCGCAAAAAAACCCTAAATAACGACTTGCATAGTGATGACGATTTCAAAACAAGGGATCATGAAGCTTCGAAGCGTTATGAATCAGTGAGTCGAATGAGCAGTTTGAATCACCAAATTTCAGCAGTTTGGCGGTTTGACACGCGATCCGAATCATGATTTGGCTCACTGATTCATAACGCTTCGAAGCTTCATGATGCCTTGTTTTGAAATCAGTTTTCAGTTATACTGTAATGTAACGTCATCAATGTTTCATATAGACATTAATATCAGTGATACTGGCCTTCATTCATAAAAAGATGCCATTACAACACACATTTAAAATATGCTGTCTTTAAATTGTTTCTAAATTAATTTGGAGTGTAACTGAAATTATTACAATATCAAAATATTAAAAACTCCAATGTTTTAATTGCAATAAATCATGATTAATTACAGAAAAAATGCGAAAAATGCGAATTGAAATTTTTTATTATCAATTCACTGCACTAATATTTAGTTGTGACTTGAAGTGCTTAGAGTGCAGTGTTATGTTGCAGTGTTTGTCCTGAAAAGTAAATATGATGTTTGTTACCTCAATAAATTCCTATTTTATGTTTTGTTCTATTATATTAACATTAAAAACACACTCTTTTTACGACTAAAATAACAGTTAAAGGTAAAAAAAACTGAATTCCCAAAAATTAAAACGGAAAAAAAGGAATTAGCAAAAATTAAAACGGAATTTGGGAAAAAATAAAACGGATTTCATAGGGCCCTAAACAGTGTGAGATTAGAGATAAAAACCTGAAAGACATGTACATGCGGTAACTGTCGTATAAACTGAATTGACTACGAACGTTTTGGCCATTTCATTCCAGATTTTTCCCAGCATGCTTCATTCTTGATGACCGTTGTAACCTGTGGTAAACTGCTCAATTGGTCTTTTTTTGTTTTTGTTTTTTTTACTGACATTTGTGGGGGATGAAAGTTATTCAACTTCATTGCTCAAATTCAAAATGGGTTCTGTGTTTTACCCACTAGTCACAAATGTCATGTTTACTGAGATTTATGATCTTAATTTATTTGGCCATGTAAAAGGGTTCACATGAAACCAAGACAGTCAATATAGATGAAAGTTGTTGACAACTGAGTAAAATATAGGGCTGGGTTAAAAATATAGATTTCTCGATTTTAAGCGATTCTAATTTTGATGAACCGATATTGATTGTAAAATCCCAATAATCAAAATGTTTTAATCTAGTCAGTTTAGTCATTAAATGAATGAACAGAACAGAACTTTGTAGCGCACCTCCCATCCAATAAATTGCAATAAGCTTTGTGCTTTGTTACTTTTGATATGAAACAAAGTCTCAGCTTTCAAATTCTGTCAATTTAATTCAGAAATTCAAGCAGTAAATAAGTTTGGCGCTCTTTAATGTGGTGACAGATCGCTGTTGAGTCGACCAAGTGATTGCTCTGATTAAGCGAAGCAGCAGCCTGGAGCGCACATGAATTTATCGTCTCTTCTGATTTATTACTAGTTACAGAGCGAAATAAACATGAATGAACATCAGAAGGTATGTTAAAAGATGCAGTTCAACTTAGTGAAATCTATATTGTAATGGCAAAAATTAATTCGTCGACATCACTAATAAGAGACAAACCAAGATCCAATTGTCTTTATAAAGATTTATTTTCCTTGCAAGGAAGAGCCACGGTCAAACGCAGCCGCTCGAGGCTACCTTGAGTGTGAACTGCTAAAACAAAAGAAAGCACAAACTTTTATACCCTCAACAACCCCCTCAGTAATTTTCCATACATCTGGCGAAACCCACTGAAGGTTTCGCCTTGAGCAAGAGGTGAGACAATACACAAATGGTCCCCCTCCTGTCTTGGATCTCATTTGAATTAAAAGCAAGAAACACAATGGTCCTTCATCTTCATCTAACAAAGCATGTTAGCCAGGAACTCAGATTCCAAGAGCAATAAAAGATAAAAGGGACAATGTATGGCTTCCACAGGTGAGGCCTCTTTGATCTGACTCATTTAAAACACAATAGAGAAAACAGGTCTGGAAGATTAAATCTTCTGTGATTAAATTTTTCCCCAACAATTTCCCCCTTTTATCATTCTTTGATAACTTTCAAAAAAGAAAAATTTTAAATGTGTATATAATAAAAATAGAAGTAGTAATAATAGTCACTCATCACATTCATTAAAGCTGGGTAACAGCAACCTGTCGAGTCTTTCTGTGGCATGAAATGGTTTCTGTCACCACAAACCCAAATTACAGCATGCGAAGTGTCACTTGGTTTGCTAAACGTACAGGTAAAACCTGTTGTGATACTGCCTATCACCGCTGTGCAGTTCCCTGTGGTCGAATTCTTGATGTCAATTCTGACTCTGCAGTCAGAACACCCTGCTTTCACGTTCAGCTTCAGTCTCGTGAGCACACGAACACATCTCCTTGAACATGCATCACTCTCAATTTTGTAATCAACATGTCTGTGTGGTTGTACCGCTGCGTTCTCTTTCGAGCAGACGTTGGATGTTTTGTTGGAATCTTCCCTTGCTCGATGTCCGCTGCAGCTCTAAGCACCACCTACTGGATTCTGTAGGCTTGAAATAGGGTTTAACTTGAAAACTGGTTGGCTCAGCACCACGTTGTGCCAGTGTCTCTGCTCCTGAGATGATAACGGCAAATGATGTTTATATATCTGCCCGCACAGACGTTTTCCTCCTGCTTCTCTCTCCTCTTGGCTCCTCCTCCCCGATCACTGTTGGGACCTTTCTGCAATGGCTCGCATGCACCCACGTCGCTCTCTCCGCTACTTTGACGGCAGTGTCGTCAGAAGCCTGACAAAAGGCCCTAGCCGCCTTTCCGCCTTCCAGCTTTTCGTACTCAGGTCCTGTTTTACCACGTGATCTCCTGGCTTGATGTTGTGCAAGGGAGTCTCAGCCGGTTTCCCCTGAGCAGTTTTCGCCTGCACACATACACCAGACAACAGAGAAGACATTTCTTTGCAATAATTCACAATTCTATTGATGCAAGCTATTGTTTACCCCCTTCCATTCCCATGAATGGTGGTCTTCCAAAAAATGTCTCAAACGGGCTCAGATTTACTAAAGGCCTTTTCTCGTTTTCATGTATTTCAATATGCATCAAAATGCGAAATTTTCAGCAAATATTGTAACCCCCTTATAAACTTCATTCATTTGAGTACCATTACCATTACCATTCCCCCTTTGGCTGCAGGCTCGCCCATGCAGCCATTTATCATAATCATTGAAAATATTGTTGAGGTAAACAAGGCTTGCCATCACTTCTTGTCTAGACGCCATTTTGCACATTCACACATCATTCATAAGTTTCCAGCCACGTCTCCACAGGTGCTTCTCCGCTGCTGTGGCAAATGCCTGCATACTCTGTAAGGAAATCAAAGCATTTGTGTTAGTTTCAGATAATAAAATGCATTCTGGTTCCTTTGACTGCTGTGCTGCCGCGGCCTTCGCAGCCGCATCTGCTCTCACGGTTTCCTGTTGAAATAAACTCTTTGTTGTTAGTTACGCTGCGCATTTAAGTCTTAACTTGAAAGTTTCCCATAAACATACTGAAAATATCCAATAAAATGAAAGACAAATCCGTATTTCATCTCTGTAAGCCGGGCTAAGTCAGTAATCACTGTCACTGCTCTCCCATCATGTTAGGGGTGTGTGATACCTACAAAATTCAAACATGCCAACTTTCTGCTATCAACCGTTTGACGACACACACATCCCTAGGCCAGACCCACAGTCACTCCTCAGAGACTAAACACTTTAGAAAACATATGAAAAACCAACAATCAGTGGTTCTTTTGATTAATCAAAATCATAACAGACCTTTTTGGCATTCACTCAAACTCAAACTAAACAATACAAATAAGTAAGATAGATAATAATCCATCTTAGCGCCTTCAATCTCTGCATAAAACATCCTTCAGTTTACATTTTGTGCTTTGCCCACAGTTTCTCACTGTGCATCACATTCTTATCAACCTTCCTTCAGTCAGTCATTTCAACACAATTCTTCACAAACTGCCCTACTTACTATTTCCAACAGAACCATTTTCACTCATCATAGCCCACCTCATATTTAACCATTAACAAATATAAATCTAAATTTGTTAATGTTAAATATACTTCATCAAAATGACAAAATTATCAATTTGTATTACGTTCAATCAGCTCGTTCACTCATCTTTATCTCGTGACATCATACTTAATCATACTCAATACCCAATTCTTTATCAAAATCTTTTCAGCTCCTGTTATCAATAAACAAAATTAATTAATTAATCAATTAGGATTTCTTTTAAAGTACCCTTTTCTCCATGCCCTGTCCATTAAAACTCCTCTTACATCATGTAATTTGGCAGTGATTCTTATCATCAAACTTGCCACATCAATTTCTTTAACGCTGGTTAAAACCAATCTGTATTTTAAAAAGCATTCATATTTCAATATCCATTTTAGCCTAATTTGACTTTGATTGTTCACAATCCCTGTCAGAAATCCTAATTTTTATTTTTATTTTCTATTTTTTTTTTTTTGTTTCCTGTATGAATCAAAATATGTCTAGAAGTTATCTAGATATTCTTTTAGAAGTTATCTTTTTGGTTCGCCCTCCGGCCTTTCATAAATATGAGTGAGTCTCTAGATCATTTGGATAGTGACTTCGGTTAAATTGTCACTTTGTCTCTTAATTAATCCGAAGATAAATTAAAATAGTCTTCATCCATGACAAATTTGGTCATAATTACTAGTGACAGACAGAGCTGGATGTCCAATCCACTTAAAGCTCGTCCCATGTTCTGATCATCTTTTCATCAGATTCACTCAGAATAATCAACTTCCTCTAAAGTTTTTTTGTTTTGTTTAACTCAACCCATCTGTAATGATAAAGACACTAATTCCAGAGGTTACTGACACACTACACTCAATCATGACACATAAATATGAACTGCTCATTCTCAAGATGTGCTTTTACATGGTCTCTTAACCAGTTTCAAATATGTTCGTTCATTAGTTGTTTATTTTTAGAAAAGTCAGCTGGGTTGTTTTGTTCTGATATCATTGTTTTTGTGTAGTCTCAGCTTTAACTGAGCAATAACAGATATAGTACAATCCCTGTTTCCAGCCTCTCTCTCTCTCTCTCTCTCTCTCACCCAGATAATCTTTTCAACAGTCTTCTAAGACTTTAACTATAATGTTAAATTCATTAACCCTTAAATCATTAATCCTTCACAAAGTTTTAGAAATTTCATAGTGTAACTTATTGTTTCAAGTTATCTTTAGTTTAGATTTCTTTGTTATTCAGACCTTCTCTTTAAACTTCAAAAGCCGTCCTCATCTTAAAGCCATCACCATGTCTCCAAATTATCCTCTGCCATCCTAATGACCTGCAGGATTAAGACTATGATAGAGACATATTAGTTCAATATCATACAGTTTTACTAATCCAAATAAATTTTGTTCTGCTCCACAAAGTTATCAATCACAATCACAGCATGGTCTCAGCTGGCTCTTGAATGCCGATCTCATTCATAGCTCTTTTCCTTCAGGGTGTTTCCTGGCTCTCAATTTATGCGGTATTTGGTGAGCGGTATAGAGGGGCCAATATTAGGGCAGGGGCTGCTGTGTCCAGTCTTGACCTCGGCCCTTACGAAACACAGCTCCCCCCCCAACAGAGATGCTGCTGGCCTCACAGACATCTGCCTCACCTCTCATACACACCTCACATAAAACCCCCTCCTCCTTTTTTTTTTTTTTTTTTGGTAGGGGGTCCAAGGCGACTTATCGTGATTCCCCTGGCTTGGGTTGCCCCCCGTCAGGCCGTAGGAAGTCTTACCCGTCATCGGGAACAACCACATCGTGCTCAACCTCGTCATCGCTTTGAGATCTTTGACCCTAAACAGGATCCGATATTTTCTAGAGCCTTTCGGAAAGTGCATTCAAGAGTCATCAGAGCCATCTGGTCTGCTTTCAAATTAGCAAAAACATGGAGACAGGTTAATTATAACACAACTTAATCACTAAAATCCAGCATACTTCTTCAAAGCTGCCCCATAGCAGTGCTTAGATTATTTTCAGTGAATTTAGCCAAAACACCTGTCCATTCATTTTAATGTTCTGCTACATCTGTGACCAAGGCCATCAGTTCTGTACATGGTGAAGGCTAAAAGCAGACAGAAGTTACTGGTCATATCATACATTAGTCAAACATTTCAGTTCATTAAAAGTCTGTATTTTTAAAACATGTCTTATTGCCCTCTTGATGGCACCTTTTTCTATCTTAACAAATAACTGTCTATTATGTTCACATGATACCCTGTGCCTTTACTCATCAATATCTTCTATCATCTGTGGCACAGGCTCATATATCAGCTTTGAGCTGGTCTGGGATCAGAGAGAGACTTTGAGGCCTTCAGGGCTGGTACACTGCATTTTCATAAACTTCTCACTCTTCACACTAGCTCAGCCTAAGATCTGGCTTTGTTTTCAAATAAATGAGACATTTTCCTTTTAACTCTATCCTTAGACAGAAATCACATTTTCAAATGATCATAACTTTATATTTGTCTCTTGCCCCCAAAATTAATTCAGAAACTTTAATTTCCACTCAGATTGAGTCTCGGTTACTCAAATTAGGCCACGTGGTGGCCGGATTGAGATTACAAATGGTTTATTTCAGATCAGCACAATCTTATCTTTTGAAACCAAAACATCAATTTCTAGGGTTTTCAACATTTTAACACCTATAGTTATTTCAACAACCCAATATTCAGTCAAATCATCATTATCAGAGTTTTGCAAAGGTGAGAAGAGCAAGAACATATTTATTATATCTTTTTCATTTAACTCGGTTAATCAGGATTTATATATTTTATATATATCTTTTACAACATGTTTTATCATCTTTAACTTTAATTTTAACCTCATATTAAAATTATCTCAAATCCGTCCTTCAAAAATAATCACTAAAGAATTTATCAAGCTTATTATTTTCTCATTTTCTTAGTGTAAATCTCTGTTTTATTCTTTATTTTTTTTTTTTTTTTTACTGATTTCATTTACAGAATTTAGTCTGGTGGCCTGATTTGCCACACTTTTTACACCTTATGGGTGTTCAGACACAGTTATGTGCAAAATCAATGGCCCAGCTGACCACAATTAAAACACTCTCATCTTTAGCTTATGGAGCAACGTTCAGCAACCTGTGTGCTCCAAAAGTGGCAGTCTGTTTGAGAACAGAGCTCGCTCGAGGTCCAATAAAACAGACAATGGCTTGCAATTTATGGTGCTTTATCAAAGTTTATCTGCTTTTTCACCAACATTATTTTTAGTTACTCAAATTGTATATCTCCCTTCGGTTATGGCACCTCCCCCATTTTATAAATTAATGAATACGCACAAACATCTACAAATTTGAATTTTCTTGTTCTCTCTTTGTTTGTAGCTAGTCAACTTCCAATTACAATAAAAGCATTTCTGCCCATTATCTTCATCAGTCCAGCAAATTTCTTTGAAGTCAGGGTTTCAGAGCGGAGCTGCTTACAGCATTTGCTCTTGTTCATCTTACAATCTTTATACCGACTAATCAAATTACTGATCATATCACTCAAATTGTTAGCTAAAATTTAGTCAAAGTTCATACTCACCAGCGATCTTTAAACAGCTGTGGCATTTTAATTTCTCCGTTTCATTTCTCCACAGTCAATGCCTCTCACACCCAGCATTTCGGTGTCTGCTCACAGTTCTCACACGCGTTCTCACAACAGCCCATCGATTTATCCTTTTCCTTCAACTGACTCTCTTTCACAGTCCCAGTCCGGTCACTCAGCGGTGACACTCAAATCATGACATTTAATGAACTTCGTATACGTTGCATGCATTTCTGGCCATATAATTTTCTCATTTGATAAAATACCGGTGTCTCATATTCAGCTAGCTTGCTTTGGATTTCCCCATATTGGCAGTCTGATTCTGTGGCTTTTTCGCGCGCGCGCTATTAATCTGTTGGACGTCTCCGTACAGATCTGATCTCTTCACCCAAGACCAGCCGGGCGGACACTCGCAATAGTGCCCTTTTCGGGACTGCACACAACTCAGTCCCCGGACCGCACACAACTCAGTCCCCGGACCGCACACAACTCAGTCCCCGGACCGCACACAACTCAGTCCCCGGACCGCACACAACTCAGTCCTCCAATTCGCCCACGTGATTTCAGTTTCTATCCCATAAACATATCAACCACGTTGCATTCGTCACAGAGTCAGACTCCCCCTATGGTTTATCCCTATCAATTCAATTTTCAATTTAACCAAATTCTAAAAAATAAAATACAATTCCCCCTGAATTTTTTCAAGAGTTTGTCTCTTACCAGAAGCGCCCCGTTGCCATCGGATTCGTTTTCTCTGATTCCAGTGTCTGGACCCTCCGGACACCCCCAGAGCAGTCAGCCCTTCTCCCTCAATTCTTCGGGGTAAGGCTGTGACTCTAAGTCCAGGATGATCGGGTCACTGTCTGCTCTCGGGGTCCAGAAGGCACATCCAAGGAATCCCAAACTTCTGACACCAACTGTAATGGCAAAAATTAATTCGTCGACATCACTAATAAGAGACAAACCAAGATCCAATTGTCTTTATAAAGATTTATTTTCCTTGCAAGGAAGAGCCACGGTCAAACGCAGCCGCTCGAGGCTACCTTGAGTGTGAACTGCTAAAACAAAAGAAAGCACAAACTTTTATACCCTCAACAACCCCCTCAGTAATTTTCCATACATCTGGCGAAACCCACTGAAGGTTTCGCCTTGAGCAAGAGGTGAGACAATACACAAATGGTCCCCCTCCTGTCTTGGATCTCATTTGAATTAAAAGCAAGAAACACAATGGTCCTTCATCTTCATCTAACAAAGCATGTTAGCCAGGAACTCAGATTCCAAGAGCAATAAAAGATAAAAGGGACAATGTATGGCTTCCACAGGTGAGGCCTCTTTGATCTGACTCATTTAAAACACAATAGAGAAAACAGGTCTGGAAGATTAAATCTTCTGTGATTAAATTTTTCCCCAACAATATCAATGTCTCATGTAATCGTTCAGTGAGAGTTTCAACTGCGGAAAGACGTCAATAAAACAAGATAAAATAGACGCAATGTCACCTATGACGAGTTCACACTGCACGATTTTAATTCCGATTTTCACTCGCCAACAGATTTGACTAAATCACTGACAAATGCCGAAATCAGAGGCAAATTGGTGCTTGTTCACGCGAGTGAAAATCTCGCAGTGTGAATTATCAAAGACGCAGTCTTCTTCTGTGAAGACCAGTGATCTTGCATTATTTCCTTATCACTTCTTGCATGTGTTTGGTTGTGTAACTGATATTCTGCTGTAAAAATACACGTGAGGCGAGAGTGAGCTTAAAAACTAACTGGCCGTCTCTATTGTTCCTGAATAGCACAATAATATCTATGTGCCGTTTTACCACCAATCACGTAACACAAAAGGAGGTATGAAAACGCAGAAAGAACAATTTGCATTTCGTAAATACACAACAGTAACCTAGTTTACAGACCAGACAGAGTTGTCGGCGATTCTTCCTATTGTAAAGTCATGCAACCCCCTATCGCCAATCCATCATGCGGTGTTCACACAGCAGCAATTGAATGCTACCCCAGATAGTTGTGCAGTGTGAAAATAACAGTGATCTGACGACTTTGAAAATCGTACAATGCGAACTCCGCATTAATATTGCATTTACCTCAGAAAAGTTATCATTTCAATAATCATTCACTCGTTAGTCAGCTTGATAATGAACTCTAGAGAGGAGTATTTTGCAAAATATAGGAACTATATACATATTTATTTTATTTTTACTTAACCCCTTGCCTGTCACCCCCCCCATTTTGGCAAGTGGGGCATTTTGACATACCCCAAATAAAAGGGCTGCTGCTCGCAAGTCTTTCTGAATATACACATAAGAAACCTGTATCTAGAAAGCCAATGCTTAAGAATTTACAATTCAAGACTCAGAATTACTCAGACTGTTATTAATATGGAGATAAATAGGCTCAAACATTAAAACAAAAATAAAGAATATTAATAATATATTTTTAAATGTATAAAAATATTATGTGAATGTAGTATAACAACTTATAACTACAACTAAAGTGAAGCCACAATTGTGGTCATGCTTCATTTCAAAAGACCCCTTTGCAGTTTTTTCAATATTTAATGTATGTTTTAATAAATCTGTGATGTTTTTATTACAGCAACCATTTAAATGTTTATAAGGTCATTTAAAAAGTTAGTATTATAAAAAACTTTATCTGTAATTTAAATGTATGGAGCCTGTACAAATCAGATAATTGTAAGGGATAGTTATAATTAAAATGTTTTTTTTTTCTTGAGTAAATTTGCCATGTACTGTACATAATATTTACCTCAATAAATCGAAATTTAATTTAATTTAAATTGGAATGGAGTCAAATCTAAGCTTGTGAATCATGAAATTTGCGCCAATACCCAGCCCTAAACACATCAGCAACTTTAAACCCTTCAAATTTAAAAGTACATTTTGGTCCATCATTATTGCAAAATTACTCAGACAGGAAATTCAGGATGCCAATGTGAAGTAGTTATTATATTAATATACAGGGAGTGCAGAATTATTAGGCACGTTGATTTTCTGATCATATTTTTTTTCCAGGCACATTTGACCAATTCCAAACCACAGTAATCCTAATAACTACTATTGATTTAGTATTTAATAATGTATAAGTGATATATAATTGTTCATGAAGGCTGGAAATGAAAATCACCTTATATTCAGGTGTGCAGAATTATTAGGCATGTTTTCTTTTACAGATAAATTGAGCCAAAAAAGAGATTTAACTCAGACTGAAAAGTCAAAAAGTATTAAATGCCCATGAGAAGGATGCAATACTAATGCAATACTAGACATTGCAGTTAAGGCATGACCATTGGACAGTGAAATGCTCGTTGGGTCAGCAGGATCTGACAAAAACATGTGGCGGAGAAAAGACACCTGTTAATAACTGCAAAAGAATTAAGAATTAAGGTGAAGAATTAAGGGTGAAACCATCAGGAACCCTTTAGTCTCCAGCGCCACCGTTTTCCAGAGCTGCAACCTACCTGGAGTCTCCAGAAGTGCAAGGTGTCAGGATCTCAGAGACTTCAGTTAGGTAAAGAATCCTAAAAAATGACCCCCACTAGATAAGAATCACAAGCTGAAGTGTTGTAAAATACATGAAGAAGGTTTTTCTATAGGCTTTATGGACAGATAGGTTGAGAGTGACTCTTGAAGTACCAGCACCACATCCTCTAGTACCACTGTTTGAAGAATTCATCTTCCAGAATCTGGCAGTACGTTTTGGGAGTTCATTTTTAGTCCATCTCTGCAAAACGGACTTCAGGATGGACTAAAATGAACTCCCAAAACGTACTGCCAGATTCTGAAGATGAATTCTTCAAACAGTGGTACTAGAGGATGTGGTGCTGGTCCTTCAAGAGTCACTCTCAACCTATAAAACCTATAAAGCCTATAGAAAAGCAGGCTTCATGTATTTTACAACACTTCAGCTTATGATTCTTATTTAGTGGGGGTAATTTTTTAGGATTCTTTACCTAACTGAAGTCTCTGAGATCCTGACACCTTGCACTTCTGGAGACTCCAGGTAGGTTGCAGCTCTGGAAAATGGTGGCGCTGGAGACTAAAGGGTTCCTGATGGTTTCACCCTTAATTCTTCACCTTAATTCTTAATTCTTTTGCGGTTAATAGGTGTCTTTTCTCCGCCACATGTTTTTGTCTGACCCTGCTGACCCAACGAGCATTTCACTGTCCAATGGTCATGCCTTAACCCTTAATCGTCCCTTGGGGTCCAGCTGACCCCACTGGACTTTTCCTCCATTTTTTAAAAGTGTTCCCTTCATCTCAGGGCCATGAGACTCGGTGACTTTTCCTAAATAATCTATCTAAACATGCACAAAAAATCTGGGCTTGATTTGGTTGTTCTAAAGGTGTGTAAATTTTTTTTTACCGTTTAAGTCCCTCGGGGTCAGATTGACCCCACATTGAAAATGAATGGGAAAGTGTAAAAAAAACATTTTTTTTCACTTTTTTTGTCAATTTTTTTGTACTAAATCCAGTATAAATCTGAAAATTTCCACATTTATATCAAGGCCTGGTCCTAGAGCATAAACACAAAGTAGAACGAACTTTCTGTCTCATACACACACGCGCACACACACACACACACACACACACACACACACACACACACACACACACACACACACACACACACACACACACATGTGTGTGACTGCAACAGAGAGCTTTTTTATAGAAACTGGCAAATAAAATCAACAAAACTGGCATAAATCTGAAAGATTTTCATACATAAATGAAGTACTAATACTAGAGCACAAATGCAATATGGAACAAGCATGTTCACTCACACGCACACACACACAAACACAAACACAGGTGTCTGGAGCATTTTTTTGGATTTTGGCAATGAATGGGAAAATGTAAAAAATGCTTTTGTTTTCACTTTGTTTGTAAAAACAAATCAACTAAATCCAGTATAAATCTGAAAATGTCTACATTTATATCAAGATCTGGTCCTAGAGCATAAACACAAAGTGGAATGAACTTTCTGTCTCATACACACACGCACACACACACACACACACAAACACACACATGTGTGTGACTGCAACAGAGAGCATTTTTATAGAAACTGGCAAATAAAATCAACAAAACTGGCATAAATCTGAAAAAATTCCATACATAAATGAAGGACAAATACTAGAGCACAAATGCAACATGGAACAATCATGAGAAAGAGAGGGAAAAGGGCAAATAAAAGAAAGATGAAAGGCAGCTTAACTTTTGCATAACTTCCCTATGGACCTCTATTGGATAATGTGGTCATTGCACTCTCTTTCTCTTTAACTATAATTCCTAAAGTTTTTCCACAAACCTACAGATGGCGGTATTCTATCCCTAACACACAGAGCAATGTCCAAAAACTATTTATATTTATTTAAGATCATCATTCAAGTGATTTTTTCATAAAAAAATGATTTTTAATGAGCCAATTTATGACATAGTTAAGTATTTGTGCAGTAAATAGGTAAAAAACTACCAAATACCCACAAAAACACAGCATAAATGTATAGTTGAGAAGTAAATAAAAAAAATGATATATAGTTTTCCATGTAAAAAAATTATATTTCCTTATGCAATCGCTCTGTAAAAGTTTGGGGTCTAACGTAGACTAACCATGTTCCGTACACAACGATGTTCCGTACAGATGAACTTTTACCGCTGATCCCTGGGTAAATACTTCCTGGTCATACATAAACTATATATCTGTGTCATCGTCATTTCTCCCTCTTTCACATCCGATCAAGACAGAGACCCTAACGCCTTTTGTTCCAGTGAGATTTCAGTAAATTTGCATGGTGCGCCCACTGCGCTTGAAATTGGACGGTGGGGAAGCTGTACGTCAGAGTGCAGCTTGTGTGGGGAGATGACTAGAGCAGCGAAAATGTACATTTTGATTTAATTCATGCTTCTCAGAGTATTACAGTCTTTATTAAATGAATATTATGTTATCACAAATTGTTAAATAAATGACCTTTTGTTGAATAAATGCTTTTAAATGGGATTTTTTAAACGTTAAATTGCAGGCGATGACCGCTTGGCGCCACTCAGGCTGAGACAGGCAGAGTTTTGAAGTTTACACATTGGTTTATCATTAAAAAAAAGTAATCAATGCAAATTGTTTGCACTTCTTTGTCTTCAGAAATATATGGTAATATTATTCCCCAATGTTTCACATGGTTCATGCTTAACTCACATGCCATAATTAATATCACGACACAATCATGCGTAGATCGCATGGTTCTCTTATTGAACCTGCAATTAGCTTACATTTTAACCAAATAAAAAGGTATTCACCTTTATTATTCATTTAAATGATGTTTTCTTTAGTTAAAATAAACACATAGCTCACAATTTATCAGATAAATGTCACTTTTCGCAGTTGAAATCAAGTTATTCGCTCTGTACGGAACATCATTGTAACCTGTACGGAACACCGTTAACGCTCATCATCTTCCGTACACCAGTGGAGGAGGTACTTTTCCCCACTTTTCTCAAATATTATTGGTCCAAAAGACATCAATCAAAGTGTGGACTGTCCAATGGGTATTCACCTAGGGAATGATCACACAAACATGCTTGTCTGGCTCTCAACAACGGAGGAGGGGCGTAGGCGTGCGGTGAATGGCGAAAAGTGTACGGAACATGGTTAGTCTACGTTATCTGACCCCAAGGGACTCAAATGTAAACCCTACTTGAGGGGCGATTAAGGGTTAACTGCAATGTCTAGTATTGCATTAGTATTGCATCCTTCTCATGGGCATTTAATACTTTTTGACTTTTCAGTCTGAGTTAAATCTCTTTTTTGGCTCAATTTATCTGTAAAAGAAAACATGCCTAATAATTCTGCACACCTGAATATAAGGTGTTTTTCATTTCCAGCCTTCATGAACAATTATATATCACTTATACATTATTAAATACTAAATCAATAGTAGTTATTAGGATTACTGTGGTTTGGAATTGGTCAAATGTGCCTGGAAAAAAAATATGCTCAGAAAATAATAATAATTCCTAATAATTCTGCACTCCCTGTACTAATAAATAAATATTTGCCAGCAGAATGCCACAACTGAACAATCAGAATAAGCCATTTGAGAAAGGAACTTCTAGGAAGGACTTCAAGGAACAATATTGAGTGATGACTTTAAATGAGTCAATATCCTTTGTTTTTCTTGGATCAGCCCTCCCATCAAACATGACTGCTATCTGATTTTAGTGCCAGGGCAGGGGATAGGACTATGATTGTTTGATAGGAATTATGTTACAGGAACAAGACAGGATGTTGATATTGGATCATATCCTACTTGTTTAAATCTCTAAACTTTGCGTATTTAGCAACAGCCTATAGAAACGGCAGCAGCGGAAGTCCAATTGAATTTCGTTATGCAGTCAAACATTCACCAAAAGCACAGACTGCATGCCTTGACACTGAGGAATTCAAAGCCCATCCCTACAGATATCACACAGTGTCCCTTAATGAATCACGCCAGGAAGATTAGAGAGTGCTGGGATGCTCTTGCAGTCTCAGCGTGGATGATAGAGCTTGTAGTGCCATGTCCATCACCACACTGACATGACCATCTGCTCTCTGAAGACCTTTATTCATCCACTGTCATCAACATTCAATCACAGTCTCTAGGAATCACTTACTGTAAGCCTTGACAAGTATACCTTATTACTATTTCAATAGAAAATAAAACGGAAGATGTTTTTCATTTGTGTGCCAACAAAAGTTTGTTGTAAATCGATACAAAGCGGTTAGATTTGGTTGATCTCAGCATCATTTTGACCCCCATTCCTAATTTTGCCAAGACAGCAGGTCTTTAGGTGCAGCCATCTAGCTTTTATGACTCTCATGTTCACGATGCAGCGCTCTGTTCTCAAGGTCTTTCTCCACGCAGTGAGCAGAAATGCATTGTGGTGACCGCTGTCTAACAGTAGACTTACTAAAGCTCAAGTTCCAGGACACTGGCTTTATTAGTTGTTTCCATGGCTCCAGCATTCTTATTTGTTAGTGGTTAATGTCAGTTGTCATGGTTACAGATCTGATGAGTGTTATTTTGGGAAGGCTGCATTTTTCTGACTTAATTCCTTCCCTCTCTCCCTCTGTCAGGCTGACCTGCAGTTCGGTCTCACCCAAGAGGAGGTTGAAAGGCGTCGTGTCTACCATGGATGGAACGAGTTTGACATCAGCGAAGATGAACCACTCTGGAAAAAATATATCTCTCAGGTTTGGTGGCTAAAAAAAATTCATAAAAGCAACAACAACAAAAAACCCCATTGATCCTTAACTTGCTAATATGATACCAGAATTTCAGATGATGGCAATACTAGTGCATTTTGATACCGAAACTAACACAATAACACAGTCCTTTAAGTTAAATTTCAATATAAATATTATCTTAATACTGCATTACTTAATTATTCAAGTAAAGAGTCAGTATTAAAATTAGAAGCAATAAAATAAAAACAATTATGAATGAATGAATAAATAGCTCAAAGTCATTTGTGAATCAAACTACACTGGTTATGCTCAGGGTTGGGAAGGTTACTTTTAAAATGTATTCACTACTGATTACAAAGTACATGCTTTAAAAAGTAATCTGTAATGTTTCGTCAGATTACACAAGTTTTGTGACTTAATCTAAATACTTTAGAATACTTCGGAATACTAATGAGGTATGTAACACAAAGGGACCACCAAACATAGGACTTGGTTTTCCTCTGCATATTATTTTAAACAAAATCAGTTTTCCACAATATTTCTTGATATTTCTTATATATATATATATAGATGCTCAAGAAGGCAACACAATGCATTAAGATCTGGGGTGTGTAATTCAAAAAGTTGATGAACAGGGTAAATTGTACTTATTTTGTCTTCTGGGAAACATAGTTATTACTGTAGCTTCTGAAGGGCAGTATTAAATGAAAAAATATGATCCATAAACAAAATAAGAAAAATTGACACATCATCCTATTCAAAACTTTTCACCCCCTGCTCTTAATGCATTGTATTTCATGGAAGCTTGTTTCCGCACCTAAAAATAAAAAAAGTAATTGAGATTTTTTTTTTTCTCACAATTTGCATCATACAATTCTGACTTTTTTCTCAGAATTGAAAGGTTTACACTCGCAATTGCATGTTATAAAGTCCGAATTGTGATATAAAAATGTCCCTTTTTACTTTTTTTTTAATTTGTCGCAATTCTGAGGGAAAAAAAGTCAGTCTTTTTTTCCCCCTCATAATTGGACATTATAACTCTCAATTCTCAGAAAAAAAGTCACAGTTACCTAAACAAATTACTTAACATGAAACATGAAAACAGTCATGGATCATCCAGGTAATGACAGAGTTAAGTTTCAAGGGTGTACATTTTTGAATGTGGCAAAATCCGTCATTTCGAGAACACTACCACCACCACCACCACCTCAGTACAAAGAAGTGTTTTCTTAGCATTATTTTGTAGTATATGATATCTTATTGAGTTTAGACTGAAAACTTCAGACTGTAGAATCACTTCCTTTGCCCTGGGGTTGTATTTAAATTATATATATTTTTCCCATCCCTATTGGTTGGTGAGTTTTCTTTAGACAGCAAAGAAAAGTTATTGACGTACACTGTGTAAAAAATGTCAATGAATCTTCGCACCCAGGTTGAAGGAGTCCATTAGGGATGGACCAGAATATTCGAATATTCGTTCGGTGGGTTGGTATTCGATTTTCAATTTTGGGATTTTCGAATATTCCTTGTTTTTTTCTCGCAAACCGTCATCCTTGAATATGTTTACACTATAAAATCTGGTGAAATACAATACTCTTTCTTGTTTTAGTTAATCTGTTCTCTAACTGAACTAAATGATTTTTACTATTATAATATATCAAAAAGACAGTGGGGGGCTGTGCCGCGGTGGGCAATTGATGACTTGACTGTCGCAGCAAGCCTATTACCCATTATTATACATCTAAATGAATCTACTGCAAAATATAGGAGCTTGTTACTGGGACCTAACAGACCCGTGTGTTTTGTATCACTAGTGCAGTGTCCGTTCTCGGAGCATATAAGCCCTGCCCGCGTGAAGCGCGCCACTTCTCGAGATTCCTGCCTTTATCAGAGAGAAGAATTTTGGGCTGTTCAGCGCCCTCCCTCCAAAGCTTCAAAGCTCAAAAAATTGTATTCGGACCATTTGGAGTCCATAAGCATTGTTTCTATTTAAAGTCTTGCTACAAAAAATAACACCATTGTGAATATGCCTTAAAGCTGTAAAACGACCCAGTTCATCCAGTTCTTTCTTCCAATATAAAGCTGACAGGTCGCTGTAAAAAGATTTCAGTCCACCCTGGTCAGGAGGTTTGTGCTGATTGGTTAAAAATAGCATTATAACTGGGGGGAATTGTATTTTTTTTCCCACAGCCACCTGGGCCTTCTTCAGAGGTGGCACACTTTGTCGCCTTTATCTTTTTTGGTTTCCTGTGCAGAGTGTGATATTTTAAATCCCCATTTCTCTAAAATGGCAAAGCATGTGTAAATTCTAAGTCATAACAAGGGGAAAAGCACAAATATGTCACGACTGTCAAGTGCGACTGGGTGGTTCATGCTGACAATTACTGCGTGAAGATGGATCGCCCTTTATTTCTCATTACTACTAATCTTTTTACTCTTCAAATACAAAGGCGTCTTCATTTCTTATGTAGCACCTGTGATTACACTAATTTTCTGAAGACGCCAAAGCACCTTTGTCTTACCTGTGCTGTTCAGAGTAGAAAAGGCTTGTTTTTTGGCGAGTAAAAGCGTCTTTGAACAAAGCTGTCTGAGGTATTACTGCGTCTCAGAGAGTCGTTTTAAGAGCAACAAGCTGCCGTGCCTTTAATCTGTCACTTCACATTGGCTTTTTGCTTTGGGATGTGCCGAACTCCCTCTGTCTCTCTCTCTTTTTTGTATTGTTTTCCCCCAGCTTTCTCTCTCTTTTAGGCTCCCTCCTCTTTTCCCGCCCCATGCTTCACAGACCAGAACATATCAGACAGGTTTTTTTTTTTGTCAGACACAACCACAAGCACTGCTTTAAAATAATCTCCCATACTTCTTTCTTTTTCCTCCAGATTTATTCAAATTCTCAGCTGTATTTTTATCACAGTGCCACCAGCCTTAAGCACAAAACCACGCCGTAAATCCTGATCTGTCACAGTAGATGTGAGAGAACGTCAAAGGACTTTCAACAGACAGCAAAGTCAAACACTGTTTGTTTTGCCTTCCCATGTGTAACCTGCCTGTTACCGTGTGGCCATGGTTTGGATTTAAAAAGACTGCTGTATTGCTCGCTCAAAAGAAATGATGAGCTCATCTTGTGTGGGGCTGTTAATTGCCGGTTATGCAGAAGCGACGATCCGCGGGTGTCAGATCCTGCCGTAGATTAAAGCTACATTCTCTGTATGTGGCCAATCAAAGAAAGTAACCCACTCTCCCATCGTTTTAATCTTCACTTTCTAAAGCTTTACCAGCGTGTCATTAGTCATTTCTGTTGCCGTTGGTTATTAGATGACCTTGGGGTTTTTTGAAATAAACCAAATAACATAAATTTTCTGTCTAAGTAGTGTCATTCCACTGCAAGCATTGCATTGGTGGTAATTTTAACATTTACCTCTTTTAAATCACAGTCACAGACAAGGCTTAAGCCTATAGCTCCAATACATGTTTGAGCTGTTTTAACTGAAAGTAATTGGCACTGACATATCTTAAAATATATCAGTGCCATTGTTTTGTCTCAAGATGCACACATCAGTAATGTTTTTTTTTCAAGGCATGCTTAGAAAAGCTACTTAAATGTATACCTTAATATGTATTTGCTCAGTAAATTGAGTACAAATAAAGTACAAATCTATTTAAACATAATAAAGGTTCCACATAATTGTACAGTAGTGGCTAAAAGTGATGTCTGGAGAGGATATGCTTGTTTTTAATAACCCTATACCTATTTGTTTAAACTACCAAAATATGAGAACAAAATAAATAATTTTAAACATGAGAGAAGAACAAAACCCTAAATGTGGTTGAAGGGTTAGTTCGCCCAAAAATGAAATTACTGTCATTAATTACTCACCCTCATGTCATTCCAGACTCGTAAGACCTTTGTTCATCTTCAGAACACAAATGAAGATATTTTTGATGAAATCTGAGAGCTCTCTGACCCCTCCATAGAAAGCAATGTAATTAACACTTTCAAGGTCCAGAAAGGTAGGAAAGACATTGTTAAAATGGTCCATGTGACTACAGTGGTTCAACCTTAATTTTATGAAGTGACGAGAATACTTATTTTTGGTGCAAAAAAAACAAAACATTAAGGTTGAGCCACTGGAGTCACATGGACTATTTTAACAATGTCTTTCCTACCTTTCTGGGCCTTGAAAGTGGTCGTTGTGTTTCTGTCTATGTGGCATCAGAAAGCTCTCGGATTTCATCAAAAATATCTTCATTTGTGTTCCGAAGATGAACGAAGGTCTTATGGGTTTGCCTATGAAATCTTTAACTAATTTTGAATAGTATTGGAATAGAGGGTGGAGATGTAAATTTTTCACTATTTTCCAGTATTTCCACTAACACTATTTCAAACCTGGGATTCAAAATCTAATTTAAAGAGATTTAACATTTTAAATTCACAAATGATGAATTTGATTTTTTTTGAACGCAAACATTTTGAAATTTTTTTTTTGTAATGCATGCAAATAGTTAAATCCGTGTTTTGAACTGATTCACTGAAATGTACAGATTTATGTAAATGAATAGAAATACTCTACTCTACTCCCAACTCTTTTGGGATTTTTCCTACTAAACTATTTTACAGCATAAACATTTTTTCTGAGCACTGTTTGACCAATTCTGCAAATCGTTTTGGGCTTTGGTTTCCTGCTGTCTGTAAAGATGCGTATGTATCTGTGGTGTCTGAAAAAGCAGACTATGACAGAGCGGTCGATAATTGTTGCTGTCATGTATAGCTAACATTGATTATTCTACTTCAAGCCCTGAGGCAGATAAACACAGGCCTTCACCTTGAGATGTGGGATACAATGGATTCTGAGAAGCATTGTGCCCCCATGCAGTCTCTTTTTCTGAATTTTCTTCTATTTCTTTTGGTCTCCAGTTTAAAGACCCACTCATCCTGTTGCTGCTGGCGTCCGCTGTCATCAGCGTGTTGATGAGGCAGTTTGACGATGCTGTCAGTATCACAGTGGTAAGTTCCTGCGCGCTCCCCTCTGTCAGAGTTTTGATTTCATTGAAGTACTGGATCAGTTCATTAACACGCTTGTATCATTCTTTTTGCAGGCCATTATTATCGTTGTTACAGTTGCCTTTGTACAGGTAAATGATGATGACATTATCTCACTTGAAATACCTTCAATCACCTGAAGCTATAGACCTATATATGTATGCAAATAAATACTTTTGAGATACTTTGTTCTGCTTCATTTCAGGAATACCGCTCAGAAAAATCCCTTGAAGAACTAGGGAAACTTGTACCTCCAGAATGCCATTGGTGAGCATTATCTACATAACTCAAAAAGTGCTTTACCTTCCACAGCTTTAATAGATTAAATGTCAAAATCAAGTGGCTGTACAAATAAATGACACAAAATCAATCCTACTTTCTAGTATTTACACTACTGTTCATTTGTTATGTTTTTGAAGTCTTTTAATCTCACCAAAGCTGCATAAATTCTCAGTTCTTATTAAAATAAATCTTAAACATCTTGTGTAGGTTTTTAGTTGTTTTAACTATTATTTTAATCTGGATTGTATCTTAAAAATAGACTTGAAAGCTTTCTCTCTCTCTCTCTCGCGCTCTCTCTCTCGCGCTCTCTCTCTCGCGCTCTCTCTCTCGCGCTCTCTCTCTCGCGCTCTCTCTCTCGCGCTCTCTCTCTCGCGCTCTCTCTCTCTCTCTCTCTCTCTCTCTCTCTCTCTCTCTCTCTCTCTCTCTCTCTCTCTCTCTCTCTCTCTCTCTCTCTCTCTGTATGTTAGGTGTATTTTCCAGAGCTTTACACCCACCAAATGCATAAAAGACAGCCTTTCAGACAACATATGGAGAGAGTGAGAATGGGAGATGTAATTTCCACTTCAAACACACAAAGTCTCATATTTGCACTTCAAAACCGGGGCCTGCCTTAGTCTTGAGCCCTGTCCACAAACACCTGTAGGGCACCACTGAGCACACCACAATGTCCGTCTAGCCCTCAAGGGCTGTCCACATGACTTCACTGGCCTAATTTCAAACCGTTCAACACTCAATCCCTCTGATGCCCTCTCTATTTCTCTTTCCAACTCATCTCATCTCTCCCTGTACTCCAGTGTTCGAGAAGGACGTCTGGAGCATCTTCTGGCACGAGAGCTTGTACCTGGAGACACCGTCTGCCTATCAGTCGGCGAGAGAGTCCCTGCTGACCTGCGTCTTTTCGAGGTGTGAAATTACTATATATATATATATCTCCTTGTCTCTTTCTTCTTCTCTTCCATGTCTCGCTTTTATGCACATAGTGACTGTGTGGTCATATTCTGATTATGTAAGCGCTAATTATCTTTATTATTGGCATAAGAAAATTAAGCCAATACTACTACAGTTTCTAGAAACACTCAATTTAGAATATTCACTGGAACGGTCATTTTGTGTGATATTAAATGAAGGCTTATCCAGAATTGGACTTAATTGGAAAGTGATGCACATGTAATCTGTAACTGTTACACTGTTTTAGTCAAACACAACCCAGAACAATATGTGCTTTGAGGTTTTCTGGATTGCACATTGAAATGGCAGTTAGCGGTAGAAATGCCTTGTTCTAATGGCCTGTTAGTGAAGCTGACCCTTCCCTGCACTCCAGGCGGTGGATCTGACAGTTGATGAGTCCAGTTTGACAGGAGAGACCACCCCCTGCACCAAGACCTCTGCCCCTCAGCCGGCTGCCACCAATGGCGATATCACGTCCCGCAGTAACATTGCCTTCATGGGTACGCTGGTGCGCTGTGGGAAGGCCAAGGTACAGTTACATAGACCTGCACTGATTTTACCCCCCACAGATGTCCTCAGAGAACTCATAATTCAAGCTGCTTTCATTCATAAAATGAGACATATCCCCCACTGCTTGCATGTTTGTTTTTGTTTTTCTTCAGTATAATTGCATTTTGAAAGAGTAAATGTTTCAATAAGGTACAATTTTGCTAGTGCACTGTGGGAAGGCTAAGGTACTGTTACATCTTTGTATTTCCTATTTGATGCATCAGACCACATGGTACAGTACCTGTTAGCAAGTTCTCAATACTCAGCAAGGCTGCATTTAATTAATCAAATTAATTAAACAAATTCTATTTTAATAAGTGTATTCCTGAGTGCAAAGCTGAATTTTCAGCATCATTACTCCAATCTTCAGAACATTTGTGGTGAGATTAAAATAAAGAGAGAGAGAAATTAATACTTTTATTCATCAAGGATGCATTAAATTGATCAAAAGTGACGTGAAGACATTTGTAATGTCTAAAAAAAATATATATTTAATAAATGTAATGAATGCAAAGAATGCTGTTCATTGAACTTTCTAATCATCAAAGAATCCTGAAAAATTATCACAAATTCCACAAAAATGTTTAAGTAGCACAACTGTTTTCAACATGGATGATAATAATAATAATAATAATAATAATAATAATAATACATTTTTCTTGAACACCAAATCGGCATATTTGAATGATTTCTGAAGGATCATGTGACACTGAAGAGTGAAGACTGAAGTAGTGATGCTGAAAATGCAGCTTTGCCATCACAGGAATAAATTGCTTTTTTAATTTGTTATATACATTTTTCACAATAGTATTGTTTTTACTGTGTTTTGTTTATTAAATAAATGCAGCATTGGTGAGCATTAGAGACTTTTTTCAAAAACATAAAAAAAAACAACTTTTGACAGGTACTGTACCACCAATAATAACCATTTGCAAAATTTAAAAGAAGCTCCTTTTTAACAATTTTGTTTATAGTTATCACTGAATGATTTGTGTGAAGAGTTTTGATATTCAAAGTAACACAGTTATTGTTTTCCTGAACATTTATTGCTGGTATTCACTTAATTTTTTTGTTCTTTTTAGTGGAATAAAAATAATTTCAAAAATTGAATCAGTGTTTATTTTATTATGTTAAATAGTGTCTGTTTATTTATTTATTTACCCATTCTTCAGATTTCCCCACATAATTAGAAAATGTGAAAAAAGTATGAAGATTCTATGTGAGACTAGACATTTCTCTTTTTTCATTGGATAAGATGAATCATTTGCAGTCATTTTTAATAGTTTTGCTTTTAAATTTTAGGGTATTGTCATAGGCACTGGAGAAAATTCTGAATTTGGCGAAGTTTTTAAGATGATGCAAGCAGAGGAGGTAACCAAGCATAAACCAGAGAGATTGATTTTCTAAAAAACACCTTTTGCTTCATATTTAAATGCTTTCTTTCTTTCTTTTTGTTTTTTAAACAGGCTCCTAAAACCCCATTACAGAAAAGCATGGATTTGCTGGGAAAACAGCTCTCCCTTTATTCCTTTGGGATAATCGGTAGACATCTTACATCTTGTTAAGATTGTCCAATTAATATTCATTGCACTTTCATGAGCTAGTGATGCATACCATCTCATTGAATATGCAAACCCTAATTTCTGTTCTGTCATATCCTGCCTTCGCTCTCTGTGATGGCACTAATATATTTCCATTTTCAGGGGTGATCATGATGGTTGGATGGCTTCAGGGGAAGTACATTCTAGACATGTTCACCATAGGCGTCAGGTATGTCCTTAATTAGTCCAGCACGGAGACTCATGTTCCCGAGAGGCATGTGACTTAATGTGTAGTGCGTGTTTCAGCCTATTAAGTGTTGCATCATTGCTCTTCTCTTCAGCCTGGCCGTGGCAGCTATCCCAGAAGGCCTCCCCATCGTGGTGACGGTGACTTTGGCACTGGGAGTGATGAGGATGGTGAAGAAACGAGCAATCATTAAAAAATTGCCCATAGTGGAGACTCTGGGTATGTTCTACATTGTGACGTAAACCAGTAGTTTTGTTTCATGACCCAGATTTTGCTTTGGTCATCATGTGGTGAACCAGTACATTACCAAAATGATTTATCATGCAAAAAGTTTTAATGGTTTCTCTCTCAAAGCACATTGTAATGGGGAAAAACATGTTTATCTTGTGTGACAATGAATTTTTATCAAAATGCCATATAATTTATATAGCATTGTTTTTCATGCTATCTACAAAGGGTTGTGACTGTTCACAAAACACTGATCAATTGAATAAAAGGACATGCTGTAAATGTTCTATATTGTCAAAGGATCTCTCATCTAATGTTCAGACAAAGCCTTGTGTCAGGAAGTTCCTTCCTGTTGGCCAGTGTACAGGGGAACAAAAAAGTCACGTTGGTGGTTTCTCCCCTCTGTGGCCTTACATAATCAGTCATATGAGAATCAGTCAGCCCACAGAGTCAAATGACTAGCCACAGTCACACTGAACATGCACTAATTTATTGTGGAGTAAACGCATTAAATCAGACCCAAATGTTCTTGTGGGTGTCAGTAACATTTTAACGGTTTCAAGAAATGTTTATTGCTTTGCTTAGAACCATTTTCAACCATGTGATGAAGTTAATGGCTCTATGAAACAACACTTTTGCCAAGTAGCACTTGAATCTGTGCGATATTGTGAACATAGTCAGGACCAGGATTGTTTGGCGCCGCATGCAGAGGAGTTTATCTCTAAAACTATATTTGAGCCTAAGTTTGGGCTGAACTAATCGCAGATCTAAAACAGGAATACTGTGGCTAGGAATATAGAAAACAATACATGACTTGAACTGTTTGAAATACATTTTATAAAATACACTTAATTATTTGACATTTTTATAAAACAAAAAGTATTTAAATTTATTTATAGAAATAAAAGTTATATAATTTATTATCTCTAAAATATTAGATAGGCTATTTCCCATTTGTAAAGCTGTTGCCACTTGCGTCCATACATTTACATTTTGCCACAGGGGTGTTGTCACTCCACAAAAATGTTGTTTGTGTTAATATGTGAAAATATAGCGTAGGTGTCTTTTTCTAATACTGTGGCGCATTTTCTCTTGACAAATGAGTTCATGGAAATCAGAATATCTTTGTTGTCTGTATTAAACTGAGAAACCTCCCTCTCCTCTCCAGGCTGCTGTAATGTGATCTGCTCAGATAAGACAGGCACTCTCACTAAAAATGAGATGACAGTCACTCACCTGTTCACTTCTGATGGACAGCATGCTGAGGTAAGAGCCTTGAAATTTTCAGGACGGTAAAATTACACTACATGACCAAAGCATGTGGACACCGAAACACTAAAGGCATATGTGCTTGTTGATCACTTAATTTTAATAGGCAGTTATATGATATAGCCCTACCACAGCTCGTATGTAAACACATCACACGCGGCTGTGTTGATGGATGATTTAGTCATGTTCGGGAATCATTAAACATAACTAAATTAATATTATTATTACTGGTAAAGTAACCACGTACCGGACATTTTCTCACCGCTTCCCAACTCCCAACATGCACACGCACACGCACACACCGCACGCATATCTGTGCAACTCTCATTGTACTGTAGCCTACGTTAGTGTTGCATTATTATCTCGTCCCATCTCACCAACAGTTTAATACTCGCACATCCAAACGTAGTCACAGTAAAAAGTCACTGTGGCAGGTGGATTTTTTTTTTTGTAAAAGTTTTAAAAGCGGTGGTCAAAAAAGTAAATTTCAGGCCCTGAACACATTATTACAAGCTTACCATTGTGAATTGGGCTAAGGTAAGGAGATATTTTTGAACACTGGCGGGTTATGTACTTGCGCAAATTTATTTTGGATAATTTTTAACCAAAAATAATTATTGACTGTAGCTGTAATGTGTATTTACACATTACACATTGTATTTACTCTGCAGTTCAAATGTTTGGGGTAATTGTTTTTTTTAATGAAATGAATACTCTTAATCAGCAAGCACACATTAAATGTATTTACTGTCACTTCTGATAAATTTTTATATTACAAAAGATTTCTGTTTTAACTAAATCTTTTGATTTTGAACTTTGTTAATGAAAGTTATAACAATGTCCACAAATGTTAAGCAACACAAGTGTTTTCAACATTGATAATCTTTCTTAAGGAAAAAATTGTCATATTAGAAGGATTTCTAAAGGATCTTGTGACACTGAAGTCTGGCTTTGCCACGTCAGGAATAAATTACATTCTAAAATATTTTAACATAGAAAACTATTTTAATTGTAGTAATTTTTCACAATGTTTCTTGTTTTTGCTGTATTTGATCAAATAATTGCAGCCTTGAGATAATTCCAGCATAAGAGACTTCTTTCAAAAACATTACAAAAATCTCACCAACTCCAAACTTTGAACGGGACAGAAAATTGAATTGTTGTGCCTTCCTAAAGCCATTACCACATTAGGAATATGCAATCTTAAGTGTTACTAGCTGCAGTGTTTCATCAGCCCTATGGATCTGAAGAGAAGCCTCTGGTTTTCTCTCCCAGGAACAGAAGCAGTGTCTCGGATGCCTGATGGCATCAGTGTAGAGTCCTGAATTCATTGCCGTGCCATCGGCGTGCTCTAATAAATCTTCAAAGCAGTCAGCTTAGGAGTAGATTGAGTCTCTCACTTTTTAAACTTACTAGGTCGCTTCTCCCAGGTCTATTACATCATGCTTTTTTATTTCGCATCCCTTTGGGCTTCAAACGGAGCACTGTCAAAAGACTGCTAAAAGTAATCTATCGTCTGTGTTTGCGTGTTGTGTGGCAGTGCATGTTAAAGTTTAAAAACTTTCCTCAAAATTTTATAACTTCCTTGTAAAAAAATGTTCATGATTCCGTCAGTTTCTTTTGAAAAAAAAGTCTCTATAAATCTCTATTCAACATATTCTCATTCTTCATTTTTTTTTCCTGATTCACTTGTAAATGCCATGCTACTTAAGTTAAATAGGTTGTGAATGCCGTTTCATGTTGACTTTAAGGTGTTAAGATGATGTTGACCTGATTGAGCTTCTTTTACAGGTCACCGGTGTCGGGTACAACAATTCTGGCGAGGTATTGCTGGATGGAGAGTTGGTGCATGGTTTCTCCAACACCTCCATCAGCAAGATAGTGGAGGTGAGGTTAAGAAGAGAATATTATGAAAAGCAGAGCTGTTTGGATCCTGTAATGTGACTTTACGTTTGGTGTCTGAAATCCTGTAGGCTGGCTGTGTGTGCAATGATGCCGTGATCAGGAGCAATACCCTAATGGGCCGCCCTACCGAAGGCGCCCTCATCGCCCTGGCTATGAAGGTACAGTATGTTGTGTCCTGCAAGATTTGCTGATAATTATTGTTCTTTTGGGATACCACATGCAACTCTTATCATAACTAAACCCAAACATTGTGGTTGGATGTGCCTGTTGGCTCTTCCCACCTGTTCAAACACGAGGCAGCCTGTGGGAATAATGCCTGCGTGGTATTGTCTGTCACCTCGTGTCACCTTATTTTGGCAAACAGAGAGTATTTGAATCGGTTCTTCTCGCTCATGCTAATTAAGATGAGCAGACACGCTTTCACACCCCATAGAACAGGTTACTGTGGCAACAGCATCTCCCTTGAGGGTTCCGGTTGTGTTAACGTCTGGTACATTAATAACATTGTTTTCACCACAGGGATGTTTACATGAGGTTTAAACTGAGAGAAATGTCATTCCAATCCAATGATAAAAAGAACTAGATTTTTAAGTTTTCTGAAGAAAATGTGGGTGGTTCTTGCTAAACTCATAGCCACAAAGTTAGGGTGTTCTGGGTCAGGCCCTTAACTATAAGAATTGCACAGGAGCCAGTGTGAAAGTTTGACTCGTCACTTGCTGTATTTGGCACTACAATGCCTCATTCGAACAGTCTTTTTGTAGAGGCATCCTTACTTTCCACATGAGCAACAAAGACTTTGTCTCGCATTATCTGACCTTGCCTTTCTTTCATATTCTGATTTTGTATGTATCCACTCTGTTTTATCAGAGTTTTTCATGGAAGCAGAACTGATCAGTCCAGAACTTTGAGATTAGATTGGATTTTCTATGTCTCCCTTTAAGGATTCAAGTGAGCAGAGTATGTAACTACATGCCCATTTATTTTCTGTTGTTTATAGATGGGTTTGGAGGGACTGCAGCAAGAGTTTGTGCGGTTGGAAGAGATTCCCTTCTCCTCAGAGCAAAAGTGGATGGCAGTCCGTGTCGTCCATCGTACCCAGCAGGTAAGCTGTGCCACATGGCATAAAGCACATTGTAAACTTGGAGTAGATGGTGCAAGGTAATTGGAGCTGAAAATTCCTTGGCAATGTCACAATAGTGCACATTGAAATTGACATTCACTTTGCAGATCCTGTTGACTTGCACTAAACGAATCCCCCCAAAAACATCATGTCTTAAAATGGGTGAACAGTGCCCAAATGTTTTTCTACTTGGCTGGCTATTTATTTCTCTCAGGCTCAGACTGAGCTCTCTCGAAGAACTCTCTCAAAGTCTTAAGATCCAATCTGAGTGGCCAGCTTTATGCAGTTTATGGAAGTCAGGATCCACAAGTGTATACACACAAAAACTGTGCACTCATATATATTACATAGGTCCTGCCATAAGGAATAACTCCCGCCTTCTATATAAAAGAGCCAATTGACGACTGGTAAAGTTATCACTGAAAGTCATCACAGCAGCTGCCGTTAGAAGCTCCGGTTGCTATTCTGAGACGCATGCTTGGGACTGCATTGTGCATTGGCTGGTCTAGCCTGAAAAATAAGATTTTTTAATAATATTTGAGCTTAAGAAACAACCTTTATGAGACAGTTGTTGTCAAATTTCATTGGTGATTTCAAATATGAAATTTAATCGTAAGCTTGGTGAACAGCTTTTGGTGAATCTGATGATCCCTCATTCACTTGCATGAGCTGTACTTGCATGACTGAAATAGCTGCCCGAGAGGCGTTTCAAAGAAGGCAGCTGAGTAAAATTGCTTGCTTTAAAGTAGGGATGTGACGGTGAGGAAATTTTCCCACCGGTTAATTGATGTGTGACAACACCGGTAATACCGGTATCACCGGCGGAGGCTTTTAAATCACTAATTCTATCTAACCGAAAGTAACATGCACACGACCGCTCTGAACTGAAAACGCGCCAGTGCGCACACACCGTGACTGACCGCTCGTCTGTAAATGCGCGCTCTGTGAGGCCATGGGCGCGTCTCAATCAGTTCCCTAGTTCAGTAGTCAGGGCACTGATCAAGCATTGATCAGTCTATGATTGAGATGCACGCCATGAATGCACACTGTTAGTTCGTCCGTAAAGCCTCGTTTATACTCGACGCGCCCGCACGAGCGCGAGGGTGTGCGCGGCAAAAATAAATCCACGCAGCAGTGTAGCGCGGAGGCTCGCACTGCGGAGCCAGGCGAAAGTAAACAATGCGCGCTCTGTGCGGCCGTGCACATTTTACTTTCGGTTTTTAATCAGCGCCAATTCGGCTGCGGGTTGCTTGAATTGTGGGTTCATTAGCCTATTATTTCTAACGAAAAACACAACAACAAAACAAATGACAAACTCCCTTAAATAGGCGCTTTTACGTTTCGCTTTGAAACCAAATCTTCCGCGATCATCTCAGTCAGCTCCTCACTCTTAAATCTGATGAATGACTCCTGCCGCTGCCGAGACTCACGGTCGGATCCTGCTTTATTAAGCAGACACGTTCAGTTTTTATTTGTATTGTCTGTTCTCTAACTGAACTAAATTATTTTATTACTATAAAAAAAAAAATCAAAAAGACGGTGGGCGGTGCCACGGTGGGCAAGTGATGTAACCGGTGTGGAGTCTGGACACCGGTAACACCGGCAACACCGACTATCGTAGCAAGCCTACTTTAAAGGGACTTTGTCGGAACTTAAAGGGTTAGTTCTCCTAAAAATCAAAATTCTGTCATTAATTACTCACCCTCATGTAGTTCTCAACCTGGAAGACCTTCATTCATCTTCGAAACTTAAGATATTTTTGATGAAATCCTAGAGTTCTCTGACCCCTCCATAGCCATGAATGTAATTACCAATTTCAAGGTCCAGAAAGGTAGTAAAAACATAGTTAAAATAGTCCATATGACTCCAGTGGTTCAACCTTAATTTTCTGAAGCGACAAGAATACTTTTTTTGTGCAAAAACAATTTCTTCACGTCTGTGTCAGTCTTCTACGTAGTTTACTTTGTAAATACAGTGCAGCTCCCGTGTCATCATCACACGCATTTGTGGGGGTGCTCACGTGAACAGCGTCGGCCAATGGTAAGCCGGCGTGCTGGCATAGCTCTGACGTAACTCTGAAGCGCTGCATTGTGTTTACTACGTCAACAGTGTAGGAGACTGACACAGACGTGAAAAAATCGTTATTTTTGTTTGTTTTTTGCACACAAAAAGTATTCTCGTCACTTCATTACATGAAGGTTGAACCACTGGAGTTATGTGGACCATTGTAACCTTCAAAGTGTTAAGCTCTCAGATTTCAGTAAAAATATCTTCATTTGTGTTCTGAAGATAAATTAAGGTCTTATGGGTTGGGAACTACATGAGGGCGAGTAATTAATGACAGAAATGTCATTTTTGGGTGAACTAATCCTTTAATAGTTAGGCATGAATTCTGATCATAGAGTCTTCAAGCAATCGTAAATGTCATGGTCACTTTAAATATAAAGTACACAGCCCTTTACTTTCTAACTGAGCAATACTTGGTCAGAATAATCTGCATAGTATTTCTGTATTCAAAAGTCTGGTGCGAGACTAACTAATTATATCCTTCCTTACATCTGATTTAAATAACAGGATAAGCCTGCCATGTTCTTTGTGAAGGGCGCCTATGAGCAGATCATCCGCTTCTGTACTTCCTACAACAGTAAAGGTGTCACTCTGCCTATGACTCATCAGCAGAGAGAACTCTATCAGCAGCAGAAGAGCTACATGGGCACTGCGGGTCTCAGAGGTACAGCACTTGTTACACTAGTACCATTTGAAAGTTTGGGGTCAGTAAGATTATTATTATTATTTATTTATTTTTATTTTTTAAGAAATTAATACATTTATTCTTCAAGGATGCATTAAAATTGCGTGGAGGTATGAAAATACATAGGGGCAAGTAGGACATCCTATGCAGACCGAATGCAATGATTGGATGAGCATTTTTTAGTCATGTTCCATGGAAGATATATGTAAACTTATGTAAATATTTAGACCACTTCTATTATCGATTGCTATCAGGATGTGAAAAGAGTTTCAACCAGGATAACAAAAAGTGTTTATGAAAAACATTGCCTACCCTACCTTTAAGTTACCTCTGTCAGTACTTAAAAATGTGGATTAAATTTTGCTGTAAGGTACTACTAGCTGCTTTGTGTAAAGCTCTGATGTCCTAATTTTACAAATTGACTCTAAAGTCACAGCTTATATGATTCTTAAAAACATTCCAGAAAAGCTCTGTACATAAACTTCAGATCATTTGGTTTCCCAAACGGTGGCTTAATGTCAAACAGCTTTCCTGCCATGATCAAAATACACATAACTTTGAAACGACACACAAATGTTCTTTGTGTCAGCTGGTGCCTCCTTAGTTGCACCCTGGCAAAGCTTTCGTAGTTTACAGCTGGCCCGCTTGTCATTTGGCTTGTTTTGATAAGATTAAGTTGTCTCCGAGGACGCTGAAGAAGTGCTTTCACATATTGACATTCCTCTTTATTAGCTTCCTTTTAATTAAAGACATTTCATGGAGGACACAGTAATAATATTGACATCAAGCAGCAGGTTTTGGCAGCAGCTGATGCTCTTCATCTGTCCTCTGGCAGTGCTGGCGTTTGCTTCTGGATCTGAGATGGGCGCTCTTACCTTCCTGGGGTTGGTGGGCATCATCGACCCTCCCAGAGCTGGAGTGAAAGAGGCTGTGGCGACACTCATCAGTTCTGGAGTGGCGGTGAAGATGGTCACAGGGGATTCTCAAGAGACTGCAGTGTCGATTGGTATGACATTCAACCATGTTACCATTCCTTTTCCGTCTCAGCAGTGTCTCTCCTTCAACAATTATAACAACAAAATATAGCTACCAAATTAGATATTTGTTTTCAGCGTTTTGACTCATACATATATATAAAATACATATATCTCAAATCGATTAATTGCATCCAAAATAAAAGTTTGTGTTTACATAATTATACACAGTACACACACATATATTATGTATATTTGAATACACACATACAGAAATATTTAATGTGTATATACTATATATATTTATATCTTTTGTTATATACATATAAATTAGTGCTGTCAATAGATACATTTTTTAAATTGTGATATCGCGATTAATCGCACACTTAACGTGCAATGAATTAAATCTCATTAAACACATTCATTTTGTCATCATTTGCTATATCCAGCAAAGTAAACAATCAGATTGAAGGGTGATTCTCACAAAACTTTTTTCTGCAAGCTTCAAGGATCATTGGAGACTCCAAAATGACACCAAATAAACAAATATAAGTAGTCCAGATAATTCTATTATATAATAAATTTATACACACCTAAGCACCCATGAAAAACATTACAGAAAAAAACGTTACCGAATTCAGTGTATAGTATGTGTACTGAGCAGCAACAAAGAGCTTGTTTTCATTTTAGACGAGTCAAGCTGCGATACCGATCAGGACCACACGGAGACGCTAAAAAAACCTCCTAACTGCTTTGACTGCATAACACTACGATCAATAAACACAGCGATGTACACATGACAAATCAAACATTATCCTTCCTGAGTGTGTGTAGAAACAATGTGAATGTACTGAAATGTGTCTTACATGAATGCAGCGTGCAATCAGTGATCGAGAGCGCGCAAAAATTGTGCTCTTCAGAAACAATCGCAGAATACGACGGAGCTCATGTTTTAAAGCAAAGCACACACTGGAATGAATAATTCACTAAAAACGCAACGTGAGTCTCTATTCTTTCTGATATGTCTGACGTGATCAGCCTGGCCTTCTTTACATTAGCACTGTTTTGGACTGTTTGAATGATTTCGATTACTGGATCACTGAAAACTTTCCCAGAGTTTAACGGCTTGAAATTGCCTGATCACAAACCGAGCAGAATCGGGTTAAAAAGTTACACACTCAGTGTGATTGTGATAAACTCCCGGCTTCTTAGATCATCTTAATGCGTGACGAAAATTACGTTAATGACACAGCTTCACGTACTTCTGTAATTTATTTGCGTTAATTGCTTTGAATTATTTGAACGTGTTAAGGACTTTAAATTAATCGCATGAGTTAACGCGTTAACGGTGACAGCCCTAATAGAATTTTTTTTTTTTTTTTCAAATATTTCTTAAATATATACATGCATGTGTGTGTATTTATTTATTTATTTATATATATATATACACATACATACATGCATACATACATACATACATAATTATACACAGTACACGCATTTATTATGTAAACACAAACTTTTATTTTGGATGTGAGTAGTCGCGATTAATTGATTTGACAGCACTTTTATATAGATATAGAGATCTAGTAGGCGATAACTTTCAAACTATCTTGTGAGCATATGGTTTGTTGTTTTATATGTCCTTGTGTTAATTTACAGCAAAACAGAAAACAGTGTAAAAAAAAAAAACATTTATTTATAGATTTTTACTTTTTAGTTCTGACATTAAACATTCTGATTGTGCTTATTTTTAAATAAATATATGCACAATATGTATGTTTCTTATTATAAACACACACATGCACATTTATTCTCATAATTTCTCCACAACAGCAAGTCGACTGGGCCTCTATACCAAAGGTTCTCAATCTCTGTCTGGAGATGAAGTCGACAAGATGGACATCCAGCATCTCTCTCAGATAGTGTCCAGGGTATGAACACGCCTTTTATACACTCTAAGCTTCTTCTCAGCACTACGATCCAAAAGACTCAAAACAGTTTTCGACAGGTTTCAAATCCACAAGTGTTGAACAGTCTTAAACGTTGTACATTAGCCGAGCAGTTACAAGAATAATGGCCAGTTCACATAATGGCCTTTTCCATTCCACTGAGCTACTTTTCCATTGTTTTTCAATGTAAACATGTGCTAGACAGATGTCTTTAACCGGTGTGCTCATGTCTTGCATATTTTGCAGCATGTGGCGCTCAAGTTAAATGGTTTTAAAAGCTTTTTTAACACTTTTTTTCCGTTCCACTGACATGCTGTCTCGCATTATTAACAGCAAAAACAGGTTCTGTGTGAACCGGCCCTAAGATGCGCAATGAAATTAATTTGTAACCTGTCTCCACAGATAGCGGTATTCTACAGAGCCAGCCCTAGACACAAGTTAAAGATAGTTAAGGTGAGTGCACCAAACAGATTGTTTGTAATTGTACTCCGCATATGGCCACATGTTTTTTAGCATGTTCTTTCTGGCTTCAGTCCTTACAGAACATTGGTGCAGTTGTCGCTATGACGGGAGATGGTGTTAATGACGCGGTGGCACTGAAGGCAGCAGACATCGGTGTGGCGATGGGTCAGACCGGCACTGATGTCTGCAAAGAGGCAGCAGACATGATCCTGGTAGACGACGACTTTCAAACTATCTTGTGAGCATACGGTTTCTTTTTATCTTTTCTTTTTTGGCTTTATCAGACTTGTGCGGACTGTTGATGTGACATCTGATATGTTTACACATGTCCTCAAGCCTTTGTTTCTCATTCTAGGTCTGCTATTGAAGAAGGGAAAGGGATTTACAACAACATTAAGAACTTTGTGCGCTTTCAGCTAAGCACGTGAGTTGGCATGCTCTCGTATCAGAAATGAAAACGTTTTTTTTTATTAGTTGAATGTGGTGTATGAGAAGTGTGCTGTTTTTAGTTGCTCTGAAGATTGAGTCTAAATATTGAAAAAGATTTTTCTGGGGACCTAGGGTCCGTTCTTCGTACCTCGCTAACTCAGTTAGCAGGATTTGATTGTTGACGATTTGGCATTATCTTGGATTGTTTGGTTCTTCGAAGCTCATCCTGAACTTGCTGTCATAGCAACAGGTCCGGAAGCTTAAACCTGCTCGTGAGCGGCTTATTTCATGAAAACAGGATTAGATTGCACCTTTTTTAAGCGCCGTTGATACTTAAAGTAGCAGTGATTGGGACAAAAAAGAGTTCCTTACTGAACCAGGGGCAATTATCATTTTTAATAATAATAATAATATAAAAATGTATTTGAAAATAATATGATAATGTTGTGTATACTATAGACAGCCACTTGATTGAGAGATTTATTTTTGATAGAATAATTACTTTATCATTTTATTGCAGTCTTACACACGTTGTACAGTTAATCTGAGCCATGCATTCATTTCTGGTGACGGATATTATGGGATGTCAACGCAAGAGATGCAGAGAACTTGATCTTGACCCTTAAGAAACTTAAATGAATGCTGTCATGTAACAGATCTGCTGATTGAATTAAAAATTAAATAAATTGCTATTTACAACATTGAAATAAAAATGGGTGTACAAATGCTATAAAATCATGAATATAAATAATTGGCAATCATGGACATTTCATATATCTATTATAACATTTATGTTGTTTTGGTCGTTTGGCTGTTTCCTTATAAAGGCCCAGAAATTCATAGTGTTATTTTTTTTTTTAATTTGTCAAGTTTTTTGGCAGGTGGCTTTTTTAATTATATGATGTCATTACGTCGCTGTCTTGCCGCCAGCCATTCGCTGCATTACTGATCGTGGTTTCGAGTATTGATGCATCTGCCCTCTTCAGTGAACACAAGAACGTGCAGTAATCTTAGATCACTCGATCCAGATATTTTAATCCAATCCGCAAATTCGTTTGAAGAACCAAATTAGCCAGAGACCAGTTATTAGAAGATCTGGGATTTGTCAAGTCATCTCCGATGTATTGAGCGATGTACGAAGAACGGACCCCTAGTGTCCTCATTTTTGTATTGTTGTGAATTTTTTTTTGTTAGCATTCAGAATTAAAACCACCCCAAAGATCTAATGTGATTTGAAATATTTTATGGTGCTCCTTTATCACAAAAACTCAATATTTTAATTAGTCTCTTCTGTTCACCAAGGCTGCGTTTATTTGATCAAAAATACTGTAAAAACTGTAAAATTGTGAAATACAATAATAAAAAAAATACATATATATATTTTTAAATATCTGTTTTCTTTAGTGATAAATTCATGTGATGGAAAAGCTGAATTTTCAGCATCATTACTCCAGTCTTCAGTGTCACATGATCCATCAGAAATCATTCTAATATGCTGATTTGCTGCTCAAGAAACCTTTTTTATTATGAATAATGTTGAAAACACTTGTGCTGCTTATAAAGTTATAGAAATAGAAAGTTTAAAAGAACATACAACATATTTCTATTTAAAATAATTTCTATATTTGTATATTTTTTATATCAAATTGTGTAATTTATATAAACATTTAAATGTGTATTAAATATTATCTAGTCTTTATTTCTTTTAATTAATTTTACTTGTATTACTTTTACTTAATATAACTTGTGTATATATATACGGTATATAATATATTATATATAATATTTGAGAAGAACCAGGTTATGAAAAATGATAAAATAATCTCTGAATCTTTGTGCTCACTCTCTTTAGGAGCATTGCTGCCCTTACCCTCATCTCCCTGGCAACGCTTATGAACTTCCCCAACCCTCTGAATGCCATGCAGATCCTCTGGATCAACATCATCATGGACGGGCCGCCAGCCCAGAGGTAATAAATTGATTTCAAACAGATTTATCACCATATCAGGACAACAATTTTTAGTGCAAGAACATCAAACTTTGCTTATGTCAGGATAAGAATGAACTTTAAATATTCTTCTAGTTTGGGAGTGGAGCCTGTTGATCAGGACGTGATCAGGAAACCCCCGCGGAATGTCCGAGACAGTATCATCACACGGAGTCTGATTGTGAAAATCCTAGTGTCGTCCTTCATCATTGTTTGCGGCACTCTGTTTGTGTTCTGGAGAGAGGTAGGCTATATTCATCTGATGACGGCCTTCCTGAACATCATTTGTGTTCTGCTTTGTTTTTCATTTGTGTTCCATTTCTATTCAAAACAGGGCATTAGGTAAATGACTAAACGATTTGTTAACAGTGTGCCTTGTGTTTGTTAGAGGCATCATGCAATGCTGTTTATATATTACCTTTTGTGGTGTGTTTTTGCTTGTCTACTACTATTGAGAATAAATATGGAGCCTTGGTACACGAGTGCCATTACTTTTCCTAGCCGCTAATTGGTTAGAAACACTTTAAACAAGAGCTGTAAAACGATTAAGTGTTGTTTTTGTAGTGTTGTGTGTCTGGGAAAAGTAGCATTGAAACCATTTTGGAAAACGTAGTACGTAATAATAAGTACATTAAATCTGTTGAAATAATTGTCTCCTGAAAGCTACAGGAACAATGTTAAAAGCTTTTCAAGGAACCACAAACCACTTCCTTTCAGTCTAATAAAATGATTATTATTTTTTTTTCAGCTGCGGGACAATGAGATCACCCCACGGGACACCACCATGACGTTTACCTGTTTTGTGTTCTTCGATATGTTCAACGCTCTCAGTTCCCGATCACAGGTATAAGCAACATCTAAAATAAACAAAAGGCACAAGCATATTTCTGATGGAATGTATTAAGAATGGGATTCCAGCAGGGATGAGCAGAATCTTAAACACTGCCACCTGCTGTAGGGATTATGAGTGATGTTGTTTAAAAAGCTGCTGTCTTTGAGGTCTGTATTTTATGCCAGTGAATCATCAGAGGTTTCTCTTCACTGTTTTTGTCATCCTGCAGACACGGATGGTGCACGAGATGGGCTTATGCAGTAACAGGATGTTCTGCTATGCTGTTCTGGGCTCCATCATGGGCCAACTTCTGGTCATATACTTCCCTCCACTACAGAAGGTCTTTCAAACAGAGAGCCTCAGCATATTAGGTATGCAAACAAAAAAATACAGGAAACCACAGTTTTCATATCACATAGAGTGAGTCCAACAAATATGTCAAATGCAGAAGAAATCGTTTCTGTGCTATTTCTATTTCTTTAATAAGTAAGTAAATACGTGACATTGATCTTGCAAACTCCTTATAAAAACAGTCAGATGTTCTTGCTTCCGTTGATGCTCATTGGAACATTCTCACATCATCCTAGAGCTTTTTGTTCTTTTAGTATTATTTATATACTATTATAGTATTTATTAGTATTTTGAATCAACTTTTATTTTTATATTTTCAGTTTTCATTTTAATTAAATTTTTTTATTTATTTTTTTATTTCAGTATTAAAAAATTTTAGTACTTCAGCTTAAACTTAATTTATTTCAGTTAGTTGCCAAAAAAATATTTAATCTAATAGTTATATTTTATTTAATATCAGCTTTATTTTAATTAACCAGTTTATATAGTTATGGTTTTAGTTATAAATAACCCTGTCCTAGAGAACATGATTATTATGTTTTACATTAACTTTTTGAATGCTGCTATCATTAAAGCAAATCATTTAATACTAAGGGCCAGATTTACTAAACAGGGCAAATTCCAAAAAAGCACAGATGGGAGTGGAAAGTTCTGCATGTGATCTACTGATGACACGCAAATGAAAGAACACAGACACAGAAGATAATTTCCATAATGACCAACACAATCCACCAAGAGCAGTGTAAATTAGCATGTTTAAGACATGCTTTTTGGGCAGTAAATAATGGCGCAAATACCAGTAAATTGATTCATTTAAGTACTCTCCTCGCTTAAATTTCGCGTCTGAAAGGGAAACTCCTGCAAATGTATATGCAATAAGGTCAGACGCAAAAATAACTGTCCACACCTTTTCAGGCCAAAAGAGGGTTTGCGCTGGCGCAAGCTGTTCGTAAATCTGTCCCCAAATATTCATTCTGAAATTGTTCATTTTCATATTTTACATTTTCACTCAATTTGTTCTGCTGATAAAATAATCAAATTCTTAATTCTAAGAGAAATAATTGATTGACATATCATTTGAACAAAACATGTGTATTTCATTGTTTAAACACCTGCACTTATCGTGTTAAGGATGTGTGTGTGCTTCACATAACTTGTTCACTGATATATGCACCGTCCTCTCTGTGCAGATCTGCTGTTCCTGCTGGGCCTCACATCCTCTGTCTGTGTGGTGTCAGAAGTTATAAAGAAATTAGAGCGACTCAGAGGTGGAGACAAAATGGCAGACACTGACGATTTCCATGATGTATGACACACATTGTGTCTCGCGCAGGAGATGGTGGGTGGGGCGTGTGGTTGAGAATGTCGCTCGGGCCAGTCTCATACCGTACGAAAACAATCCAGAGTGATCATTCGTGTCCGACCTGTATGTACAGTTCCTTTTTGAGCTGATTGTGGAGCAATGAACTGGTCCTGGCTGAATTGTCGCCTCTGACGCGTGCCCTTGCCCGTGGAGATGCTTTGGTGTGCTGCTTTATGACTGTACTACTTCCCATTGCATCTGGGCGAACTTTATTTATGAGATACTGTATTTGTCCATACAGTGGCTGTCTTGATTTCATGATTTAAGGGATGTATAATGCTTTTTCTATATTATTATTAAAAGGATTTTGTGTTTAAATCATCTTTTGTTTAAACGTTTCTGGTTAGAGGTTCGTGGAACAATATGGATAATGCCTTTCTGCATTCCAGATTTCCAAATTGATTTTGCGTTGGAAAATACTTTAAGCTTTTGTCCTCTTAAATCATGGGCGTTGCAGTGTTTGGTGGAACGGACCACTTCGTGTTCTGGGTCACAATGAGACTTAATGTGTACGTGATGTGCTAAACCCTCACATCATTTACTTCAAAAATGTTCACATTTTACATTCATGTGAAACAGGCCCTGTTTTGAGTCTGTTGAAGATGCAGGATCCCACAAAATGATGGCATTACGAGATTACAGGGTCCCAACTTTTGATGACCTTCAAGGTACATGCACTATTAGTTCTATGCCCTTATATTAGACTGATGGTAAATACAACTGGCTTGTACAATTGCTTATCAGTTCCTCTGTATTTACATAATTTCAGTACTATTTTATTACTTTCCTTATGTTAATACACTGGTATCAGGGCCATCTGAAATTTGCCTTTTTCACCTTACTTTGGCTCTTATCTATAGTGTTATTTATTTTCTCACCAGCTTGGTGCTTGGTTAGGTGAATGCGTAGTATTTTAAGGTTTAATGATGTAGTTGGTTAAATGGATGCTCATGTTGGGTGTACAGAAATGTTCGACTGATACTAACCCCCTCCTCCGAAAAACCTCAGTGCAGCCCACCAACATTGACTTACTCCCATCTGCCAACACTGTATCTTGTTACTGTGGTACAGGTAAAGATGATACACATTCGAGTTTTTACAGTATCTCTCCTCTGTATTGCAGATTTATGGCCACATTGTGCAATTTATTTTCTGCCCGTTCTGTTTTCTAGCATCGTTCTTGCTTTGAAAACGAACAATGTAATACACTGATATTAAAGCGTATAAACTATTTTAAATGAAGGGTGATAGGTAAAAAGCTTCTTTTTTTTTTTCTTTTTTTGAGATTGTATTTATTTTATTGTGGTTTGCACAGCTGAAACCAGTAATCTGTTGTGGTCATTTCAGAACACAATTGTACAATAAAATTTTTTACAAATTAAAAAAAAATCTGTATCTGAAGTTGATCACTGACTAATCTGATTATTTAACTATACCTTTTGTTAAAGAATGAAATGCACGCACTACATAAATGATTTCAAGTCCAGTTTTATTTGTCACTTTTCACAATCGTTTCAAAGCAGCTTTACAGAAATTCATGATGTCAGATGCCCAATTGTCCACACGTTGCAGTTTAGAGCTGTACAATAAGATGATGTAGACAATCAAGCAGTTGAAATTTACTCTATTGTCTAATATTGTTTTATGTGAGTGTACTGGATGTACCATTGTGGTTGTGTAGAAATCTGTAAAGTTATTGACACAAGATTAAAATGGAAAAATAATGTAATACCTAATTCAAAAGTTTCACGTTTGTAAATATGTTCCTTAAAATACTCTGGTAAATTGAATGAATTTGCAATAAAACCCAAGACCTTTTTGATACCAATGTCACGCAGCTAAATACAAATACCTTATAATCAAGTAATTATAATTTAAATCAAGCAAAGTCATGCAGAAAATAATACAGGAGAGCAAAAACATGATTGTGCATGACGTGATTCTGATATCATACATGCTATCGTTTTAACATTCATTCTGGTCCAATGACTTGCCCTATTTCTATTATAAGTGCATTACAACAAACGAATGATTTTTTTGTTTGTTTTTACAAGTCCTTAAGGTCTACTCGAAGCATCTCCTCTCATATTTCTTGGAGGGATTATCAGCATTACGAGCTTTAGCCTTGTGTCTGGTACGGATGGAACATTCAGACATCATCTTCGGACCCTTGGCCTTGCTCGTCTTCTCATTGACGACATAATCTTCATTGTCATCAATATCCTCATCCATCAGATGTTCAAAGCAGCTGCTCAGATCATCTATAGGCGGATTCTGGCCACTCTCTCTTTTCCCAGCACTCTGTCTTTTCCCTCTGTGCTCGAGCCCAGTTTTCATTTTCTTCATGAAGTCTTCACCCACTAAGCTCACAATTGCTTCCTTCAGTTGTTTGAAGAGCTGCTCAGCGCTTGAGCCCCTCATCAGCAGAGATTCCAGAGTGATGCCTCTCCTGAGCTCCCCAACAACGTGGTGCACCAGTGTTCCACAGTACAAACTAAACACAACACGAGAACACACTTAGTATTCATGTGCAACAACACAAGTGTTCTAAGATGTACATATGTATGTATTATTAGTTATATTTTGGGTCTTGTCATTGCGTAGGGCAGTGTAGAGATCAGACTGGAAACCACAGAGTGGAGAGAGGAATGGGCTCGTCAATCCGGAAACTGCTTTGTTACAATGGAGATCAGAAGTGTAAATATAGATGGTATACACATGGCGGCCGGAGTGACTGCGGTTGTGGCCATTGAGTGGCAAAAAGACAGAGGCAGCATTGGTTTTCAGCGCAAATGCCGACGACAAACACACAAAATCAGGTCCGGCGCCAGAGGACATCCCATCATCTTGGACATCCCTGTGCCCCCCTCCAGACTGAGGGAGACGGACTCGATAATAGCATGCAATTTTTTCACTCAAACCACTGCTGCCTTCTGCTGCTGATTGCTTTTAGAGGGAAAAACTGCTCATAACTCATGGTCTAGGATCTGTTTTCTTCATAATAATAGCATATTAATATCGAAAAAGTGTTTTACGCTTCGGTGAGTAATGTCACAGACATGTTTGTTGGTTTCTTGAACGCAATGGCCAATCGCAGGTGTTTAGGCTAGAATCCACTCACCGCTTAAGTGCTAAGTTCTGCACACGCGCAAATCCTCTCTAACAACGTGTAGACATTATGTAAATAAGAGATTCATTGTGTGTCGTCAGCTTCACTGATTAATATAACAGAACTTTGTGAGATCGCGTTTAGTGATTATAAACGAAGCGCTCTTTGGTTGCTGCCGATTATATAAAAAATAATTAATAGGCCTATAATATATTCAGAATTTGAATAAAACTTTTGTTTTTCATTTTTGACAACCAAGCGAGTTGAATTACTCAACTCTTCTATGGTTACAAACATTGGTTACAAACATGTTTGTAACCAAGCAACCATTGACTACCATAGTATTTTCCCCACTATGGTAGTCAATGGTTGCTTGGTTACAAACATTCTTCCAAATATCTTCTTTTGTGTTCAGCAGAACAAAGAAACAAGGTTTGGAAAAACCTGATGACAGAATTTTCATTTTTGGGTGAACTACCCCTTTAAACTGACAACTTTGTTTTACTCGCATTTTTCCCTATTTACTCCAGTCATGCAGCAGCTCTTCTGCCACTCTGTTCCGGCTGATGGGGTGTGTTCCGGCGGGAAAGTGATGTCAATGCATGCCCTCTATTTTTAAAAAAGGATGGGTAATAAAGGATGTTGTACCGTGCACACTCTGGTTCAGATAGCGGATCCGATAGTAAACGATTGAGATTGAGACTCCACTTCAGGCACGACTGCCACTGGCTGTATAGATGAGCTGCTTCATTCTCCAAATAGATCCTTTTTCGACCAGGTTGTAGTTTAAGTTTCAACAGCGTGTCTAAACAAACAAACAAAAAAACATGTATTGACTAAATGATATGCTTAACACCCATTTCAGAAAAAATGGCTAAGCCATTGAGGTGATCAAATAGACTGTGGAAAAATATGGATGTAGTGTCCGTGACGTCAACTCGTAGATTCCTCAAGAGCATTTTTGAAACTTAAAGGCAGCTGTCGGCATCTTGGCAGCGTTACCATGCGTCACTCCCAGATAACTGAACAGGGACAAAGGTGAGGGATGTAGGTGGAGCTGAGGTGCCTGGCTGCTGAAACCACGCCTGCCTAGCTCTACCATAGTGGCAATCCACCTGTCACTCAAGTGGCCACGCCCTTAATTATGCAGAACTTTAAGGCTTAATATAATTTAAACGTATGACTTATAAAAAAAATTCACCCCCCTCACAGTTGTCATGAAGGGCAAAATCTGTATAGACCGAAACCAGTTTTTGTACCAGGCTGTAAACATATTTTTTCTGCTGTAAAGTTGGGCATTTTAACATGGGGGATACATATTTGACTACCTTTTGGAGCCTGTCTCTAGCGGACAGTCGACTAATTGCAGTTGAAGTCACTTCTGTGTTGGCTTCAAGATAAACTGATTAATTTTATCTTCATTAATCATTACACCTTATCACACCATATTTTGCATGAGACAAAGCTGGTGTACCTGAGGTGGCTTTATTAACTTATTGCATGCTATAAAAACAACATGCTGCTAACAAGATTATGATGTACGATAATGTCAGTACCTCTTTCTGTTTTAGACGTACTGCTGGACTTTCCATAGACCATTCCCACTAGCAGCCCCCAAAGATGCACTTGGCACGGCTGAGGTTGTGCGTTCACAAGCCAGTAACGAGTCACAAACATTTGCAGCTGTAGAACACTTGGGATCCCTTTTAACATCGTGGACGACACGCCCAAAGTTTCAAGGAGCACCTGAAGCCGCACGGCATGTGGTTGCTAGAATCATTAGAAAGACAAACACTGTAAACCAAACAGTTTCATTTCACTTCAAACCAGTGCTAAGACATCTTCATTACCTTCCATAATGTTTCCAGTTGAAGTTCTTCCATCACCCTGGTCTGAATGGCTTCAACCTTCTGATTGCTTAGTGCTAATTGTTGTCTGCTGTATTCCTCTACATAGCGCTTGCTTGTGCCAGTGAATATTTGAATGGCTAATTCTTGTTTATCTGTCGTCTGTTGTTCTCCCAACAGTAGTAACCCGTAAATCACCTGGCGTATGGGACGAGAGGTTTCACTGGTACAAGGGAGTTGGAAATTTTCAACCTGGGGCGTCAAGTAAACCCTTTGGTGTACCAGCATATCGATAATAGAGGAGCTCATCCTCCCCTCAAGTAGAGGCTTCAAGATCCATTTAGGTAGATCTTGCAGAGGACCTGGCAACGCTGTCTGTGGAATCACTTTTGAGTGGAAGAACTGGGCAAGAAAGCCAGTGGTGAGCTGGTACTCTTTGATTCCCTTTAGAAGCGCTTCTTGGACGATGGCTTTTTCTTTGTTGTCTGTAAATTTCAGCAAAGCACTTACAGCTTCTTCTGGCCCTCGGAACTGGGATAACCAATTAAGCAACCCATCAATACGAGCATTTTCCATGCCAGTTATCGTCGAGTACTCCTCCCAATCCGGGTACTTGACATTTTCCAACTTCACATAGTCGTTGCCTGAGATAGAAGCAAAGACTGGGAGAAGTTCAATGTTCATTTTGAAAGATGCGCAGAATGTTCCCACTGTGAAGTGTTTGACTTGGATGATTTTTTGGTTTGTCCGTTTGTCCAGTCTCACGTTTCTCCACTGGAAATGTGTGAGTGGCAGTAATCCCCTTCTGAGGTTGAAAATGTAGAAGTCACTGTCGTTGGACAAAACTGGACAATCCCACTCTTTAGCCAAGGCAGCAATTTCCCAGTCAGCCTCTGCAAGACACTGAACCATTGGAACCTTGAGCTTACGAAGGAGCTGTCTGAACACATTTTTAACAAGCGTAGGAAGGACTGACGCTTTCTTGCCCATAGACAGGGCATAGGCCGCATTTATTTTCTGCTGCTTCCGTTTCATGAGTGTGTCAAATTTTTTGTTGGTATGGTCATCCCCGCCATCAAGTACAACGTAAGGTTTAATGTTACAGGCTGCAAGGTTGTCAAAGAACTGTATGATCATCACCTCAAAAGCATCATAGTCTCCTCCATGCATCTGATCCAATTTGCAGTCAAAGTAGAGTGAATAATATAAGTTACATCCATCGATTATTAGTTGAGAGTCTCTGAAAGCCCAGCTCCTTATATAATTTTTTTTTCTGCTTTCAATGTAGCTCTTCAGTCCTTTGACTCCCATGTTGATAAGTGATTGTCACCAATTTTCAGCAATATTTTGGCTTTGAATTGCTGTGAAAACATAATTTTCTAATTATTGAAACTGTAATTGGTATAAAAAATGAATGATTATAGTTTATGCTATACAATGTTGATTAGTGTCACAATCAAAATGTAGGCTATTCATTTAATATCAACGTATTAAAAAATAGCCTACTCTACATAATTTGCATTGTATAAAATGTTATTTCGTAATTTAACTCTGTTCCTTTAACAGTAACAATAATGATAGTCTATGCAAAACAGTTACAGTTCACATGCAGAGCGTTGTTCTTGATTTGGTCGGAATATAATTATACAATGCGAAAGTATATATGTTAAAGTAGAAATAACCTTAAAGTAATTAAACCGCACTTACCGAATGTTGAGAGATAGATGTGTGTGAGGCGTCTGTGCGCTTCTTATAGCCTATCCGACCACTGTAGATCATATTATATAAAGCCGATAGGAAAACGAAACTTAACTGTGTGACGTTAGGAATCACAAAGCGAAACTCGGCAGCAGCCGCATCATAACAACGAGACTGTCATGTAAACATAGCAACATTAATACTTCTACCAAACAAATCAGATAAGATTAGTCAATCGGTGTTGTGGTACAAAAACAGTCGTGGGACGTTTTTTGAATAAGCCTAAACGTTCTATATATCTATCTGTTTGTTTGTCTGTCTGTCTAAACATCTTTCTATCTAAATGTCTATCTAAATGTCTATCTAAATGTCTTGTTGTTTATTGTCTTGAAATCAGAATTAATTTCTATGGCATGAATCACGAGGCTACGTGTATTGCAAGTTTCGGCTTGTTTTGTTTTAGAGAGATGTGAAGTGACAAATGAATGCATTACTCTCCAAATAAATTTTCTATGTATTTCTTTATTTATCTATTTATTATTTATCGTATTTATCTTTCTCTGCAAGAACAGGCAGGTTTCATTTTCTTACATGGCATAAAACAACGTTAGCACATTTGGATAAGTGGGAAAGTTAGTGAACTGTGATTTTGACACAAATAATTATACAAACATAGATTATGTGTCTGTCTGTCTGTCTGTCTGTCTGTCTGTCTGTCTATCTATCTATCTATCTATCTATCTATCTATCTATCTATCTATCTATCTATCTATCTATCTATCTATCTATATATCTGTCTGTCTGTCTGTCTGTCTGTCTATCAATCAGTCAATCTGTCTGTCTGTCTAAATATCTATCTATCTATCTATCTATCTATCTATCTATCTATCTATCTATATCTATCTATCTATCTATCTATCTATCTATCTATCTATCTATCTATCTATCTATCTATCTATCTATCTATCTATCTATCTATCTATCTATCTATCTATCTATCTATCTATCTATCTATCTATCTATCTATCTATCTATCTATCTATCTGTCTGTCTGTCTGTCTGTCTATCTGTCTGTCTGTCTGTCTGTCTGTCTGTCTGTCTGTCTGTCTGTCTAAATATCTATCTATCTATCTATCTGTCTATCTGTCTATCTGTCTATCTGTCTGTCTGTCTGTCTGTCTAAATGTCTGTCTGTCTAAATGTCTGTCTGTCTGTCTAAATGTCTGTCTGTCTGTCTAAATGTCTGTATCTATCTATCTATCTATCTATCTATCTATCTATCTATCTATCTATCTATCTATCTATCTATCTATCTATCTATCTATCTATCTATCTATCTATCTATCTGTCTATCTGTCTATCTGTCTATCTGTCTATCAAGTCAAGTCAAGTCAACTTTATTTATATAGCGCTTTTAACAATGTAGATTGTTTCAAAGCAGCTTTACAGTGTTAAACAGGAAAATAATGCAGCATAATTTTATTCAGCTGTATAGCCATTCTGGAAAAATTTCAAGTATCATACAGTGACAGTGTGGGCTTTAGATCAATAATTTGATCAGTAATTTAGTTTAAATGGTTAATTTAGTTTATTATTTAGATGTATTTCGATGTTTAGTTGAAAAATGTAGTGTCCCCAACTGAGCACGCCAAGCCAGAGGCAACAGTGGCAAGGAAACCAAAACCCCATTAGGTGACCTAATGGAGAAAAATAAACCTTGGGAGAAACCAGGCTCAGTCGGGGTGCCAGTTCTCCACTGGCCAATTAACAAACAGCGTATTATTATTATTATTTTGGCAGTTTTACAGCTCGGAGGTCATAATAGATCAGAATATTCGAGGGACCGGGGGCAACATGCTGGAGACGGGTTTATTGAGGATGATGTTGATTAAATAATTATTAAAGTGCAATATTCGAATGATCGGAGGCAACACGCTGGAGACGGGTTTATTGAGGATGACATATCGATTTAAGTATTATTTAATTGTAATATTCGAACAATCTGAGTCAACACGCCGGAGACGGGTTTATTGAGATGCCCTGTCGATGAGGCAGTTGCAGGGGGCGTCTAATCACGGCCTCTGCAGACACTTCGGGGTCTTGTGTTGGTCTTCTCTGGGCGCAGGTCCACCATCTGAACTGGAAACGGCCCGGATCCGGCTGACTGCAGTAAACCTCGGGATAAAACAGAGAGACTATCATTAGCGTAGATGCCATTCTTCTGATGATGTAACGAGTACATCAGGTGTTATGGGAAGTGTTCCCGGTTCCGGCTGACCTAGTTAATGCAGCCTAACAATCATTTCATTGAAAAAGTGTTTTATGTGTATGCCACAGTAAAGAGATGTGTTTTTAGTCTAGATTTAAACTGACAGAGTGTGTCTGCTTCCCGAACAATGTTAGGAAGACTGTTCCAGAGTTTTGGAGCTAAATAGGAAAAGGATCGACCGCCTGCAATTGATTTGGATATTCTCGGTATGATCAACTGGCCAGAATTTTGATACCGCAGTAGACGTGATGGAGTATAATAGATGTCACTTCACATCTATCTATATGTCTATCTATCTATCTATCTATCTATCTATCTATCTATCTATCTATCTATCTATCTATCTATCTATCTATCTATCTATCTATCTATCTATCTATCTATCTATCTATCTATCTATCTATCTATCTATCTATCTATCTATCTATCTATCTATCTATCTATCTATCTATCTATCTATCTATCTATCTATCTATCTATCTATCTATCTATCTATCTATCTATCTATCTATCTATCTATCTATCTATCTATCTATCTATCTGTCTGTCTGTCTGTCTGTCTGTCTGTCTGTCTGTCTGTCTGTCTGTCTGTCTGTCTGTCTGTCTGTCTGTCTGTCTGTCTGTCTGTCTGTCTGTCTGTCTGTCTGTCTGTCTGTCTGTCTGTCTGTCTGTCTGTCTGTCTATCTTTGTTTGTCTATCTGTCTAAATGTATGTCTAAACATCTCTGTCTAAATGTCTATCCATCTGTCTGTCTAAATGTATGTCTAAACATCTCTCTGTCAAAATGTCTATCTATCTGTCTTGTTGTTTATTGTCTTGAAATCAGAATGAATTTCTATGGCATGAATCACGAGGCTACGTGATCTAACGAGGTTACATCCCTGATCTAAGAGATATGACAGGCTGTATAGCTTGTTTTGTTTTAGTGAGATGTGAAGTGACAAATGAATGCATTACTCTCAAAATTCATTTTCTATGTATTTATTTATTTATTTTGTCAGCTCTGCAAGAACAGGCAGGTTTCGTCATTTTCTTAGATGGCATAAAACAACGTTAGCACATTTGGATAAGTGGGAAAGTTAGTGAACTGTGATTTTGACTTGGGTCCAGAGCAACACTGTGATTTTTACATGTTAAAAGAACATAGAAAATCAACAGATTATGTGGCTGCAGTTCTCTGCTCTGCAATGTTGAAAATGAAAATGGGTTTCTCACGTAGCCTCATATGTTTTGCTTCTTTTAGGCAGTTTGGAGCAGTTTATGCAAAGGTGTAAAAAGAGCTTGCATTTTGAATGCCAAATATGCCTTGCTATAAATGAAAAAGGTCAGGGATGCGATTTGGTTCAGTGAGAAGGCTGTGATACACTGATCAGGTAAGAACGTTTAAATAGGAAGCTTGATGATTTTAGATTTTTTATTGTATAATGGTTATAAGCCCAATGAAGAATGACAATATGTCTTGGAATGTGCAGCATACATTATTTTTTGTTGTTGTTGTGTGATTTAGTGATATTATTACATGAATAAAGCGTTTAAGAATTTGAGAAATTAACTATGAAGTAGAAATAGCAACATGATTCTTTAGTATTATATTATGATTGTACCCCCTGAGAGAACAATAACTATTTTAGAATGAAGAATTTTGAAGTAGGATATTTATTTGTTCTTTCTCATTCTTGAAAGTGCTTTTTCATCTTCACGAATCTTGAAAAACTGTTGCATAACTAAAGTAAAGGACAATCGTATTGCTATTTTCTTTATTTACATAAAAAAATTATACAATTGCATGATTTAAATTTTAAAATTGTTGTGATGTCAAGTTATTTGCCTGCTTAAAATGATCAGTGACTCTTGTAGTGCTTTATGCGTCAAGTGTTGACATCTGTGTGAGTTCATTTTTAGTTTTTTGTTCATGTGATGTTTGTTGAGTCGACTGTCTATGCGCTTTGTACATTTCGTTAGATTAATCACATCATTTAAAACAATGTAACAGTTATGGCATATTTAAAGTTGATAGTTTAAGTAGGCTTTAGTAAATGCATGGGGAAATATCCTATTTCTAAGAACACCTTATTTTTTACACTGAAGCAGAGAGTTATACACCGATCAGGCATAACATTATGACCACTGACAGGTGAAGTGAATAACAGTGATTATCTCTTCATCACGGCACCTGTTAGTGGGTGGATATATTGGGTATATTGGGCAAGTTAACATTTTGTCCTCAAAGTTGACGTGTTAGAAAAATGGGCAAGTTTAAGGATTTGAGCGAGTTTGACAAGGGCCAAATTGTGATGGCTCTAGTTGTCTGGATCAGAGCATCTCCAAAACTGCAGCTCTAGTGGGGTGTTCCTGGTCTGCAGTGGTCAGTATCTATCAAAAGTGGTCCAAGGAAGGAACAGTGGAGAACCGGCGACACGGTCATTGATGCACTTGTTGGGGAGCGAAGTCCATGCCTCGACGGGTCAGGGCTGTTTTGGCAGCAAAAGGGGGACCAACTCAATATTAGGAAGGTGGTGTTATGCCTGATCTGTGTATGTTCTGTGTATTGATTTACAAAGTTACAAAGCAAGCTGTGTAAATGATGTTGCAAATTCATAATACTGAGACATGGGTCACATGGCCTTTTTCAGATCACTGACTAAAATCAGGACAGAAGTCATGCTGACTGTTCTTCTGATCATGGCTATGTTTGGCCAAGGTAAGCAATGTGTCATTCGTTCTTTCTCAATAGATCCATTCTTCATATGTTGCTGTTTTATTCTCTTGAAGCCTAATAAAAGGCATGTTCATTTGATATGTTCCTGATATTAATAACTCTTGATTTGACAGGCCAGTCATGGGACAATCTTGGGAAAGACTTCATCACAGCATTCCCAGAGAACATAGCCTTCTACTATCCACTAAATCCAGTCAATGCTCTCAATATCACCGCTCTCTATAATGACACTGTGGTGACGGTCTCCATCCCAAACGAATGGACATACGAGGACACGCTGCCGGCAGGAAAGCCTGTAACTGTGACTCTGCCACTAAGCATTGAGAATTACCTTCTTGGTCAAACTCTTCAGACCGTCAAAATCAACAGCACACACAAAATCGCAGTGCAGTCGATCAGTCAGCGAGGAGATAGTGTTCAAACTAATGTCGTTCAGCCACTGAAAAATCTTGGTACGCTTTATTACATCCCCTCGCTGAATTACAGCAAGATGATTAATACTTTGTATCAGTCGGAAGGAAAAAGCGCCAAGAGATTCAGCTCCTTCAGACTGGTTATCATCAATGGAGCAGATACGAGTAATTATGTCCGAATTGTAAAAATGAATGAAATCACTCCATACATTCTTGATCCGTATGCCGTTCTTCAGCTCCAAACCAACGGGACAGAAATTTCAGTTCAATCTGATTATGAAGTAGCTGTGATGCTGACCCATCCATGTTTAGAGATGGCAGAATGCAGATGCAACTTGGTGGTGAACCAACTTTATCCCGGCACTCAGTTGGATAGTGGATTCGCTGTACCGTCAATACTGAACACAAGCAACGTTTGGTTACATCTGACGTCCTCAACGAATATCATTGCCAGTGGCGGGAATCTAGAATCGGGTACTTTGGAAGCCTATTCCGCAAAACTCCTGTCTCTCCCATCTTTGCAGTCAGGATCTCAGTTCATCAGCACATCTTATCCTGCTTCGCTCAGGCTTATCGGTCCAGGCTTTATCATTGAACCGATCCCACAATCCAGGTTTTCTGCGTGCTACCTAGTAGTGCCTGTCAGCTCGACACATGCCAAGGCCTTAGTGATAGCAGAAACGGAATACAGGGATAGTGTGTATATAGATGGTGATTTGCTTTCATCCTCTGAATGGAGATCCATCAGCAATTCAAAGTACTCATCGGTAATAGTGCCTCTTGACGACACGCACGTCATTTGGCATCCGTCCACAACGATTGCCGTGTACATGTTTGAGACAGGCACAAATGTGTATGGAGGCCCAGCTATAGCTTTAAACGAAAAACCAGGTAAGAAACCTGTCTATTTTTTAGGCTACACTTATTGTTCTTTTTGTTTTGCACAGTCTATTCTTCTAACATCAACACAAAGTATGAAATGCTTTAAAGTTTAAAGAGATAACTCATCCAAAAATGAAAATTCTATCATTATTTACTTTCCCTCATGTCGAAAGTCCATATTTGTTGGTTTGGACCCCAATTTGTTTTTGCTCCACAGAAGAAAATTATGGAAGCTTGTTTCCACCACAGAATAAAATTGCGAGAAATAAAGCCAGAATTGCAAGATATAAAATCGCAATTCTGAGAAAAAGGCATATTTTTTTCCCTCAGAATTTATAACTCGCAATTGCGAGTTTCTATCTCACTATTCTGAGAAATAAAGTCAGAAATGCGAGATATAAACTCGCAACTGCAAGACATTTTTTTTAGAATTGCGAGTTATAAAGCCAGATTTGCAAGATATAAACTCGCAATTCTGACTTTTTTTCTTGCAATTGCCACTTTATACCGCGCAATTGTGAGATAAAAAGTCAGAATTGTGAGATTTTTTATTTTTTATTCTGTGGTGGTAACAAGCTTCCATAGAAAATAATTTCTCGGTTCGGAAATGAAATGAAGGCGAGTAAATAATGACTGTCCCTTTAAGTAGGTTGAAATGGGGCTATTTGTCACACTATTATTTCTAAAGTTGGATTTTATATCTATTTATTACAGAGCCCCGCACATGACATGCAGTAAAAAACTAGTAGGCTAAATCGTGCGCACAATTTACTATTTCGTTCCCTCGATTTATAAAGCGTGCGCACGTTTTACTAATTCGTTTCCTCAATTTGCTAAATCATGCGCATGATTTATATATTTAGGGAACAAATTAGTAAATTGTGTGCACGATTTAGCAATTTGAGGGAACGAATTAGTAAAACGTGCAGACGATTTATAAATAGAGGGAACGAAATAGTAAATTGTGCGCATGATTTATAAATCGAGGGAACGAATTAGTAACTTGTGCGCACGCTTAACTTTTTTTTTCTTGCATGTCATGTGCGGGGCTCCGTAATTTATTTTATAAGACACATACCTTGTTATTTTTTTCTCTATTATTGCACAGGAAAAAAAAAAGATGCAGTTAATTGAACACGCTGATCCAATAGCAAGGCACATTGAAAACCTCCCATTATTAATAACAATAAAGTTTTTTCAGAAAAATTTAAACAATTAATGAAACAACAAATATGTATACGGTAACATACAAAATATTGAACCATTGTTTTTGTAATTAACAGAAACTGTAACTAATAAACTACATAAAATATAAAACGCAATGTGACAAGGTGCCCAACCTTATATTTATTAAAAATACTAAGAGCAAAGTTAAAAGTTTAAGCTTTTGGATCAAATCTGCCATAGTTAACACTTTCCTAAATGCATACTAGAGTGGTTTGTTCACTCAGGAATTAATGGAAAAATATGTTATTTAATTCTGGTGAGGTGAAATCACAGAAATGATAAAATTTTTTGAACAAAGTATTTGAAACCAACTCACAAAACCACGAACTAAAGAAAACTTGTTTGTGTCATTGGATTTTTGTCTTTAAACCTTTTAGTTACTGAGTGTGACAGCTAGCCTATGCACTGCTTGTATACGTTCATACATGAGTGTTGTGTTTGTGTGCATTTAGACCCTTTTGGATGTGTATTCACCCCTTCTAAGTTCGACGTCATCTTTACACCTCAAACCTGGGCTGAATCCCATCATAACTGTATGGACATAAGTGACGAGCTTTTCAATCCGAGCAATAAAGAGGCTCAAATGGAGATGGACACGATTCTGAAGAGTGAAGGTTTAAATGAGGGGCTCTGGATCGGATTGCGCCGGGATCTGCTCACATTAGAGTGGTATTGGCAGAAGGGTAAGAAAGTACACAATTTGACATACACAGAGTGGGGAGCCGGGGAGCCACGTGTTGCTGCACATGGTATGTGCGCTTCGGTATTCCCAAATTCAGTAATGGATTTCCAATGGGAAAGTGTGTCCTGCTGTGCTCAGTTGAAGTCTATCTGCTACACAAGTACTCATTACTTTCCTCTGTATTTTCCCATCTCAAAGGAGAAAGATAGTACGTCTGATAAAAATGATCATATTGCATAAGAGGATAAGAGTTTTGTTTCTTTATATTTTACCATTCATGGCTGGATACAGCATCAAATTATATATTGTTAATATACAAACAGTTAAACGTCCAAAATAGCTTGAGATTATGCTAGTAAATATAACAGATTAAAGATGTTAGATGATATAGTTGCAAGAAAAAGTATGTGAACCGCTTGCAGAATCTGACTTTTGATAGGTAGACATGAAGTCACAAATACCTCCAGGAAGTTTGCATTTCCTTTATAACCATGAATATTGTATGTATCCTAGATTTTTTTCACAATGTTCACACTGTTTATAGGAGCATGGAGCATTTATAGCTGTCAGCACTTTGTATTTCCATTTTTAAAGATGTATACTTTAAAAAAAAGACCGATTTCAAGGTACAAAGTTGCCATAAAACATTTGTGATAATCTTTTATTCCCTATTGTAATGTGTATCTGAGTGAAATGGCTCCTCTAATAAGAAAAAAAATAGTTTGACTATTGCTATTGGCTGATCTCATGCGAGTGACAGGTTGTCCCGCCCTCGTGCCAGTAAACATCATCAGAGAAAAGATGTTGCTGCAAGAGAGAGGGGAAGTTATTTTGATTTGTTGAGGGTACATGAATTTGATGTGAGCACGGACAAGTCATTTGTAATAAATACTGCAATATTCCATATAAAAACGAGAATTGTAGATTTTGATTTCATGGTGACATAGCATCATTATGTTTATATATATGTGTCATATTTGTATTCATGTTATGGAAGTAGTGGTAGTATTCTAATAAACAAGCATTCAGACCTCAAACCTAGTGCATGCATCATTTAGCCTTGAATGGCAGTGAGGACTACGTGACGAGTGTGCTGTAAAAATATACAGCGTTTGCTATATGACAAATAGCCATATGTCAACAGCTCATTATGCAAACTTATGTGGCGACACTAAATGTGTTTTGAATGCAAAATATGCCTGTGTTGCTGGAAAAACACATAAATGAAGATTATTTTGCTCAGAGGGTGGAAGACCTGTGGCCTTGACGCATCAGGTAAGTCTTGCTGATAATGCATGACATGACAGAATGTTAGATATTAATACTGCACTAAATGAGCATGCTTATGAACTTTCTGTCTATATTGCAATCATAAATTTAAGAACTGTTTGAATCAATATGTTTTAATGGGCTATGTTTATAACTTGAATCCATTATAGCACTCAACGTGTTTCATAATGTAACATCTACATTACAGGGTTTTATTCAGTATAAATTCAATATGAGTCAAATATATTATTTAATGTGACTGGTTCGAACTGAATTTTAATCTCAGGTCAGGTAGAAATACTTCCTTAAAGGAACAGTCAGCCGCACAGCTTCACTTTCTACAGTGCTCGTCTTTCTATTTGAATCACGTAATGCATTTTATTTTACATTTCACATATCAATTAACTCTCATCATTATTATTCCTCTTCATTGTCAGATTTGTTCCGTCTAGGACGGAATATAACACCAGTAGCTGCTCAAATCAACCGAGAACCACAAAGTGACAGAGATGCTGTTTCCTCTTCTCTTCATGTCACTGGTTAGCCAAGGTAAATCATCTCTCACATTTTCACAAATTTATGTTCAACATTGATCTGTGACAGGAAGGCTATAAAATTGACTGGTTTTATCATTGGTCTTGATTACACTAATTGTATTGTGTTTTTACTGCAATTTACCTCATGTAAAGGATAGTACACTCTGAAAAATAAAGGTTGCAGAAGGGGGGTTATGTAGTGATGCCATAGGAAAAAAAATGTTGGCTTCCCCAAAGAACTTTTGATAACACTCTAGAATAATGGTTCGTCAGGACAAATGAGGACAAATGAGTAGCACTACATTAACACTTCAGCTACTGCTATTAACTAATAGGGAAGCAAGTTTAAAGGTAAATAATATCAAATTTAGGACTGACATTTCCTTATTAGGTAATCAAAATGTACTGAATGAGATTGGCATCATTAAGAACTAATAACTATGACAAATTATAAAGAATTACTAATTAATTACTAATCTGAGATGTGAGCAATGGTCTTTTTTTTTACTTTCAACATGGTCATAAAATGCATCAGTAATTACTCAAGCGTTACCTAGTCACTCGTCAAGAACTACTAGTGACCTGGAGCATTATTTTATAATGGTCCAGATCACTAGTTTTTGAGGAGTGACTATATAACGCTTGAGTAATTACACTGTAAAAAAAAAAAATCCCCGTAAAATTTACAGTAAAAAAATGGCAGCCGTGGTTGCCAGAACTTTACCGGAAAAAATACGGCAGTAACGTTTTAGGTGTTTAGGGACAGCACCATATAATTTAATTTAAGGTTTATAATGTAATAATTACGGTTAAATTTTTTTTTTTTATTTTACAGTTCAAAACCGTATCATTTAAAGGTTTATATTGTAATGATTATGTTTACACTGTAAACAATTTACGGTAAAAAACATATTTCATTAACTATTGAAATAATGTTAAATTACCAACCTATTGAAATACTAATATCTGTTATGTACCTTTGATGTATACGGACAACCACCAATCATAGTGGTGATGAGATTCACGTGATGAATCAAAGCTCATCACACGCAGCTTTTAAGAGGACAATAGTAATATATAGAAGATGATCAGTGTCATTTTCACTGTAAATTACACAATAACTTGTTATTTTTCACTTCCAAAAATTTTACTGTAAAATTAAATGAAACCTAAGGTTAGATCTATTACAGTTATTCACCGTATATAGTACGGAAACTTTCGCCGTAGCATTTTTACAGTAAAATACCGTTAAAATCACAATCATTATTTACAGTGTGCCGATGCATTTTATGACCAATGTTACAGTCAATGGACTATGGACTTTGTAATTTGTATTTATAATTTGTCATGGTTATTAATGATGCCAATCTCATTCAGTAATCATTGATTACCTAATAAGGAATCTCAGTCCTAAATGTGATATTACTTACTTATTACCATATTGTTTCCATATTAGTTAATAGTATATAGCTGAAGTGTATTTGTCCAGCATTACTTCCTGCATAGTTATGATGAACCATTATTCTAAAGTGTTACCAAAAGTACAGTTTTTTTCTATGGCATCACTACATAACCCCCCTTCTGCAACCTTTATTTTTAAGAGTGTACTATTCTTAACATGCGGTATATTTCAGTAAAAATGCAATGCAATTGGTGTAATCAAGACCAACAATACAAGACCTGCATGGTTACCTGATAACAGGGCCGTGCACAGGGGGGTGGCCCGGTGGCTACACTCTTAAAAATAAAGGTTCTTTGGTGGGGTGTATGGTTCCATGAACAACCTTTAATATCCAAAGAACCTTTCCATTGCACAAACTGTTCTTTTGTGGCGCAGAAAGGTTCTTCAGACTATAAAATAGTTAGTAAAAATGGTTCTTTAAAGAACCTTTCACAAAATGGTTCTTCTATGGCATCCCCATGAAAACCCCTTTTTGGTTCTTCCTGGCACCTTTATATTTAAGGGTGTACAGCCACTGCCCCCCTGCCCTCATCGGCTGAGGTGCCCCTAAAGATCCACTAATTGCGCTAATCCGCTCCGTGTTTTCCCGCTCCGCAGCATCGCTCACAGTCTATGGCAATGCCGACTCAGCCTTTCTGTGGTGGAGACAGTTCCAGAATGTTGTCCCAGGTAGATAACAAACTACAATTCACATTACAGACAGTGGTTGATCCGCAGATTTAGTAATTTGGTAGTTTGTGTTTGTATTTCTGTCGGTAATGTTTTGCTCCTGTTCTAATAGTGCTAACAACTTGCTAACAAAAATAGTCACGTTCTTGGAAGATAATTAACTGTCTAATCAAATGATTGTTCCTGATCTGATCTAATATAAATAACACCACATTTGCTATTGCTGGCACACTTTGTTGACAAAAACTTCACCAAAAGAAAGACGGTGAGAAAGAGCAAAGAAAGTCAGTTCAACATTGCCAGGCTGTTGTTGAAAATAAGAGCTTGTTCTTAAAGGGATAGTTCACCCAAAAATGAAAATTCTGTCATCATCCTCAAGTTGTTCCAAACCTGTATGAGTTTCTTTGTTCTGCTGAACACAAAAGAAAATATTTAGAAGAATGTTTGTAACAAAGCAACCATTGACTACCACAGTACCCCCCCCCCCCCCCCCCACTAGTAGTCAATGGTTGCTGCTCTATCTGCTTTGTTACAAACATTCTTCTAAATATCTTCTTTTGTGAATACAGAAACAGAAATTATTTTAAAAAGTAAAGATTCTTAAAGCATTGAATGATAATTAAATTAATTGTATACTAATACTAAAGCTTTAGTAGCAAATAATTAAAAATATGATATTTTATTATATGATGTGGTTAATATCATATTTTTAAATATGATTTTCATTATAAATATGATTATCTCTAAGGTGGACACCCAATTTAATATATGATATTTCCCATCTGAATCTAACCATGTCATGTCAACAAATGTTAAAGTCAGCCGCTGTTTCTTATAATGTTAAATATTGTAGTTTTTACCCCAAATACCATACTTTTACATATTCTTCTGTTATGGAAAAACTGTTGCTTTAATTAGGCTACAAAACTGAAAATCATTAACAAGACCTTTGTTTCAAAATATATTCAATAGTTTTAGCGATTCTCATTTGCTACATAAATCTTCAACATTTTAAAACACATTAAATATGAGATCAAATTAGTGCAGCGGTTGAATTAGATTTTAAAAGGTATGTTATTAATTCTCTATATTAAGATGATATTATAGTGCCCCCTTTTTTTTGGTTTGGGCCACTGCCCCTCAAAATGTCTGTGCACGGCCCTGCCTCATAATTTTAAAGTGTTACCAGTCTTTTAAGTGAACAGTTCTTAAAAGAACCATTTTTATCTAAGTCTGAAGAACAATTGAATAATCTAAAGAACCTTTTGTGCAATGGAAAGGCTTTATGGATGTTAAAGGTTTTAATCAATGCCAATATAGAACCTTTATTTTTAAGAGTGCGTAATTAAACAGCCATTAATAAGAGAGCCAGGTCAGGAGTTTATTTTGCTATTTAACCATTACATTACTGTACATTCTTCTTATAATATGGCTGCTTAACAAATAAGGAAAAGAAATGGCCATGAAATATTGATTTGAGTTGAAAAGATTTTATCATGTGAGAAGTAAAAGAGTGCAGAGTGATAAGAAAATTGTAGGAAATCATACTGAATCGTGGAAATGTTATATCAGTATATCTATAGTCTGTACAAAAACAATGACCTCTAAACTGACGGTTTGACAGGGCTGTCGGTGGAGAGCTATGGAAAAGAATTCATCACGGCATTCCCGGAGAACATTGCCTACTACCATCCTCGACAGTCTAACAAGCTCCTAATTAATGCTTTCTACGATGGCACCGAGGTCACAATCACCACCCAAAACCTAAGCGAATATAGAACGCTACAATCTGGGCAGAGTAAAGTTTTCCATTTTCCCAAGAACTTTGAGCAATATCAGTTCACACGCTCCTTTTCTTCTGTCAGAGTCAATAGCAGCAAATTGATCACAGTGCTTTGGATCAGTCAGCGTGGGGACAGCGTGCAGTCTAATTACGTTCCACCTTTAAGGAATCTGGGAAATCTGTATTCAATCCCCTTTATCAATTACAATCAGATGATGGCGTCCTTGTATGGTACGGCAGGACTGTTAGCATTGGACAACTGGAGATGCATTGTCATCAATGCTAAGAAAATAACAAACAAAGTCATCATCCAAACAGTGAGCACGAATGAAACTGCTTTTAACTATAATCTCGGCCCTTACGAACTTTTCCAGTTCCAAACCAACGGCTCAGAGATTAAAGTGTACTCTAATAACACCGTGGCTGTGCTGTTGACCCATCCGTGTGTACAAACTACCAGGTGTGATTGTAACATGGTGGTGAACCATGTTCTCCCCCAAAATCTCTGGGGTCAGAATTTTGTTGTGCCGTCGGTGAAGAACCTGAACTCGACTTGGCTGCAAGTGACATCCACAAAGGAGGTCTTGCTCAAAGGTCACAACATACAAATTCTAGTCTCAAATTCTTCATATCTAAATCCCTTCCCGTACCTCGGAATCAAATCTCAGTTCATCACTGCACCAAATAATGTGTCCATCAGGCTAATCAGTCCAGGCCTTATCTTAGAACTCATGCCAGAAACCATGTTCGCTGCCTGTTACCTGCTGCAGATGAACTCCACGGAAGGGGAGGCCATTATCATAGCTCCAACAGCCAGTAAGGGTAAAGTGTATATGGACAACGACTTGCTTACATCCTCTGGCTGGAGACCCATTGACGGTTCAGACTACTTCTCTATATCAGTGTCGCTTAGTGGTACGCATGTCATCTGGCATCCATCTTCCAGGATTGGAGTGTACTTGTTTGAGAGGATGGAGAGTGGAATTCCTTATGGAGGCCCAGCTATAATTTTAAATGAAGATCCAGGTAAAATTATACCTTTTTTATCCATGAATGTGATTGATTAAAGCCAACATGAAATGTTGTTTACAACCTTTTTTACCTCTGAAATGTTACATAATTCCGATTATTATCAAATGTTTGAATGACACATGACATGAAACTGGATTCAGCCATATATATATATATATATATATATATATATATATATATATATATATATATATATATATATATATATATATATATATATATATATATATATATATATATATATATATATTACTACTATACACAACCGTGCAAGTTTTGGGCTAGTAATACTTTTATTCAGCATGGATGCATTAAATTGATCAACATTTACAGTAAACGTGTTAAAATAAATGTTGTTCTTTTGAACTTTCTATTCAATTAAGAATCCTGAAAACAAAATGTATCACGGTTTAGTAAAGTCAAGTCACCTTGATTCATATCACGCTTTTTACAATACAGATTGTTTCAAAGCAGCTTTACAGTGATGATAGGAATATAATGTACACAAAAATATTAGAACAACTGTTTTCAAAATTAATAATGATAAGAAATGTTTTTCGAGCAGCAAATCAGCATGTTAGAAGGATTTCTGAAGGATCATGTGACACTGAAGACTGGAGTAATGATGCTGAAAATTCAGCTTTGCCACCACATGAGTAAATTATATTTTATGATATATTTAAATAGAAGACAGTTATTTTAAATTGCAATAATATGTTACAATATTACTGCTTTATTGTATTTTAATCAAACAAATACACCCTTGTTGAGCATTTTTTAGAGCTTGACAGTAAAAATCAGTCTTCTTTCATCGTATAGAAAGGACTAGCTCGGATAATCTTCAATCAAACAAACAAACAAACAAACAAAATGTGTTCATATTGTTTCCTGATGTAAATGCTTCACACATTTTCCTGTACAATAACATGCACAGATGTCAGATGGATAAAGCAACATAAGACCAATTTTGAGTTTTATTGACCAATATATCACCCTACTTGAAATTACATTAAAATATGAATCAAATCAAAATTCACAGTGCATACTGAAAATGTCACTTTATGTTTGTATGCTCATAGATGCTGATGGCTGTGTGGCAGATCCTGCGCTGTTTAAGACCGCTACTCATGTCATGACGTGGCCCGAGTCCCATGCTTACTGCTCAAATGAAACTTTCCAGCTGAGCACACCAACCAGCTCAAGCGCCCAAACTGAGATGAGCAACTTTCTGAAAAACAACGGCAGTTCCGGGTACTTCTGGATCGGGCTGCGGCGCAGTCTGATCACATTAGACTGGTACTGGAAAATCGGCGATGACAGCGACTACAACGTGACCTACACGGAATGGGCCACTGGGCATCCACTGGCACCTAAGAAAGCTTTGTGTGCTTCTGTGTCAAAGAACAGCACCAAAATGTTCTCCTGGAAGAGTGTGTCCTGTTGCTCTAAGAGGAGGCCCCTCTGCTACAAAAAGGCCAATTACTTCAATGATTTGACCTTTGATGCACTACCCTAATCATTTTTACAACAATTAAAAGGCCTGTCTTTTTATTTTGAAGTCAGTAACTGTAGTAATAAATCAAGTTTAATGATGATTCTGAATAAGACTAATTCTTTTAATTCTTTTAACTTTTTTCTACATTTAAAATATGTGGATCTTTTGAAAACAAAATAAAATAATGTATTATTGTCTATGATAGTTAATGAAATATTTTATGGCCTCACTTACTGTTATCGCACAAACTGTATAGCCTCTCACACTGGACACCTGTAAAAAATGTTGTGATGTAGGGTGATCTAAAGTGAAGGCATCTAAAGTGACATTATTTATGTTGAATACAAGTATATCACACAAGTTCACAATGCTCTTGAAAAGGGCCACACCTTCAAGCCTATTTGTTTGGCTTATTTGATTCTGTTGGCTGACGTCTTTCAGCTCACCATCGCCTCCATGCTGCAACGTCATTTAGGCAAATCCAGGGTTCTTAATCACATAGACAACTATAATAAGCATAACAACAGGTAGCATTTTTTTGAATCATAAATGTGGTTTATATCATTCAAAAGACTTTAAAAAAAAAAGAAAAAAAACTTTGTTCACTTTATTTGCTACAAGGAATTTGCTTGTCTAAATGTCACCATATTTTTAAGGGAGCTATTGTTATGCTAGAGAGCTATAGCTATGCTATTTAATATTATATATACAAAATACAATATACAAAGTAAAAAAAAAACGTCATATATGTGTGTGTGTTACCCTGGACCACAAAACCAGTCATAAGTTGCACGTGTTTATTTGGCAATAGCCAATAAATACATTGTATGGGTCAAAATGATCTTCAGTTATGCCAAAAATCATTAGGATATTAAGTAAAGATCATGTTCTATGAAGATATTTTGTAAATTTCCTACCGTAAATATATACAAAAAGTATTATTAGTAGCAATATACATTGCTAAGGATTTCATTTGGACAACTTTAAAAACGATTTTGTCAATATTTAGATTTTCTTGCACCCTCAGATTCCAGATTTTCAAATAGTCGAATCTCGGCCAAATATTGTCCTATCATAACAAACCATACATCAATGGAACGCTTATTTATTAAGATGATGTATAAATCTCAATTTCAAAAAAATTTACCTTTGTGACTGGTTTTGTGGTCCAGGGTGTCTCTCTCTCTCTCTCTCTCTCTCTCTCTCTCTCTCTCTCTCTCTCTCTCTCTCTCTCTCTCTCTCTCTCTCTCTCTCTCTCTCTCACACACACACCCACACACACACCCACACCCACACCCAGAAAATGGTGGGCAATATTATTAGAACACCTGCACAGATCTGAAAATATTGACCTTTTTTGCCTCCTAAACATGATTTAATTTCATATTGTTCATGAAACATGCAGATGGTTGCTCTGACCATCAAATAACAGATGAAGTGAGTCGTACTGTTTTTTTATCCACTTTTAACCTTAAGATTTGTTATGTCCACCTTTTGCAGCAATTACAGCAGCACATCTTTCTGGTATAGTGTGAATATATTTCCTCTGAGAACTTCAAAACTCATGTTATCCCATGCCTTCTGCAACTGAAGCCAAAGGCTTTCCTTTTTAAATGTATCTGTCCAGTTTATTTTCCAACTCGCCCCAAATGTGCTCGATGGGGTTGAGGTCCGGACTTTGAGGGGGCCAGTCCATCATTTTCAATGTTCCAGCAGATTCCTTCTGTCGCAGGGAGTTCTGGAAATAGTTAGAAGAATGTTTCGGGTCATTGTCCTCTTGGAAAATAAATCCAGGTCCAATAAGATGACTCCCAGATGCCAAGTGTTCTAACAATTTTGGCCACCACCACTATATACTGTAAATATATATATATATATATATATATATATATATATATATATATATATATATATATATTTGGGTAACTCCTGTTAATTCAAAAATGTTCAATAAAAAAAAAGGTTATTTATAATTTGTGTCTTCCCTTTTATTCTGTTCCATCCCTATGTGACAAGTTTTTTTGTTGTATTTGTCGTGTAGCTATAATCCAAGTTTACAATCTAATTTGTGTTTTATCTAATGTATATGTTCATCATAGATGTGAATTGTTAACATCACATGAGTGAACTTGTGCCGTACTGTCTTGTTCTTATCAGTAAAACCATATTTGGCTGTTTATGCAGTAAACAACGTGGTGAAACGCAGTAACAATTGAAAACATGTTTTTAAATCCTTTTGAGCTAATCTGGTGGATGTACAGTGTGGTATTTTAGGCATTTATGATTTTGCATTGTGAAAGTCATTATGTCAAATGAAGTATGTACTGAAGTCAATGGTGTATGCAAATCTGAGAGTAAAGCAACCCTTTTGAAAGTCAAATGTGTTTGACTAAAATAAGGGCAAAGAGGTGATTCTTAGAGAGAAGAAGAGTGCTGGCCAAGACATCTGGTAAGAGTTTTTACTGTAGTTGTGTTTAGGAATAGCAGGCAACTTGTTTGGATAATTGTTGGAGTATTGACAGAACTACTACGTTTCTGCAAAGAAATACATATTTGCCTTGTATGAAATGCAGAGAAAAGATTAAGACATAAAAAAAGACAACTTTTTTGTCGTCTCATCGTCTTTTACTTATTTATCTTGGATGATATTGGATTGTCTTTAGAGACTTTTTTTGACATTCTATGGATTTTAGAACTTTTTTGTCATCGGTTTAATTGATTCTGTGTTGAATGTAATCAAACACATTCTATTCATCTATACACATTAATGTGCATTTTACAATAATTTTTTTCTTAGTTTTTGTCTTTTCTTCCAGCAAGTTAAAGCCACAATCATGCTTGTCTTTCTGCTGATTGCATCGATGTTTGGCCAAGGTAAGGGAAGAACTTTTACTATCTTGAGGTTTGGATAAAAGTGTTTACTACACTGTAAATAATATATTGTTGGTTTAACTTAAAAAAATAAGTTGCCTGGTTGCCTTAAAATTTTGAGTTCATTGAAATTAAAAATTTGAGTTGATACAATGAAAAAGATTGGTTTAATGAATAGAAACTTATAAAATGAATACATGTAATATTAGTTGACTGATGCTTTTCTGATCTGGTTTCTCGGGCAGTTTTTGTTGTACTCTTCTATACCGCCTGCAAATGTTTGACAGCTACTGTTTTTGAAGTTATTTGGAATGCAGTATAGCTCATGTACAATGAACATTTTTTATTTAAGGTCTTACAGTGCTGAGCTATGGAAACAACTTCATCACTGCCTTTCCAGAGAACCTAGGTTTCTTCCATCCGGCGTATCATTTGACGTCTCTAAATGTCATGGCCCTTTATAACAACACTACATTCAAAGTCTTCTACAGTGGCATAGAGAAAGAAATAATAATCCCGAATTCAGGGCAGACCGTGAATGTGAATATTGCACCATCTGCTGAAGTAAATCTCTTCAGCTCTTCAGACAAATCTGTCAGAATTACCAGTGACAAAAACATCACGGTGTATTCTGTAAGTAAACGGGAAGCAAGCACCCAGATCAATGTTGTCCAGCCCACGGTAAATCTCGGTAAAAACTATATGATCCCTCAGCTGGATTACCTAAATTATCTTGATTCCTTCAACCTAAATAAGCCTGGCAGTACAGCCATGAGATACAGCTCATTCAAGTTACTCATTATCAATGCGGTGGCCAGTACAAACACCATCACTGTAGTCAAGAAAACAGCATCAGATGATCAAGAAGATGAATTCAAAATCGATTCCTACAAGCTGTTCCAGTTTCAGACCAACAGTTCAGTGGTGAGGGTCGAATCTGACAAAGAAGTAGCTGTGATATTGACCCACCCATGTGTAGAGGTTGAAGACTGTGGCTGTAACATGGTAATCAATCAGATTCTTCCCACAGAGTTTCAGGATAAGAACTTTATCGTACCTTCCATCTTCAACGTGGCCATGACCCGGTTACTTTTGACTTCAGAACAATCAACTTCACTCATTCGCAAAGGTAGCACGTTAGCTACTTCCTCAGCTCTTCTGCCGTTTCCAGACCTGTTGACATCTGAACTGGTGACTGCTTCAGAGAGAGTGTCCCTTAGACTTGTCAGTCCGGGCCTCATTGTGGAATTGATCCCACTCTCCATGTTTTCTGCTTGCTACCTGCTGCAGTTTAGTGACAATAATGGCCAGGCTGTGGTGATAGCTGAAACGGACAGCAAAGGTGATGTGCGCACACATACAGGTTTGCCTTTAGCATCTGTTTGGACTGCAATTACCGGCACAAACTACTCTTCCACTGTAGTAACTATTCCAAACCGAACTGCCACAATCTGGCATCCAACCTCAAAGATTGCAGTTTATATGTTGCAAAATATGTCTATGACAGTACTTTTTGGAGGCCCAGCTATGCCAATCAGTGAAAAACCAGGTAAAATATCTATCTATCTATCTATCTATCTATCTATCTATCTATCTATCTATCTATCTATCTATCTATCTATCTATCTATCTATCTATCTGTCTGTCTGTCTGTCTGTCTGTCTGTCTGTCTGTCTGTCTGTCTGTCTGTCTGTCTGTCCGTCCGTCCGTCCGTCCGTCCGTCCGTCCGTCCGTCCGTCCGTCCGTCATCTTTTTAACCTTACAAACTTTTTATAGTACTGTTATATGATGTTAATTCTACTACTGAATTGCGATTCTGGGTAACACTTTAGAACACTGTTTCGTCATTAATGAATAACTACACAGGAACAAATGAGTAACGCACTAACATTCTAGTCACTACTATTAACTAGCAAGAAATTCAAATTTATGAATTAGTAAGTAATAGTGCTTAGTTGCATGTGGTAGTTAACTATTGTGCTACTAGAATGTAGGTTCATAATTAATGTGAAAAATGCATAATGTATAATTCATTCTAAAGTGAAGATCATGGTAACCCACTAGTAATGACTCAAGTGTTACCAAAGCCATCGGAACTACTCTCCAAAACCTCACAAACATGTACAAAAACAATGTGCAAGTTATCTTTTCACTTTAGAATACGGATCCAAATAATTTGTTATTTAATAAAAGATTTGGTAATACTTGAGTCATTAGTGGGTTACCATGTTCTTCACTTTAGAATGAATTACACATTATGCTATGCATGATTCATGTTAATTATGAACCTGTATATAGTAGGTTTTTTTTCCACACTTGGTCTTTTTCAGGGGTCTGAGCACGGTTTGTGTAAATTTTAGCCCATAAGTGAATACTCCAAATGATCACACCTCTTTAAAGCAAACCGAACCGAGACAATCTCTGAGTACGTTTCGTTAAAAATGTCATTGTGAACACAAATCAGTCCGGGTTCACTTATTTTGTCATGAATTCCAATGTAGTTTGGTCATCAGATGCCTTTGAAAAAATTGGCTGTTCATCGTAGCTGCTGCTTCTGGCAGATCTCTGCAAGTTATTCATTCACAAACGTGCACTTGTTTATTAAAATTTCAACCGCTTCCAAACCGTGTACGCGTGCCTTGTCAGTTTAAAATGTTTGATAAATGGTTTTATGAGCGCACACACCTAAAACGAATGCACAGAAAACCAGTTGTGTCAGACGTGTACTAAACTAAATTCTCTGTAGTGTCTTATTGTGTCTAAAGTGTCAAAAACACTTAAATTTAAGTTTAAGTTTTTAAGTTTTTAACTTAAGTTTTGTCTTAAATTTGTTTTTGTTTTTTTATTTGATTATTAAATTTCACTTCTTACTTGAATGCTTACTTGAATTCCAGGTACAGTAGGTATACCTTCTGTGCCTGGAAAATTTAAAGCAGTTTATTTAATTTGCAAATTTTTTTCCCCCTTTTTTTCCTATGCTGATGTTATCATTGCCGTCTGCAATAAAAAAAACAAGGAATACAATTCAAAATAAATGTTATTTACAAAGTTGGATGTGTGATATAGTGCAAGAATATGGATGCAGTCTTGCAACAATTTATATTTTTTGTGCAAAAGATAAACAACTTAGAGTTAAGCTCATTGAACAGCAGTTGTAGCAAAGTCATTTTAGAAAATAATAATAATCTTTACAAACAAATATCTTGGTTAGTGAGGCATATACAATGTAAGTGAATGTGATCAAATTTTGAAGGTCATAGCCATCAAAACACTGAACTGGACTAGATCCAAAAAGCAACAGTATGAACACGAAGAGGTCTGAGAACACATTCCAACACTGTAAACCCTGACGCTCAAAATAATTCATTGGTTTGAGTAGAGTCAACTCAAATTAAACAAATTAGTTAAAACATATTAACTTTTGTGAGTATTTAGAACTTTCTTTTTCTTCTGAGTTCTCAAATCTGACACATTTTAAGTAATCTGAAGTGTTTCATTGTTTTGAGTTTCCTGAACTTGTTTCTTTTAATTCAGACTAACTTAAATTTAAGCGAAACTGGGCTGGGACTTCTATTTTTTCCAGCATGCTTTGCCATGACACTAAAAAGGCACATTCAATTTTGTTATGCTAGTTTTTTTCTCATTTAAAAAAATAAGGTGGCATTTTTTTTTTATTAGCTATAAACTAGCCAAGTTTCCACTACTAAAAATGATCTGCTTAAACTTCAAATTTCTCAACTTGAGGCAACTGATTGCCTAATTTTTTTTTAGTTTTGCCAACTTATTTGGGTTTACAGTGTACTTAAAGGGATAGTTCACCCGAAAATGAAAATTCTGTCATCCTTTACTCACCCTCAAGTTGTTCCAAATCTGTGTGAGTTTCTTTGTTCTGCTGAACACAAAAGAAGATATTTTGAAGAATGTTTGTAACCAAGCAGATAGAGCAACCATTGACTACCATAGTATTTTTTTCCCTACTATCGTAGTCAATGGTTGCTCTATCTGCTTGGTTACAAACATTCTTCAAAACATCTTCTTTTGTGGGACAGTGAATGTAAAGAACTGGGTCCCTTTTCACTTGGTTCACCTCTTGGTCCAGTTGGAGTCTGAGTTTGTTTCTTTTAAAGAGGACTCAAGTGTGAAAACACCCTTATTTAGTAATGAAAAAATAGTAGTCATTGATTAGTGAACTACATTCAATTAAGCACTATTACCTAATTAATTAATCAGAGTTTCTTTCTAGTTACTAGAATGTTAATAGTGCGTTACTCACTTGTTCCTGTGTAGTTATTTATTAATTACGGAACAGTATTCTAAAGTGTTACTCAGTTCTGAATCTTGTTTGGTACCTCAATTCATTATTCTACCTTATATATACCTCAAGAATTACAAAGATTATCAATTAAATTCTGAATGGTGCATATCCCTGGCTACAAGGGATGTAATTGTGAAGGTAAACATGTTCATTTTTTTATGCATTCAGATCTTCATGGCTGTGCGTTGGTTCCTGGAGCATATTCGGTTGGAGCTGACCCTCTGAGTTGGAAGCAGTCGCGTGAATACTGCATGAATAATGGAAAACAGTTTGCCTGTCCTGTAAGCAAAACCGTCCTGAAGGACATGGCTGATAACCTGACCAAGAATGATGGGCATGGCTGGATTGGTCTCCGTCGCAGTCTACTAACTACAGACTGGTACTGGCAGGAGGAGTATGATACCCCAACTGATGTCACATATGTCCACTGGGATGATAAGCAGCCATTGAACCCTTTGAAGGGCTTATGTACTTCAGTGTCCCTGGACCATAAAAATGATTTCAAATGGCACAGTGCACGCTGTTGTGATCAAAAGAAGCCGGTCTGCTACAAAAGGCCAGAATACTTCAATCCTTTACCATTTTGGATTCCACAAAGTTTTCCTTAAGTTTAGTGCTTCTTGGTAATGCTATTCTTCTTTAGGCTCATTGAGTTTATATTTGATTCCCTACCTGCATATCTGAGCTGTATTTTTAAATAAATATAATTTGTCTATATATTAGATTGATTTTAGTCACATAAAAAAGTAAATAAGGTTAATGACTTTTTAAAATTACGTCAAGCAGTTGCGTTGACACCATTAATGTATGGATCCTGAATTATGTTTTCAACTTAGCTTAGACATCAACTCAAATGGAAGCACGAAGTAGATCCTGGAGTTATGAATGCCACAATAAAATGTATGTAATTAAAAATCTATAAAGCATGAGTTATGCACTATGCTTTTCTTTTCTTTTTTTTAATGTATGCAGTTATATGTGCCTTATTAAATATGAATTTACCACTTTCTTACAGTATGGCGCATCTGCTGATTTTATGCTCAAAATTAAGTATAGTGACTGATGCAATAATAGTCACATATTGTACAAATCTAAACCATGTAGTGACCAATCATCCACTTCATATAGGCCTACTGTAGCAAATTACTGTTTCAAAGAAATTCTGTGAATATGCATATATCACTGTGTGCAAACTGAGATTGCCTCATGCCTGATGTGAACGCTGCAGGACGGCATGAATCAAATTTATCGCTTGACGAGCTTAATAGCTCTAATCTCACCCTGTAGAATGTAGAACCATTAATCAGCCTATTTATGACTTTAATAACTGTAAACCTCCCTCACTGGCATTGTTCTGTATGCTTGAACCTAAATCATCTACAGGTATAATTGCTGAAAACTATACGATTTAAAGAAATCTCAATTACTACTTGATTAAATAAAGAAGTGTGCTCTCATAAAGCACAGCATGCTAAATATTTGTCTCTAGAGCCAATTAATGTGAGGGGTGAGCGCTTTTTGTAGGTGCAAATTCTCATTAACCAAGGCTGGATAGATGTGGGTATTTATAATAGAAAATTTAAGGAAACATTGGCACGCACTCAAGAGAAGATCAAGAGTTTGTCCGGTTCATGCTTTGATCAGGGGTGTCACTAGACCGTCTTTTTTAGTACCCGAGGGTAAATTTGTTATGCAGACATGCAGGAGATTCAGCAATCCATAGTTAAGACAAATTCATAAAACATCAGAACATGCATTAAAACATATACCATTATAGAGTATCAAAAAGCTAAAATAAATCCCAAAAGGTCATTACAAAGTGCCTCTTCACACACACACACACACACACACACACACACACACACACACACACACACACACACACACACACACACACACACACACACACACACACACACACACACACACACACACACACACACACACACACACACACACACACACACACACACACACACACACACACACACACACACACAACCTCAAAAGCTTACAGGGTTAGTTAACCACTTAAAGGGCTCTCTGCAAGCTTCACAACGAAATGGATAATCAAATTCTTATATCTTACACCATTTTACCAAAATTTTACAAATACATACTGAAGCATAGTGAAACCCCCGCGCACACACACACACACACACACACACACACACACACACACACACACACACACACACACACACACACACACACACACACACACACACACACACACACACACACACACACACACACACACACACACACACGCACCCTCAACCTTAAACATCTTCCAGTTTGATTTGAAACTCATATAATCTTAAAGCTACACTATGTATTTTTTCGCCACTAGAGGTCGCAAACCTTTCAAAACAATAACAAAAGTGTAGATTGATGATGCATAGCAGGGGTGTCCAAACGTTTTTAAAAGGGGGCCAGATTCGATGTTGTGGACATACCTGGGGGCCAGTCCCTTTTCTATTTTATATATATATATATATATATATATATATATATATATATATATATATATATATATATATAGGACATGTTTTATTTATTTGAAACATGACAGATTTGACAAAAGCTTGAGCTGACAGTAGAGTAGCTTGAGATAGGACACAGATGTAAATGTATAGATATGTAACAATATCTGTAAAACTTGAATCAATCAATCAATCAATCAATCAATCAATCAATCAATCAATCAATCAATCAATCAATCAATCAATTTAAATATTATTACTGAGTTAGAACTCTATTCTTATTTAAATGTAACAAGTGCTCTATTAAGATCACCACAGGTAAAGCCACACTACAAAAAATACTCTTCTTACTTGGTATTTCTGTCTTTTTTCCAGTCCAATTATCTAAACATTCTTACATCAAGATGCTTTTACTAATGAAAATTACATATTTTTTCTTGATTCCTGGGGGAAAAATTTAAATGAATTGAGTTTTTGCTTGAAACAAACTAAATTATCTGCCAATGGATTAGAAAAATAATCTTGTTTCTGTTTGGGACAGAAACAAGATTCCAAACAGAAACATTTTTTCTTACCCCATTGGCAGATATATTTGCTTGTTTTAACCAAGGACTCACTTCAATTTCATTTTATTTTCCAGAAAAGAAGAAAAAATATCTAATGTAATTTAACTTATCTGGTAAATGCATCTTGATTTAAGATTTTTTGATATATTAATACTAGAAACAAGACAACAATACTAAATGACAGCATTTTTTCCAGTGCACACAAGGCAAAAAGTAAAAAAAAAAAAAAATTATTTCTATGTCTAGCATGGCTTTATGGTATTGAGTCTATAAACATAAATACAAATGCAAAAAATGGCAAGTGTATGACAAAAATAGTCTGCAATTTGGCCTTCTGGCACCCTGCTATGCATCATCAATCTACACCTTTGTTATTGTTTTGAAAGGTTTGCGACCTCTAGCGGCGAAAAAATACATAGTGTAGCTTTAAGATTATATGAGTTTCAAATCAACTCATATAATGAGGGGGGCTTCAGTATGTATTTGTTCACATTTGGTGAGAAGTAAACAAAACAAAAAAAATATATTATATGTATTATTAAAAATGTAAAAAATTTTTTACAATCATTCTTTAAATGTTGGGGTCATATTGACCGTGCGGTTCAATAGGGTTAAGTGGTTAACTAACCCTGTAAGCTTTTGAGGTTGTGTGTGTGTTTGTGTGCACATAGCGCTGTTTCGTTCCGCTTTTGGCGCTATTCCCCGGCCTAAAATCTAGTACTGCCACCTTGCGTTGACATCGTGAAACTGCACGATTTGTAAATTATCCGTGGGGCCACACATAATATAGTTTAATAGACAAGCCGCGGGCCGTTGGAAATTCATCCCCGGGCTGGACTTTGGACACTCCTGATGCATAGAATGAGCTTGGAATCATGGAACTTGTCATATCTGATTTAATATATAAATATAAATTTTTTTTTTGGGGGGGGGGGGGGGGGGGGGGGGTATTTCTATTGGGGAACTAAAAATGGTTAGAAAACCAATGGTTGCGAAACCCCCGTTTGGAACCTTTATTTTTAAGAGTGTACCAAGCTCCTGATGATTTATATGGTAAAAGTTTAGCAATCATGTCATGCGTGTGGGTTTGCAAAAGGTATGGTCTACTGAAATAGTTTCCGAATCAGTTCGATTCATTCGGACAGTTCATTCACGCACTGAATCGTTTCTCACACCGTAAACGGGAAAGCCTACTTTATAAGACAGAAAACAAAAACAGAGCTTGATGAGGTCATATTTACCCATGAAACCATACTGGCAAATGTCTTCTATTGTCCGTGTGTCCGCGGTGCAGCTTTTAGGTTAAACGAGCAACACAAGGTAAAGACAATTTATATTCACAGCTATATCTATTCTAGAGTGTCAATGTCATAAAAAGTATCAAAACGTGGATACACTTTTGGTACTTAGGCCTAGGCTATAATTGGTTGAACTTTTAATTGGACTGTGACAAGTTCCTAATTCTGAACGCTCAGTGGCGCTGTGTTCTTATAAATCACTCGTCTTGACTACAACAGCTCATTTAGCCTACAAGAAGCAGCAGAAAATAAATAAATATTTTTTTTAAAAGTAGCAGAAAAATAAAAATTAATTAAGACGTAATTCATACAAAGTCTAAATGTAGGGATTTATTTGTTTATTAGTTGAAGTTTTAGCGAGATGTTTGGATTGAAAATTTTAAATCATAAAATAAAACGGAGAACAAAAGCACACACACACACACACACACACACACACACACACACACACACACACACACACACACACACACACACACACAACACACACACACACACACACACACACACACACACACACACACACACACACACACACACACACACACACACACACACACACACACACACACACACACACACACACACACACACACAAAGAGGAATTGAAGCTAATATAATGTTGTCCTGAGTTCTCAGTAATTCGAGAGATTGTAATGAAGAGGTTATTCTCCTCATACCATATGTGGCCATTGCATGAGCTTGCTTGCTAATATTTAATTTATTTGACCTCTTCACAAAACATTAAATGAATGCATGAGCAAAAAATAAAGACAAATATAATGGCCAGAATCCATGCTATAATTATTTATGTTACATGTAAATGATTTTTCTTTGGGTCATGCTTTTTTTTTTTTTTTTTTTTAGTTTAGCCATTTGTTCCAAGGTTTTATAGAGTTAATAGATCTAAACTACACTTCCCATGAACATCCGCGGCACTTTACGGCAGAGCTGACGTCACACGCTGTTACATGTGGATAAGCGATCTGTTCTTCTGTAGCATAACGTTTGAATTTCGTGAACGGTCGCGGTTTACTTGTAGTTAGTTAACGCAGCATTTTTAAAGTGTCGAAGCTAAGCGGCCACAGTTCAGTTAACTTATATGGAGCGACATAAGCCCGCAATTATTTAGAAAAACAACTGCAGCCATCTGAACTTGCTAGCCTGTTCGCTAGCAAAGGGAACGAAAGTAAGTTTATTATAATTGTTCACGTGCCACTCTGAATTATGATGCTGTTTTCGGTAACATAAACGCATGTGATAACTGTCATTTATGAAAATCATCCTTGTTCTGATGACACTGCCAAATATGCTAATTTGTTAATTGTAGTTTGGAAAATGGTTTGTTTTTATTTTATTTATGAAAATCATCCTTGTTCTGAGGACACTGCCAAATATGCTAATTTGTTAATTGTAGTTTGGAAAATGGTTTGTTTTTATTTTATTTTGCAGTTTGGGCATATGGTTACTAATATACTTATAGATATATGTGGGGAATTTTTTGGAAACAAACTATACATACACATGAACCACAATGCATTAGCATAACTTGTATACAGTCATTTATAATGCCTTTTTAATTTCCACAGGAGAAAGCTAAATGTCATGGAGAACTATAGAAAAGCACGCACCGTTGAGCAGCCCTGCCCGTGTCCGTTCCCCGACCTGCCCAGCAACACTCCAGAAGTTCGAGTAAAGGATGGCAGCAAAATCCGCAGCTTGATGAGGTTTGCTTTAAGCCGTATGGAGGAGAAAGCACCTTCAACAGATCACCCAGGCACCCGTGAAGGCTCAGAGGTGAGCGTTGGGTCGGGGGAGAATCTATGCCGCCAAATCGTGTTCACAGGTGTGGGTCCGAGCGTGGCTAAAGCCATCACATGCGTGGAGATCACGAAACGCCGTGTTCCCGGCCTACACCAATATACCAAGCTGGCCTACCGCACAGTTCAGGAGGTCTGGGAACCCCTGGAGCCTGAGGCTGGGTTGGACAGTCTCACAGTCAGCAGAAATGTACCGAGTGTATGGGTTCTGCTGTCCAGAGACTCACTTGATAGGAACCAGCCGGGTTACCAAGCGCCAGGTTCTTTTGATGCCTTTTGGGCTCAGGCTCTCAAAGATGAAGCAGCAACCCCAAGAGATGAACAGAGAAGGAAGAGGGGAGGAACAGGGGTTGGAAGGGCAGAAGGGGGTGGCAGAGGAAAGGGTCCGCGCAAGCACTTGGGCCGACCTGTAAAAAAACCCACATAAACGTCATGCAGGAGGTGAGCAGGAATTAATGAATGTTGAACTTCCTGCCACAGCCGTAGCTTTGTTTATACTGACTGACACATTTTGATGGGGAATATTCAGTGCCACATCTAATAAGCAGATTTTGGAGAATATAGTCGTAAAATAGTTGTTCAGTCCCAGAACAGTTCACCCAAACTAAAAACACTGTCATGATTTATTCACCCGCATGCCATTAAAATGTGGGGAACACAAAAGGAGAATTTTTGAAGGGTTTTTCTGCAGCTCCTTTCCGTACAACAATGCTCAGCTGTGATCATGTTTGTCAAGCTCCATAAAAGTGGTTCATATGACTTCTGCACTATAATCTAAGTCTTCTAAAGCCGTACAGTAGTTTTCAATTAATATTTTAATTTGAATCCCTTCTGCACATAAAGCATTCAGAAGACTTTGAATATAACACACAAGTTAAAGAACGGACCACTTTTATAATGCATTTTGGAGCTTGACAGATTTGAGGGTGTGTAAATAAAACGACAATTGTTTTTAAAAAAATGAGAAATGACAATTTTGTTTCTTTCTTTTTTAGGTTAACAACTCCTTTAAATACATTAGACAGAAAGGCCTAAAACTAAATTGCCAGATTGAACTATTGTGCCAAAGAGACTAGAATGGGGTATTTTCCTTTTTTATACATCAGCATGTTTTTCTGTTAAAATATCTTATTGCGACAATTCTTCTGTAGGTTTCTTTAGAGATGATTGGTTTTTCAGCATATATGGTATACATTGTTTAAAAACTTGTTAGAAATGTATAGATTGATCCAGTTTGATGATCATATATGTTTAAATGGATAGGATATTTTTCAATTTAGAGGAGTTGCTGCTGTTCAAACCATATTGGGGTAAAAATACACCATTAATTTGATCTTTGTATTATATGAGTGCAGATTTGGTTAACAGATGAAGTGCCAGGCTAAGTTTTTCATATCAGAAGAATAAAAATAGCCTGTGTCATCTTTTGCCTCCATTATTTTATGCAAAGGAAAGGAAATTGTTATTTTGAATACCAAATATGTCTGCAGAAAATATACAAATTTGGGCTTAAAGGGCTCTGACAAACGCCAATGTTTTTTTTTTTTTAATGGTTCAGCTTACAAAGTCTAAAGGCATCTAGATGTTGTATTGGGAGTTATATATATATATATATATATATATAAGTTCAAATGGAAACATGTTATTTCATCAGATTTGGGCATATCAGCAGCAGAGGAGAACTAAAATTAATTTCTAAATGAATTTCATGTTTCCCCAGCAAAGACTGATTATTTTAGTAAATTAGAAAGAGAGTGAACACTAGAGATGTATGGAGTTTTATGTTAAATTTTCTTTTGGAAGTCCTTTTTTGTGAATTTGAGAAAAGAGAAGTTCAAACAGTAGAATTGAAAGTTGCGATGTGTGGATACAAACAATGGTCAGTTCTGTGGCAGATAAACATGTAATATGGAAAATATACTGTTTTGAAACTGAATTATTTTGAGTGAATAAAGTGTAGATTCTTATGAAGGTGTTGGTGAATTTCTACATTTGTTATGAAACCTGTTGATCTTAAGACCCAAACCTTTCCAGCATCGTATGCAAAACCACATAGGGCGAGGAGAGAAGGATTTTGAATGTCAAATTTTTTCTTTTACCGAAAAAACAGAGAATGCACGGCTTATTCTGTTCGACTAGAGGACGAGCGCAGATCTAGATATTCTGTTCGAGTAGAGGAAGAGCGCTTATCTTGATATAAGGTAGGATATTTTTTCATTACATTTGAGTCTATAAAAATGCATAAATGTTTCTGTTCTTCTTTCAAAAGTGGTCTAGCACTATAACAATATGTAGACTAATATTTATCTTCAGAAGGGAATCTAATTAAAAAAGCTATGCAGAATAATTTGATAGAAATGCCAACACATGACAACATCAGTTTATTTGGATGAAAAAAAAAGCTTTAACACAGCCTCCTAAATATTAACTGATATCAAAAGGTTTTGTTTATAGTGCTTAGTACACTTTGTATGACATTATAAAATCTCAATACATTTGCTGAAAAGTAGACTAAATGTTGTTTATCATCAGGATTATGCTTCATATATTCTTCTGGATAGATATAAAATGTCAAGTTTTCGGTTTATTAATTTAATACATTTTCTTGCTTGTTCAGACCTAACTTTCCACCAAAAAATATTAAGCAGCAATTTTCATTTTTCAAAAAGGACTATAGTGTAAATAATGTTTCAAATGTTATTTATATTATAGTCTAATTTTAAATGTTTCTTGAGCACCAAATCAGATTTCTGAAAAATTGCGACACTGAAGACTAATGAAAATTGCCATCACATGTAAAATTCAAAAGAGAGATTTTAAATTGTAATGATATTTAACAATATTACTTTTTACTGTTTTTTTTTTTTTTACCAAAACCAAACGTAAAAAGAACCTGCAAATGAGAGACAAAATATATTGAAAGCAGGTGTTTTACATAGTAGTCTTGTTTCAGCACTTGTTTGACTAACTGTAACAAGTTTTTCAGTTGAAAAATGACATATTGTCTTCCTTTTGTCTGCATGTGAATTTTGTACACTGAACACTGGATCAACTTGAGTGTTCTTACACATCCACAAAATAATTAGTCAATTACTCCTTTTTTTTCTTTCTTTTTTTGGCTGCTCAGCACACATCAGTGCCTTACCAGCTTCCCTAGTCACTCATCGAGGAGCTGCATAGGCAGAATACGCAGTCATGTTGACTGTTCTGTTGACCATTTTTATGTTTAGCCAAGGTAAGTAACTATTTAATGTGATTACTTGGGATCCACTAATACCAGTTGAATATTTTGAACTCCTGGGGGGGTGTTCCAGAAAACAGGTTATGTGCCATACCTGGGTATGTTTAAGAGTAAGCGAATAACCTCAACTTTTGGTTCCAAAAATGGAGGTAAGGTTCAGGGTCTGTAAGTAGCCATAGCTACTCCAGAGCAGCTCACGATGCAGGGTTAGTTTGCTTAAGAGGTACTCAGATGCATGTTATATAATAAATATAGTTATATTACTATAGCTAAATGTTATATAGTTATAATATACAATATATATTAATTCTAAAGCACTATTATAACAAGGTGATGTTTAATTGTCAATTAAATTCAAATATATTAGTTACTATTTATTGTATTGTCATGTCGCGTATGGATCTGCATTCAATTAATTAGCATCAAACAAACAATATGATCCTTATTCTCAATGACTAAAGATTACTTATTAAACGAAAAGATTGAAAAAATGACCAAATAGGTGGCAGCTAAGTAGGTTATGTAAATCAACATTAAACAAAAGAAGAAGGAAGTAGAATGGTTTAGTTTCCATGGTGAATTGATTCGTTGCTCTGTTGAGAATGGTTTGGGTGTAAACCGGGAACATACTACATAAACACTTGTGTGAACTTACTCCTGGATGCGTTTTTGGAACCAGCATGAGTAAGCAAGGGTAGGGTTAATCAACCGTGAGTTTGGGGTATATGTGATGGAGAGTTAACCTTGCTTTTTGGAATACTCCCCGGATTGTGCTCAAGTCCTACCCTTAAAATCAATGTTACAAATATTACAATTGGCAGTCTTTCTTTTTTATTCATGTTTAAAACACATTCAAATCTTTGACATTGACCAAAGTGATCTCATGAGAATACGTGTGTATTTTTGCGTAAAGTGTGATTCTACAACGTCGATTTACTTACATTTTCATACACACTAAAGCGTACAATACTGACGTATTGACAGCAAAAACGTACAATACTGACGTATTGATTCACTAAAACGTACAATATTGCCGTATTGACATATCCAAGTGTGAACGTGTACCAGCTCCCTGCTAAATTGTGACATCAATGTTTTGTTTCTATTGTATTCAATTGTCACATAAATACATGTTTTCAGTTGCTTTTATTAAATGCATTTTTACTAATCTACTTAATATAAATTAACATTTTGCTCTGTTCGTGACTTCTGCTGCAAACTCATTTCGGATGATTAGATAATGTTAAAGAAGACTGCATTTTAAAACCTTAAGATGAATATCATTTCTGCAATCGTTTAACCGTAAAACAAAAAAGGCGTTTCTCCTATTCAAGCAACTGACGATCATAAGATGCACCAAAACACAACATAAATTCACAAAACACATACATTTTATTCGTTTGCTGTAATCCAAATCTTTAGAAACCATATGTTTGTGAGGAACCGATCTAAATTCAGCCCTTTATCCAGTGATCTTCATCTCCATTCTCATCAGTGACCGTAAACGTCAAATCCCGCGCTCTTTGTGATGAATTCAAAATTCATATAAAAAAATCGCGCCCTCATGAAGCGTTACGACATGATTTACGGCAGTGGCATTGAACGCCTGCTTCATCACAGATTGTAACATGCCGTGTTTCAGTCAATTTGAATTTGAAATGGGAAACGCGCGCCGCCGCCTTCACAGAGTGAAGCCGGATTAATATTTTCATTGATTAATAACTTACATTCTGCTCTGTACCTCATACAAAATGATTATATACCACCAAAGATGACTGCGACTGCAACACATCGTCATTTGAACTACTTTTGGTACCACTTTTGACATTTTTGCAATAAATAAATTATTGTGATTACACTGGTCTGTTTGTTATGCTCTTATCTAGAACAGTACGTAGTTTTAATAAATGGTTAGGGGTAGGTGTAGGATTAGCCGTTCAAAACATCTTTTTAATGCTATATTGTTACTAAAATCGTCCATTTCCAACACATTTCTGTCCGTTACGTTTTATTCTCTGTATATTCTGTATAAAATTGGTATGTTTAGGTTTGGGGGTAGTGTCAAGGGATCTTGTATTAATCCATAAAATTGTTAAAGGGGAAATTATACAGATATCTTTCATATAACAAAAAAAATTTGAATCTTTACTCGTATAAATATTTTAAGCTTTTTAGCTGTAAAAACGTAATAATGCTACGTTTAAATGTTGCCGATACGTCCATTTTCTACGTTTTAGCACTTCTCAATGTACAAAAACGTACGTTTTGTCTCTTTAAAGTTACGTATTATTAATATCTACATATTAACAATGAGACCAGGCTGCATTGACAGTGGTCAAATCATGTCAAAGTGCAATCATGTCATCATTTAAGTGTTCTCAGAGACATGATGATATTGATACCAAGAACTAGTATTTACCATCCATTATTATTTTGAGTATAACAGAGTAGTATTGGTGCATCAGTAGTGATTACCATTGGCTGAAAATAAATTGGATTAAATAGCGAAACAAATGCTGATTTATGATAATTGGGCTGTTGAACTTTCACAGGGCTTTCAATGGACAGTCGTGGGACGAGGTTCATCACTGCATTCCCTGAGAATATTGCTGCTTATTATAAAAAGACCACGAATCAACTTAAAATCACCACCCTCCACCCAAAAACTACGGTCACTATCACCTATATGGACACCGGCAACGTCACCACCACTGAAGAAATGAACTGTGGGACCGTTTTGACAATGTATTTGACCAAGGAGGTTGAAGAATACCAGTTTGAATCTTCCAATAAGTCTTTTCTAATCACCAGCAATAAAAATGTCACAGTTCTTGCCATGAGTGGATGGGAGGGGCGATTCCAGTCTCGTATTGTCCAGCCTGAACAAAATCTCGGAACGGTATATCAGGTCCCTGCTCTGAATTACACAAAGATATCCTCGTCCATTAACCCTTTAATGACATCGGATTTCGGATTTCTCCCTTTTAGACTGATGATTATTAATGCAGAGGACAGAGGCAACAATGTCACCATCAAACAGGTTGACAAAAGTGGTCAGATCCAGGCAGTTAATATAACGCTCGGTCCTTACGAGCTTTTCCAGTTTCAGATTAATAACACGGTGAGAGAAATAAATGCAACGGGCAAAGTGGCTGTCCTTGTGACCCATCCGTGCTTTGACAGCAAGGACTGCAAATGCAACATGGTGGTGAACCAGCTCCAACCCCCAGTGTTGGTCGACGACATTCCAGACAGATTCCTCGTGCCCCCAATCTTCGGTGCCAAACAGCTACTTGTGACAACAAATCAGTCCTTCAAATTCTGTCAGGGTTTTTTTTGTGATGATTATGGTGGTATTTTGGTGAAAAATTCTACAGACATCCTGCCTTTACTCCCACAACTTATAAACGAGACTTCGCTTATTTCTACCACTGCGCATGTTTCCCTCCAATTAATCAGTCCTGGAATCATTCTAGACCTTATTCCGACAAGCATGTTCTCTGGCTGCTATCTGTTAGATTTTAATTCCTCACAGAGTGGGGCTTTGGTGATTGCTAATACATCCAGCACTGATGATGTGCGAATGAATTATGAGTCTTTGCCCTCAGGCACCAATTGGAGCGTTTTGGCTGGCACAGGTTATTCGTGGGCTCTGGTGGTGGCACAAGACATGGGCACTATCTGGCATCCTACCTCAAAGATTGGTGTATATATGATAGAGTACTTGGAGTCCAACAATATCTACGGGAGCCCAGCAATAGCTATAAATAAGGACCTAGGTAAGTCTGTTGTGATGTTTAACCATAACAATTATATTCTACACATATTTACTGAGACTGTTTTGAATTAATTAATTTTGTATACTGATTAATATCAATCTAAAGATATTTTATGTGTATTATATGTTAATTCAAAGCATATATATATATATATATATATATATATATATATATATATATATATATATATATATATGCACAGTGGTGTTTTGAATTAATTACATTATATGCTCATTCAAATTAATAATATATATAACCTGAATATTGCATGCTACTAAGACTTATTCAGGTTAATCGGTTGGCAGCATGTTAAGCTAATTTGCTAATTGGTTAGCACAAGGAAAAAGGTTCAATACCAACTGAATACCAAATATTTGTTTGTGTGTGTTTAGATCCTAATGGTTGTCTGGTGACTCCGGAGATGTTTGTAGTTGGTCAAGAGGAAATGAGCTGGTTCAAGTCCCATAAGTACTGCTTGGAAAACGCTGATCAGTTTGCCAGGATCATCGATGAAGAGACAATGGAAAAGCTGATTTTGAACGCGACACTCAAAGAACCCGTGGATGGCTGGATCAGTCTGCGGCGCGGCCTCTACTCAAGAGAGTGGTACTGGAAAAACGATGACGGTTTCTCACCCACTGTGAGCTACACTTACTGGGGGCCTGAACAGCCTGAACAGCCTGAGAAAGGCTTGTGTGCCTCAGTTTCCCTGGACCCCAGCAAGTATTTCACGTGGAAGAGCGCACGCTGCTGTTCTAAAAAGAAACCTGTTTGCTTTAAAACCACAAAATATCTCCAATACCTTTCTCGCGATCCTGAAGTATACTTGTAATTGTAATTTACTCCAAATATATGTTTTGCTGTAAGGATCAATCGAGAAAATAGAATCATTTTCATGCTCAACATTAATCTGTCTATATAGTTATGCCCCTATAGATGTAATGTTATTTGATGGGCAATGACTTTAGTTTGGAAATATCATTAGAGATGGCAGTAAAAGGAAAAACTTTACTGTTAACTTTTTTCTTTTTAAGCTATAAATAGGACTATTATTGGCCTATTGGAAGTTAATGTTCAAGTTGAGATGCATTTTGAGGTGTATTCAGATTTAAACTGTGAAATTATTAAAGAATGTTAATAGAACTAAAATGAGTCCTTTGATGAGACTTTTTTTGTGAAGTTCTGTAGAGCGTTTAAACAAAAAAATTATGCCATAGGTTTTATTTGATATAAAAAATTATAATACTGCCAAGTCACTCAAACAAGTTCAAATTGTCTTCAGTCAACACAAAATCATAATTTACCATTTCATTTCTTATTTCAAACAATTGGTGCATATTATTTTAAAAAAATTGATGGATAAAATAAAGTCCCAAATCTGTGTTTTTTTTTTTTTGTGAGGCAAAAAAATCAGGGGGGAAAAAACTCTTTGTGAATTGTGATGAATGGTGTTCAATGCTGACTTGACAAGTGTCAAGAAGACAGATATATATATATTATATATTATATATTTATTTATGTATATATATATGTATATGTATTATCCTAGTTTAAGACAAAATTATGTAAAATTCTTCGTCTTTTCCAACCCACTGCATTTTTTTTATTTCATTTTCAAAAATTTTATTTGACACTTAGATATTTGTGTGAACGAAGTGTGTGGATTTTAGTCATTACCCCCTGGTTTCACAGACAAGTTCCAGACTAACATGCATGTTTGAGCGGTTTTAACTGAAAGCAACTTGCACGGACAAATCTTAAAATATGTCAGTGCCATTGTTTTGTCTCAAGATGCACACCAGTAATGCTTTTTCTAAGGCACATTTTTAAAAGCTACTTAAATGTCCTAATTGAACTAAGGTTTAATCCTGTGTAAATCTAAACCCTGTCTATGAAACCAGGCCTATAAGTATTATATTAGTCACTTGAGTAGATTATCCAGTCAGGTGGTCAGACAAAGATGGAAGTCAGAGTCATATGGCTCACCTCAAAACAGGAAGTTTTATTTTTAAGACCGTGTATTTATAACACATGGAACAAGAAACAGCTTTGAAGACCAGAGTGCTTTGAATATTTGGGCAATACATTTGTGTCTTGTCAGTGGTCCACGCTGCTGAACCTCCTTTTGATCACCCAAGCTCCCACACCCAGAGCCAAAAGCAGCTTGGTCCCCAACGCCAGAGCAAGAAGCAGCACAAGGAGAGAGAAGGAGCTCTTTGCGGTTAAGCTCTCTGGGCTGGGGGGCAAAACATAGAGAGTGGCTTGATCCTTCCCCAAAGAGTTTGAAGCCGCACAAATGTACTGTCCTCCAGGTTTGACATCCAGTAGTTGGCTTGATGTGCGAAATTGCCCGTTAGCCTCCTGAGAAAGTGAGAACGAAGTGTCTCCCTCTAGAACACCATCTGTTGCGATCCACTGAACATCAGGAAGAGGGGAACCCTGAACGTGACACACGGCTTTGAAGCCAGATGCTTCACTCCCCTCAGCCGACAAACTCAGGATTCGTGGTGCAGCTGGTAATGAGCAATAAAAACAAAGCGTGTCACAATTTAAGTTTGAATTGTATTCCCCATAGGAAACTGAATTGGAATTTAACAGGACATTGAATTTACTGAATTGCGGAAGGAATGAGTTCTAATACCCGTAAACGAGTATTTGTACTTCCAGATTCTTCCTCCTGAAGTCAATAGATTTTTTTTTCTAACTGCCTGAAATAAGGTCGTGATATAGACAAGCCCAAAATATTTTCACATTTTATGCTAAAACATAAAATACACCCATAATACCCCACTCATGATTTTTTTAAGCTTTTATGTGTCTTGGGAAAAAAAGCGGTAGCTAAAAGGGACTACAAAGGTTGTCTGGGATATTAAATGTCATTACATCAAACAGGTAAACTTATCTAGCTACTTGTCTGATTTTTTCAGCATTGTTGTGTTTTGCAATCTATTCTAACTCAAAATTTCCACCGTGTAGATGTTATATTAAGATTGAAAGAGTTTTTGCCAAATATGTTGTAGTTTATTTATACTTTGTACTTTTTTTCAATTCAAAATTCATAAAAGATTATATTGATAAACCAAACTGGTAAGAGTCATAAAGTTTTGTAGGACACAGATCTTATGTTCTGCAATAATCCAAAAACCAAAGGAAAAATCCAATTGGGTTTTTGTCAGGGAACCAGGTTGATGCTAACTTCTGGATTGGTCTACAAAAATAGCCTACTGAAACGCTCTATTAAGAGAAATTCAAACAGGCATTCGGAGAAACTAAGTGCTCTTCCACCTTGGGCTATAAATTTCATTCTTATTGGTCTTTGAACAACCAATCAATTTGCTGTTAGAGTTCATTTGTTCAGATTTTTCTTTTTAACAAAAGATGTTGATTCAGGAAGCAAAGTTTTGGTCAATGTTACAATATATTTCCTTTCCCACTTAAAAGCATGTTAAGACATCAGATGGGAAAATACAGAAGTCAGATGATGTTTTTTCTTACCCTCCACTCGTAGACGGGTTCCCAGCGTGTTTTCAAAGCTTGTATGAGGGTGCCCCGGTAACTCTACCCGGCAGTAGTAGCGGCCACTATCCTTCAAGGTCACGCTGTTGATCCTGAGTGAGACGTCATGGTTTCGGTGGTTGCCCTCCAGGCGGAAGCGCTGGTCCTGGTCGGGCTTTGATTGGCACTGCTGGCTGTTGTTCAGGCTCGTGCAGCGGAACAGAAGTGTGGCAGCCCGTCCGTGGCCCAGGGTCCACACCACATGCATGGAGGTGGGATGGGTGTGGTGCGGGTGGCTGAAAGAGCAGGGCAGCACTACCGGGTACCCCTCAATCGCCCGGACCTCAGTTGGTGCCTTTATCAACCAGCCCTCATCGTCTTTGGCTATAGCTAGAGAAATATGTTTATAAAGGAAATCATTCAAATAGGTACTTTTTAAAGTAAAGTAATTTTCTCACCTGCACCTTGAAGGACTACCAGCAGACCGAGAGTTTTACTGAACCGTTGCATGTCCATTGCAGACATTTATGATTCATTATGAAAAGGAAAAAAAATCTACTTGCAACATGTTCCTATTTCTGACTCACCATCACACATTACTGACTTCATGCATCTATAATAATTTCTATCTATCTATCTATCTATCTATCTATCTATCTATCTATCTATCTATCTATCTATCTATCTATCTATCTATCTATCTATCTATCTATCTATCTGTCTGTCTGTCTGTCTGTCTGTCTGTCTGTCTGTCTGTCTGTCTGTCTGTCTGTCTGTCTGTCTGTCTGTCTGTCTGTCTGTCTGTCTGTCTGTCTGTCTGTCTGTCTCAATATTTATCCTTCTATATTATTATAATGATTTTTTTTATATTTTTTCCTTTTACTGAAACACTAAAGAATTATGGTGAAAACTGTCTGTACCTCTTACTGAGAGAAAGCACATGTTATCAGTACACTCTTAAAAAAAAAAGGTTCTATATGGCACCAAAAATGGTTCTTGGCTCGTAATCATAGGGGAACCTTTTTTAGTGCTATATAGCACCAATTTTGGTGCTTCAGTGGTTCTTCAGCGGTTCTTCAGAGGTTCTTCAGCGGTTCTTCAGAGGTTCTTCAGCGGTTCTTTGACTAAGGTTCTATATAGCACCTCTGAAGAACCGCTGAAGAACCACTGAAGCACCAAAATTGGTGCTATATAGCACTAAAAAAGGTTCCCCTATGATTACGAGCCTTTTTTTTTAGAGTGTATGTTTTGGGAAACTTTCTGGTTAGAGCTGGAGCTCATCCAACTCCAACCTTGGAGAGATTGTGTATCTGTGTATGTGTGCAGTATTCTGGTGTTACAGATCAGTATTAGAGGTGGATTATGGGCAGCCTAGGGAGAGTGACATTATATTACTCTGGACAAGTTGGCGCCTGCTCCAGATCTGGAAGGTGCCTAATTCCAGGGTGAAAACAACAACAAGTGATCTATGGACACGTGCATCTGATTAACTGAAAATGTGTGGAAATTTACTATGACTGTCTATTTTCTTTTAGCCAATCAGAATCATTCAACCTGCAGTAATGATGTGGCTAGACCTCGAACACAGTATAACTGTTGAGAAATTGTATGTACGAAAAAGGGTAGAGGAAGAGCGCGGCCTACAAACTTCTTATGAGACTTGAAGCGGGCTTCTGCTGATGAAACTGCAAACTATTCTTCAGTACAGTTTTCTTTAATTAATTGCACTCCTGACTCTTGGTCTTCATTCTTCACAACTGGTCTTGGGTCCTAAACTGTTATCCCCTAACACAAACACCTAAGTGCTGCTTGAAAGTTTGCAAACTCCTTGCAGAATCTGTGAAAATGTGAATCATTTTAACAAAATAAGAGGGATCATACAAAACTGCATGTTATTTTTTTCAGGTCCTGCTAATTATTCAGTTTTCCAGCATCTTTTGATTTTTGAGACCCATCTTTTCACACTGAGGACAATGGAGGTACTCAAACACAACTATTCAAACATTCACGGATGCTCCAGAAGGAAACACGGCACATTAAGAGCCGGGGGTGAAATCTTTTGAACAGGATGAAGATGTCCACATTTTTCTGGAAGCAACAGAAGATACTTACATGTTTTCTCGGAGGACAAATTAAGTACAATTTACCTTCACCTCAGTTTTCACCCCTGGCTCTTAATGTGGCGTGTTTCCTTCTGGAGCTTCAGTGAATGTTTCAACCTTTTTTAATAGTTGTGTTTGAGTCCCTCAATTGTCCTCAGTGTAAAAAAAGGACTATTATCTATCCATCTATCTATCTATCTATCCACCCCCCCCCCCCCCCTTCTCTCTCTAATGGATAATGCTGTTATAAACAGAAGCAGGGCCTTTCTGAAAAAAAGTACCTGCACTGTTCACTAAAAAAGGTACATAGGAACCGTAAGCAGACAGTTCCTTGTTTTAGTCATTACTTACCATCTTGTTTAGTCAGCACGCCTTCATTCTCAAGTGTCTCTCTGTGAGATCCAAGAATGTTCTCTCTAAAGATGCACGATTTTGTGTTTGGTTTCCTTTTTTTGATTTGTAGTCTCAAAGGTAATATTTGTTTATTTATAGTCTTCTACTGGTCTAGCAGTCTAATCTTTTCAGTTTTAATAGTGTAAGAAATAATTAAAATTGAATCAATTCATATAAAAGAGATACTACAGATTTAAGTTTTCTTAATCTAAAGTTATTATATTGTATATTGTTCTGTTCTCATCCGCAGGCCTAATATGTTCAGAGTGGACCATGTCAGTAAAGCCTCAGGTCAACGGCTCTTTGGGACAGAATGTGATTCTCCCCTGCGACTTCACACACTCGAAACAAAATACTTACACCGGCGTCATCACTGTCAAATGGACAAAGGACAACAAACTCATCATTCACTGCAATCTTCACAACCAGACAAATAGACAAGACAACCTTAACTGCATTAACCTAAGATCATCAGAGAGACTCTCGCTTAACGGTAACCCCAGGAAAGGAGACCTATCCTTGAGTATCAGTAATTTAAAGTTTACTGATGCTACATTGTACAACTGTAGGGTGGAGCTGGATTATATTAAGTTTGGGAAAAACACAGATCTTCTTATCAACGGTGAGCTTTACACATTTGTAAGATCCCCCAAATATACAGTGGTAAGCCTAATAATATACAATATATCGAAGTAGGCTATTTGAATGCCTTTGGGCACTTTTACTACTTTCACTTTTCTTACTGGCGTAGTTCACTCTTAACTATAAACCTGTTCCACAAAGTCTTTATTTTAAGGTGCCGTACATAGTTACAGAAGTTGTACACTCTAAAAAAAAAAAAGGTTCTATATGGCACCAAAAATAGTTCTTGGCTCGTAATCATAGGGGAACCTTTTTTAGTTCTATATAGCACCATTTTTGGTTCTTCAGCGGTTCTTCAGAGGTTCTTCACCGGTTCTTCAGAGGTTCTTCACCGGTTCTTTGACTAAGGTGCTATATAGCACCTCTGAAGAACCACTGAAGCACCAAAATTGGTGCTATATAGCACTAAAAAAGGTTCCCTTATGATTACGAGATTTTTTTTTTTAGAGTGTAATAACAGTAAAATATACATAATTTCAAGGAACTAACTTTAAACCAAACCATAACCTTATAGTAAGTAGTTAATTAATATCACTTGTTTGCTAGGTTTCAAAATGCATATTATTTTTATATTACTATTTTTTGGACCACTGCATGCATGCATTAATTTACCAATATTTTTTTTTTGATTGTCAACTGTAGCTCCGGCACAAATCCTCAGCCTGGATTTAGATGCTAAAGCTAATGGTATGATGCTGAAATGCATTGCCCAAGGGAGTCCGGTTCCAGAAGTGAAATGGACCTCCTCATCTGGGCCACTGGAAAATGGTCCAATCAAAACTCAACTCAGCAACTACATAGTCATCGGCTCAGTTCCATTCTCTGAGCAGGACGTGTACACTTGTCAAGCTGTGAACCCACTGGGCCGAGATCAGAGAACATTTCCACCAGATCATCCAAATTGTTCTGGTCTTTTGATAGCGACTTGTTTTCTGGGATGTTTGCTGTTGCTTGTGCTTGTGGCATTCGTCATGGATGTGATAAAAAGAAGTAAGTATTTTTTTTATATTGTTTGAGCATTTTTGGTTTTATTTTAAAATAAATATATTTGTGCAAATTCTGATGTTCTGTGTGTGTCCAAAAAAGGACGAAGGGAGCTGGCAGTCATGCAACAGTAAGAATGAATGTTATTCGATTAAACTGGCCTCTGAAATAAGGAATCGTTAGTACAAATTATTTTAATGTATCATAATAATTGTTTCATTTTCAGCCATATAGATGAACAAAGGACTCAAACCTCTATATATCAAGCTAATGAGACAGTCTATGCCAATGTCAGCACAAATCCAGCTGGTGAGTATGATGATTAATATAACCTATTTCATTGTCCATTATAGTTGTATCACATATATTAATATGTGCATTAATACTATGTGATACAAACTATAATGGACAATTAAATAGGTTTTATTTTATTATTTTATTTTGAATGAACTAACCCTTTATTATATTACAGTCATGCTCAAAAATGTACATACACGTTGCAGAATCTGCAAAATGTTAATTATTTTAACAAAATAAAAGGGATCATACATAATGCATGTTATTTTGTATTTAGTACTGTCCTGAATAAGATCTTTTACATAAAATATGTTTACATATAGACCACAAGACAAAAAAAATAGCAGAATTTATACAAATGACCCCGTTTAAAAGTTTACATATTGATTCTTAATACTGTGTGTCATTACCTGGATGATCCACAACTGTTTTATTTTTTGCAGATTCTGTAGGGTGTATGTAAACTTTTGAGCATGACTGTGTATTAGATCACCAAAAAAATGTGTCATCATCTACTCACCATCAAACCCGTAAGACAGAGGAGGATCTTTTTAATGAAATATGGCAGATTTCCGTTCCTCCATTGACTGTCTGCAACTTGATGCTTCAAAAAGTTAATAAAGAAATCGTAAAATAAATACATCGAACGGTTTAGTCAAAATTTTCTGAACAGACTCAATTGCTTTACACGAGGAACCAATTTAGGCTTGCATTCACATCTCTGAGATTTCATTAAAAATATCTTCATTTGTGTTTCCAAGTTGAACGAAAGTCTTATGGGTTTGGAACGACATGAGGGTGAGTAAATGATGACAGAATTTTAAGGTGAACTATCCCTTTTATCTTTATAGGTTGTGAACCTAGACTAGATGAAGTGTACTCAAAAGGAGTGTCACCAGAGGGACGAAAAGTGGGACTGATTCCTGGGGCCCCGGACCACAAAAATCCCGGAGGACCCCCCAAACCCCACACCCGCCCTCCTCCACCACCCCAGTAGGCCGGAGTCAAAAGTGAAAGGTAAGGACTATTTATGTGTAACATCCTAATCGCATTGCCTAAATAAAGGGTCATTTAAGTTTACCTTTATGTATATATATTTTCATAGATTTTAATGAACCAACCGATGTTGTCAACAGGCCTCAAACAGAAATCAAACAATGCTGAAAGAAGATATGAAGTGTATCTAAAAACAACAACAAACAACAAAAACGCTGGCCTTTAACTATATGTGAATAAAGGTGCAGTTTAAAAAAAGAAACATTTGTCTTCTTTTTTTGTTTGTGTGATGCAGCAGTTGAATATAACAAGATATTACAGCAGCATGTGAGCTATCTGAAACCTTACAAAAATGTAAGATAGTGGCCCAATTTCACAGACAGGGTTTAGATTAAGCCAGGAATAGGCCTTAGTTCAATTAGGACATAGCTTTTATAAACAACTATACATAGTCTATACATATCCGCCAGTGAGTGTATGAGTTCAGCAATTTGTGCAGAGGTGGGTGACAAAACTAGACACATTCTTTTGATTGCTCCCCTTTGCTTGCGGTGGAAAATGCCTATGACAATGATGAAAATTGTTGTTACTGTTCTTTCATGAATTTAATAATAAAAATAAAAAACGAATGCTCACAAATCTGTATTTTATAACAGTAAAACCTCGTTTAATGTAGTTGCGATGTTATATTGTGTAATGTTTATCAAAATAAAACTGATAAAATAAGTTTGCGTCTTGTGCGTCATAGCAAGACTCAAAAAGGCTCCTTCATCTTTGTTTTATGTTAGTTTGCATTATTATTATGAACTGTTAATGCATAATAACAGAGACAAGACAATTAGGCCTACCTAACGCCAATAAGCATAACAATATTCCAAATAATGAGTGTCAGCACGAAAAAAGAAAGAAAGTTAAGAAAACGAAACCATGTCAAGCAACCATGTAAATAAATAAAGAATCGATCAAATGCACATGTAAACAACGTAAAAGGCCTATAATGCACCATAAAAATCAGTTATTCATTTTTATTTTATAAATACCTTTAATAGCTAGATACAACACTGTAGTGTTTTGTATAAATGTTAATGTTATCTTAAAACACTTTTAGCAGTTAATTTAGAATGTCACATTATGCTATTAGACATGCTAAAGCAGTAAAGCAGCACTTTTTTAAAATTAAACTTTGGCACATTTTTATTTCTACTTTTTATTGTTTGCATCATCAAAGTTGACATTTATTCAACAGTTATTTGTATATTGTCAATAAACATTTATTTTTATGTTGTTGCGTCTGTAAAGGATACACACACACACACACACACACACACACACACACACACACACACACACACACACACACACACACACACACACAAACCTGCAGGAGATTTTTGTTTTGTTTTTGTTTTTTGTTTTGTGAATTATGTTGTTTCAGAAAATCTGTGTTTTGACCGAATGAGTCTGATATACAACAACACGGCGTATAAGCTGGTCTGCAAATGGAGCGAAGAAATGTCACACACTGTTCAAATCTTGTTTAAACTTATAAGTCTGAAGCATTCTTTTCGCATCATTTAAGTTGACATTTATTCAAAAGATAGGCCTATTTGTATATTGTCAATAAGCTTTTTTTTAATTTATTTTTTTTATGTTTTTGCGTCTGTAACGGACACGCACACACACACACACACACACACACACACACACACACACACACACACACACACACACACACACACACACACACACACACACACACACACACACACACACACACACACACACACACACACACACACAGGTGACAGTACCTACATCTGTGCTTGCAACGATTTATTTGGAATGATCGTTGGCGATATAGAGCAAAATGTCAGAATGTCAAAAAGTAATTTAATATTAACGTCTTGTTTTTTTTAATTGTAGCGAATAAAAGCAATCCTGATGTTTGGGAAAGCACGTCCCTCGTCTGATATGTTGCTTATGTTGTTATAGTTAAATAGAAAGAAGAAGAAAAAAAACCTGTAGGAGATTTTTTTTGTGAATTATATTGTTTCAGAAATGTGCTTTTATTATAATAGCCTATTGTAGACTGAGTTTGGTTGAGTGGTCTGTTATGCTTAATAATAAACTGTATGCCCATCCGCGGCTTCACGTTCTCCCATTTATTCACCAGCTGCAAATGCTAAAAATAGTAATAAACAGCATTAGTTTTTGTATGAACAATCATGAATTTGAAAATGCTTAGTAACTCTTTGTATTTTTATTGCATGTTCAGTTTTAATCCAACAGCCTCACTCACAAACTATGGCGTTCGATTGTAACGTCACAGACTCCTTTAGAACGTTCGGTGAGTATAATGTTGAGTGCAACGGCTTATGCTTTTTGTAGCGAGTCGGCGAGTATGTGAGTATGCTGTGCTTTTTAATCAGGGTTTGGTGATCTGAATTTTAATGTTTTAATAACTCTGAGAAGAATCTGCTTAAACTGGGATGTTATTGTCTCGATGTACTGTACATTTAGATAAATAAATGCTACACAGTGGCAGTTTGTGTGAAAATGGGTGGCTGATATGTAAACCAATAATGATCAAACCAGTTTTCTGTAAATGTTGATCATTTATATTTCATTGACCAACCGATAGCTGATACTGTATGTATACGGTATGTTTACTCAACTCATCGCGTCCTTTTCTCTTTCTTTCATAGTGTTTTACAGTTATAGAGTATTGTTCACATCTAGTTCATCTTTCTCCAACATGTCAAATATGTCCACCATTTTTGAGAGTAACGGAGCAGTCATCTGAATACTTGGATGAGCTCATGGCGGCCCTTGCTGCAGGACGGTGGTGGGCCATCATGGAGGTTTCAGATCCCATCCCTGAGGAGCCTGAGGAGTACCTCATCTCAGGCCAGTGTTGGGGAACACCTGTGCCCGCCAGGTCCAAACAGGGAGCACCTGTGCCCACCAAGACCACACAGGGAGCACCTGTGCCTGCCAGGTCCACACAGGGAGCACCTGTGCCCACCAGGTTCACACAGGGAGCATCTGTGCCTGCCAGGTCCACACAGGGAGCACCTGTGCCCACCAGGTCCACACAGGGAGCATCTGTGCCCACTAGGTTCACACAGGGAGCACCTGTGCCTGCCAGGTCCACACATGGAGCACCTGTGCCCACCAGGTCCACACAGGGAGCATCTGTGCCCACTAGGTTCACACAGGGAGCATCTGTGCCCGCCAAGACCACACAGGGAGCACCTGTGCCTGCCAGGTCCACACATGGAGCACCTGTGCCCACCAGGTCCACACAGAGAGCATCTGTGCCCACTAGGTTCACACAGGGAGCACCTGTGCCCACCAAGACCACACAGGGAGCACCTGTGCCTGCCAGGTCCACACATGGAGCACCTGTGCCCACCAGGTCCACACAGGGAGCATCTGTGCCCATTAGGTTCACACAGGGAGCATCTGTGCCCGCCAGATCCACACAGGGAGCATCTGTGCCCACTAGGTTCACACATGGAGCACCTGTGCCCGCCAGGTCCACACAGGGAGCACCTGTGCCCGCCAGGACCACACAGGGAGAAAGGGAAAAGTGGACTCAGAAAAAGCCACAGGGAGCACCTGTGCCCGCCAGGTCCACACATGGAGCTCCTGTGCCCGCCAGGTCAACACATGGAGCACCTGTGCCCGCCAGGTCCACACAGGGAGCGCCTGTGCCCGCCAGGACCACACAGGGAGCACCTGTGCCCACCAAGACCACACAGGGAGCACCTGTGCCCGCCAGGTCCACACAGGGAGCACCTGTGCCCACCAGGTCCACACAGGGAGCACCTGTGCCCGCCAGGACCACACAGGGAGCACCTGTGCCCGCCAGGTCCACACAGGGAGCACCTGTGCCCACCAAGACCACACAGGGAATTTCTAAATATCTATTCATTAATATTTATTTCTATTAATTATACCTTTTATTTAATAAACTTTATGATACACGTTTATTATTGTTATTATTGGTATTCATTTGTTACTAGTGTTTTTATAGGTTATTATCACTGATATCTGAAAATATCATGTGGTACTGTGTCCAAGTTTTGAACTGTTGAATAAGAAAATTTTACTATATAAAAACAAATACGTACCAAATCCCTCCAACATTGCAATTCATCATCCTGTGGATCCAGTTCAGTTCAAACGGAATATAACTGATCCGGTTCACCAGTCCTCATACATCCATGTAAACATCCGATCAGCTGTCGCAAGATGGCGACAGAGAACACTGTGTACTTGCGTTCAGAAAGAAGCAAATGTGAGCAAAGGAATGAACATCCCATTTTATGGAATCGGCTCTTTCCTCACAAAAGTGAAGTGAAGTGAACAAGAGTGTCCTGACCAAAATGCAGGTAGGAAAACTTTTTACTGGAGTAGGCCTAGTGCTGGGTGGAAGGATTCCACTCTGGATTTCATTATGTCAACAATTTAAATTTTCAACCATCCATCCATCCATCCATCCAACCATCATCTTCCGCTTATCCGGGGCCGGGTCGCGGGGGCAACAGTCTAAGCAGAGACGCCCAGACTTCCCTCTCCCTAGCCACTTCCTCTAGCTCTTCCGGGGGAACCCCAAGGCGTTCCCAGGCCAGCCGGGAGACATAGTCCCTCCAGCGTGTCCTAGGTCTTCCCCGGGGCCTCCTCCCGGTGGGACGTGCCTGGAACACCTCCCTGGGAAGGCGTCCAGGAGGCATCCGAAATAGATGCCCGAGCCACCTCAGCTGGTCCCTCTCGATGTGGAGGAGCAGCGGCTCTACTCCGAGTTCCTCCCGAGTGACCGAGCTCCTCACCCTATCTCTAAGGGAGCGCCCAGTCACCCTGCGGAGAAAGCTCATTTCGGCCGCCTGTATCCGGGATCTTGTCCTTTCAGTCATGACCCACAGCTCATGACCATAGGTGAGGGTAGGAACGTAGATTGACTGGTAAATCGAGAGCTTTGCCTTGCAGCTCAGCTCCTTCTTCACCCCGACAGACCGGTACATCGACTGCATTACTGCAGAAGCTGCACCGATCCGTCTGTCAATCTCCCGTTCCATCCTTCCCTCACTCGTGAACAAGACCCCAAGATACCTGAACTCCTCCACTTGAGGCAGGAACTCTCCACCCACCTGAAGCGGGCAAGCCACCCTTTTCCGACTGAGAACCATGGCCTCGGACTTGGAGGTGCTGATTCTCATCCCAGCCGCTTCACACTCGAATTCTCCTCTCCAGTACCCTGGCATAGACTTTCCCGGGGAGGCTGAGAAGTGTGATCCCCCTATAGTTGGAACACACTCTCCGGTCCCCCTTCTTGAAAAGAGGGACCACCACCCCGGTCTGCCAGTCCAGAGGTACTGTCCCCGACCGCCATGCGATGTTGCAGAGGCGTGTCAGCCAAGACAGCCCCACAACATCCAGAGACTTGAGGTACTCAGGGCGGATCTCATCCAACCCCGGTGCCTTGCCACCGAGGAGCTTTTTAACCACCTCGATGACTTCAGCCCGGGTGATGGACGAGTCCACCTCTGAGTCCCCAGCCACTGCTTCCTCAACGGAAGACATGTCGGTGGGATTGAGGAGATCCTCGAAGTATTCCTTCCACCGCCCGACGATATCCCCAGTTGAGGTCAACAGGTGCCCATCTCCACTGTAAACAGTGTTGGTAGGGCACTGCTTCCCCCTCCTGAGGCGTTGAACGATTTGCCAGAATCTCTTCGAGGCCGACCGATAGTCTTTCTCCATGGCCTCACCAAACTCCTCCCAGGCCCGATTTTTTGCCTCCACGACTACCCGGGCTGCAGTCCGCTTGGCCTGCCGGTACCGGTCAGCTGCCTCCGGAGTCCCACAAGCCATCCAGGCCCGATAGGACTCCTTCTTCAGCTTGACGGCATCCCTTACTTCCGGTGTCCACCACCGGGTTCGGGGATTGCCGCCTCGACAGGCACCCGAGACCTTACGGCCACAGCTCCGAGTGGCCGCAGCGACAATGGAGGTGGAGAACATGGTCCACTCGGACTCAATATCTCCAGACTCCCTCGGGATCCGGTCGAAGTTCTTCCGGGGGTGGGAGTTGAAGATCTCTCTGACAGGGGGCTCGGCCAAACGTTCCCAACAGATCCTCACAGTACGTTTGGGTCTGCCGGGTCTGTCCAGCTTCCTCCGCCGCCATCGGATCCAACTCACCACCAGGTGGTGATCAGTTGACAGCTCCGTCCCTCTCTTCACCCGAGTGTCCAAGACATATGGCCGAAGGTCTGATGACACGACCACAAAGTCGATCATCGACCTCCGGCCTAGGGTGTCCTGGTGCCACGTGCACTGATGGACACCCTTATGCTTGAACATGGTGTTCGTTATGGACAAACCGTGGCTAGCACAGAAATCCAATAACAGAACACCGCTCGGGTTCAGATCAGGGGGGCCGTTCCTCCCAATCACGCCCCTCCAGGTGTCACTGTCACTGCCCACGTGGGCGTTGAAGTCCCCCAGTAGAACGACGGAGTCTCCAGTCGGAGCACTTTCCAGCACCCCTCCCAGAGACTCCAAGAGGGCCGGGTACTCCGCACTGCTATTTGGGCCGTAGGCACAAACGACAGTGAGAGACCTATCCCCGACTCGAAGGCGCAGGGAAGCGACCCTCTCGTTCACCGGGGTGAACTCCAACACATGGCGGCTGAGCTGGGGGGCTATAAGCAAACCCACTCCAGCCCTCCGCCTCTCACCATGGGCAACTCCAGAGTGGTAGAGAGTCCAGTGTGGTTCCAGAGCCCAAGCTGTGCGTGGAGGTGAGCCCAACTATCTCTAGTCGGTACCTCTCGACCTCCCGCACAAGCTCAGGCTCCTTCCCCGCCAACAAGGTGACATTCCACGTCCCTAAAGCCAGATTCCGTGTCCAGAGATCGAGTCGTCGGGGGCCTCGCCCTCGACTGCTGCCCGATTCACAAAGCACCGGCCCCTTACGCTCCCTCCTGCAGGTGGTGAGCCCACAGGAGGGCGGCCCCACGTCACTCCTTCGGGCTGAGCCCGGCCGGACCCCATGGGGGGAGGCCCGGCCACCAGGCGCTCGCATACGAGCCCCAACCCCGGGCCTGGCTCCAGGGTGGGGCCCCGACTGCGCCATGCCGGGCGACGTCACGGTCCTTGGTCTGATTGTGGTCATAAGGGTTTGTGAACTGTTCTTGGTCTGGCCCGTCACCAAGGACCTGTTTGCCTTGGGAGACCCTACCAGGGGCATATAGCCCTAGACAACATAGCTCCCAGGATCATTCGGGTACTCAAACCTCTCCACCACGATAAGGTGACAGTTCAACCATTGTTTTGTTTATTTTATGTAGCCTATGTAACATTTATATTTTTCAAAAATCATCACGTAATAATGATGTATATATATATATATATATATATATATATATATATATATATATATATATATATATATATATATATATATTTGTTGAATTATTATTATTAGTAACATTATTTAATTTGTATTAACATGTAGCCTAACTATTTGTATGTTTTATATTGTTCATAATAATAGTATTAATACAGCTATTTATTAAACACTGGTGTCTTTTATCATATTATTGTTTGTCTAAAACACCCTTGATGTGGCTTACTGTTTTAATAACTAATAACGGTCATCTTTACAGTGGTTGCCATATATGACTACACCAAGGATAAGGACGATGTGCTGACGTTTATGGAAGGAGCCATCATCTACATCATTGAGAAAAATGATGACGGCTGCTTCGAGGGAGATTGCAATGGTGCCACTGGTCTGTTTTCCGTCAAAAAAAGTTCATGACCTCAGGAGGTCAAACTAAATATACTGTTAGAGCCCAAGTGTCAGGCTCTTTACTTAAAGCTCCCATGACATGAAATTTTCCTTTTATGAGGTTTTTTAACATTAATATGAGTTAATATTACCTAGCCTGTATATGGTCCCCAAGTGGCTAGAAATTTTGATAGGTGTAAACCGAGTTCTGGGTGTCCCGCTCTGCCTTTGAGAAAATGAGAGCTCGCACAAGCTGATCTGGAATCTCCCCTATATGCCGTCATACGGGGAACGGTTACCTCTATGGTTACCTCACCTTCCTCTGCCCACCCAGAGAATTTTGAGAAAATGGATTCCGTTTATCAGTTGCAATGTCAGCACAGGCTTTACAAACAGACTTTTACCATATGAATTCGACAGCACCGCCACAAACAGTGAGTAACAGTGTTCATTAATGCCTGATCTGTGATCAGTGATTTCTGATGTGTAGCTAATCATTCAAGTTCACGCAGACTTTCTTTCCAAAATCGTTTAATAAAAAGTCAAAAAAAGTCAAAGAGCTTTTTTGCCAAGGACATTTTTACACATACCAGGAATTTGTTTTGGTGTTGTGCAAGTCACACCGAGTCGCCATCTGCGGCGCCTCTCGAGTTGGAAAGAAAAATACAGCGTAACATGAGGAAAGGTGAGGAGAGGAGAAAAAAACAACCCCCAGACTATGCTCCTTTCGGGAGTACAGTGTGGGAACACTAAAAAACACCTCAGCTCGTAAGCACATACACTTTACAACATGAAACACGACTTGCAACAGGGGAGAGGAGTGGGGGGTTGAGGTATCCCAGCACAGGCAGGCGGCCATCCGGTCCTGCAGCCATTTCAGGCGCTGGTCACAGACCCGCTTGTCTGACTGGGGGTAAAAAGCGGCGAAGGCGAGAGATGGGGGGTGGGTGGTCGGGGCGGTGAGTGCATAAATGTGCGTGTGTGTGTAAGAGTTCATGTACATGTATGTGTAGGCCTGGAGAGTCACGCCTGGCATCATAATCTCGGTGCCCCAGTCCGCAAGTTGCCATGGAGACAACCTTGATAAGGTCCTAGTCCGAGTTCAACAGGTGCCTGTGAGGAGTGGGGGAGGAACGCAAGAGCGTCTCACTGCAGTGCTCTTCCGGGGGAGTTGTTGTTCCAACAGCGGCTTTGGCCAAGGCCAGTGCTGGTTGAGGGAGGCCGAAAGCAGATAAGATTGAGATTTGTTTGGTCTTGGGGCGAGTAGCCATAATTTACGACTACTCTCTTAGTTCGTTCTGGTCTCTGAAGCGATCCATTTGCAAAGCCGTGAGCTTCTCCATTATGTTATCCACATTGTGTTTTATCTCCATGATGTTATCCATATTGCGGTTAATAGTCCCAGTCTGAGAGCTGACCGCTCTGCCCACTGCTTCAATCATGACGGGCAGCCTTGTGGAGCTTTGGACAGCTGTCACCGCTTCCTAAATTCCTCGATATACCAGCGCAATGCCTAATCCAATCAGCAGAAAACCTGTTATCATGGTTTCCGAATAGGTAGATATCTTCAATGTCCTCCACGGAAAGAGCCGCTAGACACACGACATGCCACCTCTCTCACGCATCCATCGTGTAGCCAGCAGCGAACATTCCGGCAGGGCAGTCAGGTTCCCCCGAACCCAAGCTTTTCGTCGAAGTTTAAGACAGTAGACTACACACAGAGAAATAGGGTGTCAAAATTGTACCTTTTGGGGTACAACAGCTTGTCGCTGGGGCAGTACCCTTAAAAGAACACATTTGTACCTTTTTTACCACAAAAAGGTTCATAGTAGGACCTTAAGGTACGTATTTGTCCTCTAAGGTACTAATATGCACCTTTTAGGAGTAAAACAGGTACACATATGTCCTTTTAAGGGTACTGCCCCAGCGACAAGCTGTTGTACCCCTAAAGGTAAAATTTTCACACCCTATTTCTCTGTGAAAGCAAGCAGCGGAGGAGGGAGGAGGGAGACGAGAGGACAGGGAGAGAATGCGACTGCCTTCGTTGAGAGCGCAGAGGGAAGACTGTCAGTCAGTCCCGCCCGCTGGCCGCTAGTTGTGGTGAAAGCATAGCCTAAAAATCTAGATGCACCCTAGCGGCAGAAAATTTATTTTGCCGCGAGTGTAGTCTAGCAACTCTCGGTAGACCTGAGAGCTGGAAAAACCAAACTCTGGTCAGGCCAATCACAGCGTGTGTAGAGTCGGTGGGCGGGCTTAACATAATGACGGCACGTCACGGCAGAGTTGCGGAGGTTCTGCATGCTACTCGTAAACAAAGAAGCTGATGAATAGCGGTCTTTTGAATTGCCTTTGGCTGCGACTCTGGAAGACTTGGAGTTAAGCTTTTCTTTGAGAAAAGAACAAAGAACGGCACTGAAGTCATTCTTAAGAAAAGAAGATGTGTTCGAAGTTTTGCCTACTGGATACGGCGAAAGTCTATCAACTAACGTTAGCTCGGCTTCACCTTCTTCTTTGCTCTGGTTGGTTGTGGCGCTCATGACGCTATCCAATTGCGTTCAGAGGGAATTTGAAAGACAACCGTTTATCCCGCCCCTCGGATTGAGCCCTGTCAAGGGTGAGTTTCCAGACCCAACATCTTGATGTGGGTCTGGCTTGTCACTGTCAGGCTAGTGAAAGCATTTTGTGAGGAAAACACTCATTTCACATGCAAAGATGTCAGCCAATCACAACAGTGGGCGTTTTCTCTGAAGTCTCACAGCAGACACGCCCCTTCAAACAGAGCATTCAAGCCAGAGGGCTAATATCAGAATAGAAAAATGCCTTTTATTTCTAAATTATGACATTTTTTTTAATGTAAAAAACATACTAACAATATAAGTATACCTCAGGAAACATTATAAAATAAAATAATACACAAAATCCATGCCATGGGACCTTTAAAAAAACGCCTAATTTAAGTAAACTGCCAGTCAGGTTTAAGGTCTTGGTTGTTATTGAGCAAAGCGATGCGTTTGTGTAAGAAAAATATACATATTTAACACGTCAACTTGCATGAACTGCGTGAGGCGTTAGGTTACACTTTCTTCGTAAGTTGAAAACAGAAGGCTGTCTGGCGGAAGCTAGGTATTTGACTTTATGAAGTTTTAAATATGTATATTTTTCTCACACAACCAAATCGATTCGCTTCAAAAGGCCTTTATTAATGTCACATTTATCAGCTCTCTGTGATGAGATCACCGTTTACATAGGGGAGAGCGGGGCACAACCTAACGCTTTTTGACTTTCTCAGATGTGTAAATCCACTCAGGGTTCAGAATATTTATTTTTTATTTTTATATTTATTTTTCCCCATTTCACAAGTCTAGTACAATTATGTGGTTTTGTTTTATTAATACAGTGTATACTTTTGAAATGTGACAACATGCCCCATAGGTGGGGTACATTGTAACATGGGCAAATGACAGCTTAAAATGTTACCTGATATAATAAATAAAAAAATCCAAGACAAACTCAAATATCTTGTCAATAAAATACAATTATTGACTTTTTAAAATAAAATGATGGCATTTTTTAATCATTCAAATTATACTCATTTTTTAGTTTGACAATAAACCCATCGCTAAATACAACTATAGCCTACATCTGTATAGTTAAAAACATAATGAATTATTTCTGAACATTTTCTTTTTCTCATGGTTTCTCAAAATAATTCATAAAACTATAGAACATAATAGCATAGTTCTATAGGGGCACAGTGTAACGCAGTGTTACAATCTGCACAATGGGATTTAAACCAGCTTGTGTCTTCTGCTGGTTAGATCAGCATTAAAGCACTATATCAACTGTTAAATAACAGATAAGATTAAAATAATATCAGATTTGTCTTATTTTAAATAAACACAAAAACAGAGATGAAAAATAAACTTAAGAAATTTACTTTAGCTGTGGTTAAATACATTTTAAATGACCTTTCAAAGATTTTTTTAATGTTAGAGCATTTTTTTCTCTCTAAATAATGTTGATATGGCAACTAGTAAATACGAAAAATGTAAACCATGTGTGTTACAGACCCCACGTTAGGTTGTGCCCCGGCCTACACATATTCAAGAGGAAACTAAACATGGCCACACATTTTAAATTAACACTAGATAATACTGTAACTGTTTTGGGTCCCTGCTCTTATGGTGTCACATCACACCCATAGAAATAGAAGGTGGGTAGAAAGGTCAATCCCATAAAACAGAAATTTTGAATGGGCGGGGCTTAGTGATCCAGAAGCTGTATTTTATTCGGGTGGTGAGTAATACATTTTTTTATTTGAAATTTGTACGTGTATATTCAATTCACTCACTGTTATACTTAATTATTAATTATTATCTAGATCGCTGCCGCCGAAGCTGCGCGTTCGTTGTGTTATCACGTGATTTCTGTTATTTTTCAAGGTGCTGATCTAGCTGGACCAATCACAGACGTTTTTGATTAAGCTTTGAGAATTTCAAAAAAAAAAAAAAAAACTTTATATAGATTTTTACGGTGTGTTTTGCTTGGTATGTTAGATTTTAATTATTATACTTCATATATTTTAAAATAGTATGTTTTTTTTAGCATAAATATTTCCAAGAAGACGAAAAACGTCCAGGGTTTTGAATGCAGCTCACTGGAAGCTTCGGCCTTTGGGCCTTCACGCGCACCCTAGTGGACGGAAACCAAACCAATAGAAACATCACCAATGTCTGTGTGGTGATGGTCACACCCGTGTTGAAGTTTACTTGCTTCTCTTGTCTCAACCATTGGTCCCATGTGAGCAGCTTTAAATAAATATTATCTTATTTTATTTGTAAAGTTCCTTATATATTAGATAAATATACCAGAATGCCTCACACTGTCGTTACTACAACCACAACAACAACGTCCAACGCGGGCGCGGATGGAGGATTTTGCAACATCGCTTATGCGCGTTCATTTCAAGGATTACTGAAAATCGGCCAAGTGGTAAGTTATACTTACATCACATTTATTTTATGAAGTAAACGTAGGCGAATGCACAGAAACCTTTTAGAAAGATACATGGTTAAAGAGATGGAAACTAACTGACTGTTTTACACCACCACTGTGCTTCATTGACCGATTAACGGAACTTTCCACGGAACTTTCCATGAATACTTTTGCTTATGTTCGAATCATTCACGATACAGTAATCAGTGGATTTATTTACACTAGCACAGCTAATTTATTTAAATATTTCTAATTGGTGCAAAGTAAGTTAGACCAGAAGTACCAAACGTACCGTGGTATTACCATGTTTTTTTGTTTATTACATGTATCATGTTATTATAATGTATGTTTATGGGCAGACCCATGTTTTTTTAAAGAAAAAAAAATCCCAAAAGTACCATGGACTTACTTGAAAAGGTTGGATTAAATACCATGCTTTCATTCAATAGTATGATGTATAACATATCACTATTATGGTACTGCAACATGTGGGGCCTCAGTGAAAAGAAAGGGCCCACAACAAAACCCACCAAAACCATAGATTTTATATTTATCATTCTTCAGGAATTTGTGAGACAATATAACAGTTTTACCACTATTCACACTTGACTTAACGAAAAAAATATTCGTTATCTAAATTAATTTAGTCTTTATTAACTACTTAACCAGCAGTTGTGTTTTGTGTTCAAGAGTTTGGGTTAGTGTGTGTGTGTGTGTGTGTAGTAAGTGATTTCAGGCAGTGATAATATGTTGAGACACACACCCCGGATGCTAAGGAACAGCCGGCTGCTAAAATGGTTGCAGTGATGAGAGAGATTTCGAGAAATTTGCACTGCGACCTGTGGGACCGAAAACCGAGGTCCCCCAACACGAAACTAAAGATTTTAAGTTCACCATTCTTTTACACTCTTTTCGTTCAACAGGAAACAACGGTGTTCTCAGGAAAATAAACTTTTTTATAGTTTGCATAAATTATTCAACTTTCTATGCAAGAGCAATTCGTGAGTGGAAACACATCATATTTTAAGCTTAAACAGTAACACAGCACAAAACAAATATGATTGCAAAACCTGTGTTGGGTGTAATATATTCTAATTACTGTAAATTAATTACGTTTCCCAAAAACTTCGGTCAGTTCAAGAATAATATATGTAATTTTATGTTATTTATTTGAAAAAATTAAAAGTGCAGTTTCATGTTCAAGTAATGCAATACATTTTAGAGAGAGTAAATAGTACAGTAATGTAATTACACTGTTAGTTGCTAGTAATTCATTAATTACATTTTAATAAAAACTATTTAACTTGCCCAACACTGTGTATTGTTGTTTTTGATGTTTTTTTTATTTTTTCTTCTTCAGATTTGTTTATGATTTCGAATGAGTAAGGTATTTATTATTGTGTTAAAAGGCAGAAATAGGTAGCCTGGATGCCCACAACATTTGATTTTGGGAAGTTCGATCTGGATCCGTTGTGGAGCAATTATGCTGAAATAGGACAATAATTCATAAAAAGTGTTTTTTAGCATTAAAAAAATTAATAAATAAGACTTAAACTTAAAATATCAGACACTTACACATAAAACATTATTTATATTGGTCACTACTTCTAATACCTATAAAGAAAATAACAGAAACTTCATTATTCCTTTTTATCTAAGGACATATCTGGTTGAGATCTTATTTAAGTTAATCCCAGTGGCCGGTTGCATACACATTATGTTAAGACAGTGTCTTAAGTTCTTGTATGACCCACAAGCAATTAGGCCAATCTATGTTTTTATGTAAATTATTAAAAAAAACTCTGAACAGTCTTAAAGAAAAAAAAAAGTGATGTCTAAATTGTAAGACTAGTCTTCAACCAGCCACTGGTTTAACTGAGCAAAAGCATTGCTACCTTGTTCTGTGGTAAGTGTAATAAGATTAGTGTTTGTCTGTTAAGGGCACAAGGGATTTTGAAATGAAATTGACCTCATCTAATTTTGTTTTGACCAGGTGACCCTTCTGATTGCTTTCCTTTGCGTGCACTGTGAGCAGTGGCGCTACGAACAATCTGCCTTTCGCTACTTTGAGGTGGTCACTGCATGGTTTCTCATCGTCTTCTTCTTCTTCTTCCTCATGTATTTGTTTCGACTTCAAAGGAAAATCACATGCATCAACTGGACATTAACGGCAAGTCGGCACAGTTCACATTTCACTTACGTATCTGCGAACTGATGATCATGGCATTAAGTGTTCATTAGGTAGAACGTTTATGCAACTCTAATGAACTCGTAATTGCTTTCGCAGGAGTTTTTACATTACGCTGTAGGAGGAATCCTGGTCTTTATCGCCTCTATTGTTGTAGCTGTGAAGAGTTATGGGATCTCATCTTTCATCGCTGGATCTGTGAGTGCCCTTTTGTGCTTGCAATATGTACAGTACTTGCTGCTGATTGGTCAGGGAAATGCACAAAGACTTCTTGTTTAGGGGAGAGGAAGCAGGAAATGCGTATCTGCAATGTTGCATGTCCTGTTACTAGACAGGGCGTGTGCAAGGTCTTTTAAGCATCACAATTACATTAAATTGTTTTTTTTTACCCCTGGTATTAAGATGCATTTTGGTCAATCGGATCAAAAGTGGGCGACGCTAAATAAACGGTGCAAACGGGGTCTAAAACGTTTTGAGCTTGTCCACTTTCAATCACTTCCAGAGGCTGTCAAAAACGCATCCGACCAGAATGTTTTCAAAAAGCCTGAAAAGACCGCCTACTCTCCACCATCTGACTTAATGCGTAAACATTATGGGAAGCGCACTACCCAGACGGAATTTAAACTTTGTCACCTGATGACCCAAGTTTGGTTTGAAGATGAAAAACAAATTAAGCACAATGTTCTCTCACCATTCCTGATTTCTAACACGCACTCACAGCGTTGTCTTAAGTCTTAAGGCCCGTCCCGGTGTGTACAGTCTTAAGGCCTGTACACACCGGGACGAATATCGCACACGCTTATTGCCAGCGTTTTTTGTGGCGTTTTTCGGCGCGTCTTGAGTGTTCACCAAGCGGCAACCTCACGCAGTTTCTCTTGAAGCCAATACGGAAGTGACATATACTGCAATTCATCGACTGGCCACTAGGGACAGGCTCCAGAAGGGAGCAGAATCTCATTGAGCCCCATGTTAAAATGTCCAACTTTACAGCAGAATAAAACATGTTTACAGCCTGGTAAAAATTGTGGTTTTGGTCTATGCATCTAATTTTGCCCTTCATGACAACTGTGAGGGGGGTGAATTTTTTTTATAACTCATTCGTTTACATTATATAAAGCCTTAAAGTTCTGCATAATTGGCCACTTCGAGTGACAGATGGATAGCCATTAATCTGCTGTCTGTTAGTCATCGCGTCACTTCAGCTCCGCCCACGTCCCGCCTTTTTGCCCATTTTCTGTTATCCGGGAGTGACGCGCGATGACGTGCTGCCAAGATGACAACGGCCAGCTTGTCCCTACTTTACGCTTCAAAACTGCTCATCAGAATCCTATGGGTGACGTCACGGACACTACGTCCATATTTTTTTTACAGTCTATGGTGTTCACACCCAAGCGATTTTCACTGGTGATGCGCCGAGTGAACATGCAAACTCAGTAGATAGCGCTCCCGGTACACAAGGTGGTGCTGCAGCACTTAACGCTTCTGACACTCGCTTGTCACACAGAAGAAGAAGAGAGACAGTATTTAAGCGCTTACCAAAACCATAGTCATATTATGTCTATGGCCAAAACCATTCACACACTTTTTGCTAACTGGCAAGCAGCATTAGCAGCTCATCTTCTTCTTTGTCTACTTACTACTTCTTCGTCGTATCAATGTTTGCTCGGCAAGACCGTTTTGTGCTTGAGCGCCACCAAGTCATGTTTTACTGTCACTTCAGCAGCTCCAGGCACATGAACAAAAGCGCTGATCTCATTGGTCGGCCAGTTTTTAACGCGCTGCGTCAAAATTAAAAACGAACCTGAGGCGTTTTTTTTAAAATGACGCTTTTACGCCTGCCGTTTTGCACGTCGGTGTACACACTCGCATTGGCGCCCTTTGTTTAGTCACAAGGCGTTAAACGTCTGCGATAAATGCACGCAAAAGTCATCCCGGTGTGAACAGGCCTTTACGGCTGTCAGAGCAGAAACAAACTGATTAAAAGAAAGAATCGATTCGGAACTAGCTGAAATGGTGCAGTCTCACTTCCTGCATGAACATTTGGGTGGCATTATGCAAATATTTCCACCCAGTGACGTAGGTCGGTGAGGGAGGATTCAATCGAGATATTTTAGCTAGGTCTGAATCTGCCTTCTCTTTTAGATAGAATAAATCTTTTGGTGAGAGACTTTGAGCTTTGTAATTTTGCAGATCTTATACATGCACAAACAGCTACATAACACACTAAAGAAAAAGGACAACATGAAAAGGCATCATATGACCAGGGGTGCCACTAAGGGGGGTAAAGTTAGGACGATTTTATTAGTAGTAACTAGGGATGCACCGAATCCAGATTTTTGGGGCTCGGCCGATTACCGAATCCACTGGTTAAGTTTCTGCCGAATTCAAATACCAAATCCTACTCCCATTCTCAGTCCATTATCACAGTAAACACTAGCCTGACGTCGTCATACTCAATTCTAGTCAGAATATGAGTCTGAGACCGCTCCGTTGGGCTGTGATTATGGGGCGTGTTTCAACCGAACCAGGAAAGATCTCAATTGGATAGACCTACAACCAATCAGAGCAACGGAGCGACGCACAACGTTAGTTGTCAAATGTCAACAGAACTCAACTGCACTGTGTTGCCATGTCCGCGGGTTGAAGCGACCCCAATTATGTGATATACAAACCCAGGAATGCGATTTTTAGCTGCCAGCCCTGCCAAAATAACACATATTTTACCCCCCAAATGCCTTTTTTTTCCCGGAGAACCCCCCCTGGAAAGCTATTGGGCTTGTTTTTGGCTAGTTTTGAGGAACGTTAGCAATTGGGCGGGTTTTGTTGTAAAAACTTGACAACCCTGTCTGCACGCACGCTGGAATAAGTAGCCTAACGTTAGAAGAACAAGATTAGTGTAAACGATTTTTGCCGGTGTTGTAAAAAAATAATTTAAGGATACACAGAGTACTTACCAACACGATCATCATTTCTGAGAGAAATAGTAAAGGTGAATGCATATACGAACAAGTTCTCCGTTTAGGATTAGAACAAACTCAACCCAAGCGGCTTTTGATGACGTGGATGATTACGTTACTGTTGATCATCTGTCCATCATCGTCTAAAGCCCGCCCTGACAATTTCATTGGTCCGAACAGTTTCTGTTCGGGCATAATTACTTCTCTACCGATCAATTCCAGACCGAACTGCCCGAGTAAAAATGTTGTGGGCGGGGCTAAGTTCGGCTGGCATTCAGGCTAAGTAAACACATTAATGAAGTAAACAACGTCCACAGCAGTTTTAATTTAATTTAATTTGAATTAAGAACAGGCAACATTATGCCAGGATGACTGTCCTTCCTTTGCCCGTACCTGAAGTTGCTGCATTTTGGCTGCTGTCTGTAGATTCCCTCATGCACAACTCATATTCTCTTGGATGTTTCGTACTCAAATGTTTTAACAGCGGCTGTTGTTTAGGGTCCTTGCCACCATGAGACAAATCGGCATTGCAAATTGAACATGTTGCTCGACTTGAATCCCCTTCTTTTGACTGAAAGTACTGCCAAACAACACGTTTTCTGTTCACGAGTTCCATTTTCACTTTCTCACAGCCTACTGCATTTGAACGGTCCACCTAGTAAACACCTTCCCGTAATCAACGGCGGCGTCATACGTTCGACCAGCGGAGCGTGCATAGTGCAAGTCTTGGGTTCGGTTCGGTGGGAAAAATTCTAAGGTTCGGCAGAAACCGAACCCCGTCAAAAAGCCTAATATTCGTCCGAATCCGAATCCTGGATTCGGTGCATCCCTAGTAGTAACAGTTAGCCTGGATGCCAGCCGAACGTAGCCCCGCCCACAACATTTTTACTCGGGCAGTTCGGTCTGGACTTGCTCCATAGAGAAGTAATTATGCCCGAACAGAAACTGTTCGGACCAATGAAATTGTCAGGGCGGGCTTTAGACGATGATGGACAGATGATAAACGTAACGTAATCATCCATGTCATCAAACGCGCTTGGGTGAATTTGTTCTAATTCTAAACGGAGAACTTGTTCGTATATGCATTCACCTTTACTATTTCTCTCAGAAATGATGATCGTGTTGGTAAGTACTCTGTGTATCCTTAAATTCTTTTTTTTACAACACCGGGAAAGATCGTTTACAATAATCTTTTTCTTCTAACGTTAGGCTACTTATTCCAGCGTGCGTGCAGACAGGGTTGCCAAGTTTTTACAACAAAACCCGCCCAATTGCTAACGTTCCTCAAAACTAGCCAAAAAAAAGCTCAATAGCTTTCCTGGGGGGTTCTCCGGGAAAAAAAGGCATTTGGGGGGTAAAATATGTGTTATTTTGGCAGGGCTGCCTGCTAAAATTCGCATTCCTGGGTCTGTATAATCACATAATTGGGGTCGCTTCAACCCGCGGACATGGAAAAACCTGCGGACTTGGCATTGGCAACACCGTGTGCAGTTGAGTTCTGTTGACATTTGACAACTAACGCTATGCGTTGCTCTGATTGGTTGTAGGTCTATCCAATTGAGGTCTTTCCTGGTTCGGTTGAAACACACGCCCCATAATCACAGCCCAACGGAGCAGTATCAGACTCATATTCTGACTAGAATTGAGTATGACGATGTCAGGCTAAGTAACAGTACTAGTAGTAATCACTGTAAAAAAAAAATCAGGTCTCCAATTGAAAATTTTCTAGTGACTGATCACATCTAATTTTTTTTAGTTGGCCAAATTGAATTTCTGTGAATTAAATTGCATCAATTCACAGAAATTCAATTTTGCCAACTGAAAAATTTAGATGTGATCGCCTGATCGGTCACTAGAAAATTTTCAATTGGACACCTGATTTTTTTTACAATGATGTAATGGAAATTATAAATGTATAATCTACCAAAGAGTAACAAATAAAACTAAATTACGGCTTCTGTATTTCCGACTAAATTATCCCCCCTCCCCCATTCACTGCATGATTCTGTCCCGTCCTACGTAGCCTAGAGTCACTGAGTGAGATCAGATGGTAAACTGTCCAATTAAAGATGTCTTTGAGTTCGATGAAGAAGTATAAGTCCGGTCATCAAAACCGAAAAGAGAGGTTACAGAGGGAAGAGAGAGAGAAAAGTCGGTGCGTCAAGTATTTTGCTTCATTATTGTGTACGCGAGCCAGAAAGATGTTCAAGGAGACGAAGACAGAGAAGCGCATCCTGTTGTTTTCTTTAGTTGGCATGACATTTTGTAGTCATTTTTGATGTACACAAATAAAAAATTGACACTTTACCATTTGAATGATGTACTCTTCTGTTTGAGTATTAAATATATATTCTGTATAAATCCAAGTGCATATGTCAGTTCTAGCACTGCCAATTTGACATCGCAGCCTGTTCTTGATCAAAATAAAATAGTTAACTGAACATTTAAAAAGTTCTGCGGGATGTTCACAGCTGCTGAGCTCGCGAATTCCAGCGTGACGCTTCAGTTACCGGACCCCTTTAAAACCGACGCCATTGTTACTGTTCGGAAAAAAACCTGTGTACAAGTGCTGAGGAAGCCACCAGAGCAGAAATGTAGATAAGGTAATGAGCGTTTCCGACACAAGCGGTACCACCAATCACAACAGCCATCTGACCAATCAGAGCGGCCATCAGAGCAGGGTAGGCTCTCAGAAAGGAAGGGTTTAGAGAGACCGAATCCTTTATTGAACTGCTTCAGACACTGTGCATATTATGAGAAAATGAAACTGTTTTTGACCTTGGATGCATGTGAACCTATTGTAAGAGACATCCAAAAGGGATTAAATTACAAAATTAGGAACTTTTAAAATAGCATAATAGGAGCACTTTAATATGTTACTAATCCCTTTTTTTTTTTACATAAACACAGGTGTTTGGCTTTATGGCTACTTTTCTTATTGCATTCAGCATATGGACTTCTTATAAGGTCACATGTGGCTCGCAACCAACTGGTGAGTTCAACCCTGTTTTAATAGTGTCATTTGTGAAATATGAAATCTGTGAACTGTTGAATTGATTTGCATAATCTCCTGCTCTCTTGAAGGTGCCGTGGTGTAACCAGAAGGAACAAACTGTCCTATCAGCTGAAAAATCCTCAATTTGTTCTAGATGGATGATGAGTCCTTTGAGGGCCTGGAAGGGAAATTTTTTAATGTTTTGTAACATGAGTCGAAACTTCAATGCCTCAATGGACTTAATTGTCTCTTATCTCAGCATGCGCAGCAGCTGGGATCAACTCTTTTAGCAGTAGGAATGGATTCGTTTTGGTGTTTATTTGCTAAATCTAAAAGGGGCCATTTATGCACAAGAATGTTTACATTATTTATTTGACAGTATTCCATGTGATGCAGATTTGATTCAGCGCCTGCCATCAAATAATATTTAGGCTCAAGTGAAGTGTTCATGAAGGATTGAAGCTGACCCACAGTATTATTATCATTACAAGAGTAGAAGTGTATTTTTACTTTTCACAGTGTCTCTATATATGATATTATATTATGCAACACAACTGTAACGTTTGAAGACTGTATTTCTGGCTTTCTAAATGCAAGTCCTAGTTTTGTACACTGTGTGATAAAAAATGGAAAAAGTCTCCTAGTGTTGTGTATGTTGTCTTGCTTGCTCAAAACAGGTGGTAATACAGTAGATATGATAGAATTTGCATTCGTTGCATGGTTATAACACATGAAAAGCCAAGAACATGTCATATTTTAATTTAAAAAGAAATAATATTTTGCATAAAATTAAGATTTTTTTTGCATTGTGACATTTTATTTCTTTTTTTTACAACAAACAAATCTCCCTAATTCTCATTAACATGAGACAAAAATGTGAATTTAATTGTAAAGTTTTTATACTTGATTATACATCATAATATTGGCTGTATTTAAAATCTCTTGTATTACAGAGTCTGGAAGCATTACAGTAATGAGAATTAGGGAAGTTGTATTCAAATAATGTCATTATGGTCATAAAATTTTTTCATTTTCTTTATTATTCTTTATTTAAATTTTATTTTATTTTGGGATGAATATGACCTGGCCAAGTTTTTGTTAGAGCTATTATCCTATTACTTATTTAGTCAGTGTGAGTTTATAGCGAAATTATATGGTTTATTTGGGAATGCTACCCATTTAAATGCAGCAGAACGTCTTATGAAGAGTGACTCATATCCTGCTATCTACTCATGGTTACAGTAAGTGGGTGTTGCTGGGCAAGAGATACGAGGAAATCCTGACCCCAATCAGGGAAATGCCTTGAAAAGTGAAAGAAGAAAATTCTAACATGTGCTAGATCGTGGTTTGTTGCAAGTCTGCTGTAATGTGGAAGGGAAGCTATGAGGAAATAAATTCCTATAGGGAAGATTATGCTATATTTATGAAGGGTGTGGAAGGAGTGAATTGGACAGATCTGCCAACCTAGAGAGATTCCATCTTAGTATTCCAGCTAATTTGGAAACATGAGTCACGCCGTAACTCCTCTTTAAGTTTCTGTTTAGAGAACAGTGAAAGAAGCTCTCCCATTGGTTAAAGTAAACTATCGTGGTTCTTTGGTAACTGAGTGTTCACAGTCACGACATTTAAATGCATAAACAACCCGGATAAAGGGGGGAATGGGTGGGGTGTAATTGAGGAAGAAATGTTGGCCCTACTGTATTTCTCACAGTGGTGGTGGGTCATAGCTACTTTACAGAAGTGAAAGAGTTAAGCAAGCACAAACTCTGAATGACCCACAAAATGTGGTCTACTGATGTTGGAAACATACTAATCTTGATATATACCCCTACAACCTACATACTTAAACATACTTAGAATTAAATATTCTATTTTGTGTGTGTGTGTGTGTGTGTGTGTGTGTGTGTGTGTGTGTGTGTGTGTGTGTGTGTGTGTGTGTGTGTGTGTGTGTGTGTGTGTCTGGTTCAGGTATTCCCTATTCCCTATACACTCAAAACAATTATTCAGGCCCTTCATAGATATGACCCATTTAAATTCTGTTTACTTTACTTTAACATATTTTGTCACAACTTAATTTAATTGTGTTCAATCGACCTATTATATTTAAAACTGAAGTTTACTTAATTAAGTTGTGTTAAAATTACATGAAATATTTGTGTTGATATAACTAACTGTGCAGTGGATCTGTAGTTCCCTGCATGCTCTCCATTAGGAGAGTAATTTTAGGGATCAAAGTGTTATTTTAAAAAGGGAAAGATGTTGTTAGTTAATGTTAGTGATTAATGTTCAGTTATGTTGGATATCTAGAGGAGTTTATGTAATGTATTTTAATTTTGTGGTTACCATTGTGCTGAAGAGTGGCGCCTGTGCTTGGGCACTCAGTGATCTATGCTAATGTCAGTATTATATTTACATTATATACATTGTGTATGATGATGAATGAAACTGCTTATAATTGATTTTCCTATTAAATGTTTTAATTTAAGTTTAACAAGTATAAAAAAGTCATGTTATAAGTATATAAATATCATGTAAACTGTATTTGATAAAATTGAGTTGGACTAACTCAATTACATTTCATTGCATGAATTAGTTTTTAATGAGTTGGGGCTACACATATTTATTGAATGGAAAACCTGCCCTCAATTAAATTGAGTTTGTCCAATGAGTTATTTTTTTGATTGTACCGATTCTAGAAATCTTTGGTCTTGTGGGGACATTGTTTGGTCCCCATGAGGAAAACAGCATAAAAATCATACTGAATATGTTTTAATTACAATAATAGAAAAAATAGTACTAAATTAAATGTATGGTTAGGGGATATAATATATAGGCTGCAGTTTGTAAATCATTAGTCCCCACTCTTCACTTGTGAAATATGACAACCGACTGGTGAGGACATTTTACATTTAATCACAAGTTAAAAAGGCTTATATATTGGACAAAACATGTTTTTTATTTATTTAAATACAGTGTTTTGTACATGTTTCTGTTATGGGTACGTTTTTTGGTCTCCATGAGGAAAACAGCTTACAAATCATACTAAGAGATGTTTTTATTTATTTATTTTTTTTAATGTAAAAGTGCAGAATATTTTCTGTGATCGGTAGGTGTTTAGGGGATTGAATATACGGGTTTGATAAAATCATCATGTCTACTATGGAAAGATTCCCGATAAAACATGAAAACACAACGTGTCGTCTGCCCTCTTGTGGTCTGTTGCGGTCTTCAGTGCATGGGAACTACCGGTAACCAAAACTAAAACCATAAAAAACATTTTCGTTACTTGAAATAAAATAAACGTTAACTGAAATTTGATAAAATATATAGGCTAACTAAAAATACGTGTTTTTTATCGCTAGTTGCAGAGGCAATATTTTTCATTTTTATTTAGTTTAATGTAGGCTATAGTAGGCCTACTAAAATAAATATGTAAAATAAAATGAAAATCAATACAACTATATAGACATATTTAAAAACAAAAACTAATAAAAATTACAAAAACAAAATATTGCTAAAACTTGTGAAAACAGAATATCTAGGCCTATCTAATGCAGCATATTAACAAAAACTATGCCATAGCCTATCACTGATACTAAAATAACGCAGCATGCTTTTCTGTGAAACTTTTTTAAAGAAACCTTTATTAAACCTCTTCATATATTTACACTTTTACAAATTAATTAAATTATACAGATTATATACAAATGATAAATTAATAATTATGAATAACAGGACCAATCAAGGGAGATTAATCACATTGCAAGTAATTTAGAGTTTTATTCCGTTTTTTAGTTGTTTTAAGGATTTAAATGTTCAGACTATTTTTAAATGCCACAAAACAACTTTAACAAGTCTTAAATGAAACTATGATTTTAAAGGGGTCATGAACTGAGAAATCAAATTTTCCTTGAGCTTTTGACACTAGGCTATCCTGTCAAAAAAAAAAACTGCTTTTATTGTTACCAAGCATTATTTATTTGTATGCAGTACAGTTGATTGTGGCTTCTTTGGTAAATCAGTCAGCAATTTCGGCGCAGGCTTTGTTTATAATCAGACTTTTACGATATGGCTCAACAGTATTGCTACGTGTTACTTCTGATCTGTCAAACAGAGCCTTCAAATCAGAGAGCTAAAAACAGGGTATGCCTTTTATTTCTAAAGAATTACATTTTTTGTTGTTGTAAAAATCATACTAACATTATATGTGCACGTGCACCACAGGAAACATAAAACAATGCAGTCCATGACCGCTTTAAATGTGGTTTCCACCCACCTGGTAAAACACTGCCCTCTGGTGGCGACCTTTGGAAGTGGCGCTGCAGGTCTTAGATACGTCATAAATGCGTAAGAGTAGCAATAAATGAAATCTGAATTTGAAATCAATTTGTATTATACAGATCAAAGACGTGGTAACATTGATCTAACCTGAATCACTCTGTATTGAGTGCCAAAGTTTGACAGGATTTGTTTAGAAACCTATTTCAGTTAACACAGAATAACCACTCATGTGCTTTGTTCTTTGCTTTCAAAGTATGTCCTGCTTATTGACTGTCAGACAGCAGTGTGTGAAACACCTTAACACAGTGCCTACCCCAGTGGGCAAACTTCCTCAGCATGCAGAATAAAGCCCAATAAGAGTTAACTTGTAAAATGACAAAGTATGCAAAATGATTCAATAAGTCTTATGAATATGATTCATGTCTTAATGAATAAGAGAAGTAAAGGGATAATAATTTGATAGTTCCATTATGATCAGGATCACCCGAAGACCTGCGGCGTACTTTCTATATAATTATTGAGAACAGGTCAAATTGTCACACTGATGAAGGCAAAGAGCCGAAACGTTTGTACATCTTTATCTCCTATAAATAAAGTATTCTTAGAGTGCAGACCCTTTTCACATTTTTGTACTGATATATAGGTCTTAGCACCTAATTAGCTGCACTGTAAAAAAATCCAACTTATGTTTTGTATGACAAATTCAACTTTTAAAGTTTATTCAACTATTTAATATGAAAAAAGTTGAGATAACTCAAACAAATAAGTTGAGAAAACTCAAAAATGTTCTGCAGCTGGTTGCCTTAAACTTTTAAGTTTTCTCAACTTTTTTTTTTTTTTTACAGTGTGGGAGAGAGCAGTGAGGGATTTATTATTGACTCCAAACAGTATTTCAGGTGCATGAGAACGCTTAAATCCTACTGCCTTTTCTCACATGATCAACTCTCGTTGTAGAATGTCTGGATATTCCTGCATAGTTTGTGTGCATACTTTAGGCTATATTCAGGCCTGAGCATAACAATTAAGTCCATTGCTCTTTGGACTGTTTATCACTTAGACTATTTTGTAAAATGGATTTGAATATGTAATGTGGGAGGCTTTAGGCTTTTTACACAAGTTTATTTCATTGCACAGAAAGGTTGAGACCCATATACACTCTAAAAAAAAGGCTCGTAATCATAGGGGAACCTTTTTTAGTGCTATATAGCACCAATTTTGGTGCTTCAGTGGTTCTTCAGAGGTGCTATATAGCACCTTAGTCAAAGAACCTCTGAAGAACCTCTGAAGAACCGCTGAAGAACCACTGAAGCACCAAAATTGGTGCTATATAGCACTAAAAAAGGTTCCCCTATGATTACGAGCCACAAACCATTTTTGGTGCAATATAGAACCTTTTTTTTTAGAGTGTAGGGATATAATCAAATTCATTAAAGGGGAGAGAAAACTGATGGATTCATAAAGATCCACAGTAAAAAAAAAAAACTGTTTTCTCATTTTAGTAAAAAATAAATAAAAGAAAAAAAAATCACATGCATGATATATGGGTTTAATTAAGAAAATGTCAACATCATTTTATTGATATTATTTATAATTTTTGGAATAAAATGTCAGAATCCTTTGTCTTTATGCATTCTCAATACAAATAATGGAATCACATTTCAACACTTTTTGCAAATTACAATTAACATATTCTAGATTTTCTTTTTCTTCACACATCCCAGACTTACGTCTCATCTTAAACATGCTCTTCGTTGACTCTTGTCTTCATAGGCTAACTAACTTACACCAAGTTTTGGTAAAAAGTCCAAAATGATTAGGCTACGTGTGGTGGAAATGGCCACAACTGAGGGAATACTTAGCCTACTTTTAAATTATTATATATTTTTTTTATGTATTTCGCAAAATATATGTCAAAGGTTTATGGATATTTCGCTCTTTGTTCAGATCATTAACATTTTTAACTCATTTTCAGAGCACTAAAATCTTGAAGCAAATAAACGAAGGCACGGCTTAATACGATCTTTATATGCAACAAAACAGAGTTGAAATCTGTTCCTAAACCTGGGACGCATACATAACAGAAACAAAAACCACCAAAACCCTCTTCTTTGGCCGAGTCGTCGATTTGGGCAAACCCCGTAGGAAGTCCATCCTAGTTAAAGAAAACGGAGGCAGTGCGGAAGTGAAACACAAGTTGGGCTACACAAAGGAGGGACGCGTGAACGGCATACACAGAGCACATTAAAACAACCGTCCGATAAAACAAACAGGTATTTTACCCTCAAATATTTCTCAATATTGTTGTCACACAGAATCGGTTGCATTCGGCTACACCCTGCAGTTTGTTTATATCGATCGTTCTGTGTTGATCGATTCTGTTAGCTTAGTTAGACTTGACTTTGACTGGTTTACTTTCGCTTTTCTTAACGAGAACAGCAGCAGCTGTCGATGTGTCGTTACTTTGTTTCCTTTGCAGTATCACATATGTGTTGCTTTTGTTGGTTTCTATATGCGCACGTTACACCGCTAAGCTGTTTAATATACTTCTCGTTTTCAGATTGAACTACAGTATATACAGTATGGCCACTACAGACACGGTGTACAACACCACCACAACAACGCAGGAGCCCAAATCCAGAAAATGGTTCAACGTGCCGTCAGAGAATCTGGAGAAAGTTCGATTTGTGATAAAAGTGATTGAAGTGGTAAGCAACACTTCGGTGTGAAAACAAATGTGACCACATGTACTGTGAACATTTATACGAAATCTCTCTATATTAATAATACTGCACTGCCTTTAAATACGTTATACTTTTGTCCTCTGTATTGGATTTTTTAAATGAATTTCTCAGACACCATACATGCCAGTTTTAACTGTACTGTAACTGTAAAGAGCACATTCAGGGGTTTTCAGAGATACCAAAATGTTTGAAAATTTCACAATGCCAACTGCCTCTCCTTGGACTTTAAAAATGACTGGCATTGATTTAGTGATCAAATTTAACACTCTTATGTAAATATAATAATAACATTTTTTTTTTATTGTTTGTCATAAATCAACACCTCAGGAAAATGTTATGGTTTCAAATCAAAATAGGACTTTCTGTTACTGTAACATTGATTTCATACATGTCCACTGTAGAGGACACCAGGACATAAATCATGTATCAGGCATTTTGGGAGACAAAGCAAGTGAATAGGGAATAATGAAGGAATTTCAATATGCCTATGAAATGTTAGATTATGAAAATCTTGCCAATTGCTGCTCCATTATTACACTTCTTTTTTCATTAGACGTTGCCCCAAAAACACATTAATTTGCAAATTATATATCAAATTATATAATAGTTGAGAATCATCTTTATACAAAGTTTGGTATACAAAATCCTGAAACCTAAAAATGGATTGGTGTTTTATATTTTTTATAAATCCTATTGTTTTTGCCTATTCATGTTTTTAATTTATTTTTTAATTTTTTAAAGAGTCCTGGTGTTCTCTACAGAGGACATAGCATAACATATGAGTAAAATATAATTTTAATATATATATATATATATATATATATATATATATATATATATATATATATATATATATATATATATATATATATATATATATATATATATATATATATATATATATAATCCTTTTCAAACAAAACATTGGGGTGTGGTTTGAATAAGAGGTCATCAGTGGCTAAGTGGTTAGTCTGGTGGAATGACAGTTAAACACAATTCAAGTTAAGCTGGCAATATTGGAACTCCATTGTGTAAGTTTCCCAGAACGTGTATAATAGTAAACACAGTAATGCTGGCAGTTCATTAACATGTGTGAAAGGTGGGGTTGAAATATGACTGCAGTTGTTTTAAAGTGTTAATTAGAATATTGTGGATACTGTTTCGTGCTAATGAAGCATTCTGCTAAATGAACCCACTGCCCTGTCTCACACATCCTTGATAATTCAAATGTTGTTTAACAAATTCTGACTTGGGTGCCAATGGGGGATGGCAACTTTTTGTCTGCATTTAATAATGCCAAGCTTATTTTAACACGCTTGGCCATTTCAGCATTGCAGTCATATGCTGCTTGGCTGTTGATCATGGGGCTTTTTGTACAGAAATTGAGAATTTGAGACTGTTGGTCTTTGTCCAAGACCAAGTTAGAAATTCCCTCCAATTGATTGGTATCTTCCATATGTCATGCAGATCATGCTGCATGCATATTGGTTCACACAGGAAAATGTGCTGCCTGTTTGTGTGGCATTTTGCTTGTGTTTTGGAAAGAGATGCTGGGTTATTTTGTATGCGGTTCAACCTAATTTTTCTTTAACATGCTGCCGTTGTTTGCGTTGCTTACCTTGGACACAATAAGCACCTTATTTGACCTTACACCTTTCTTTTTAACGGACTTGACAAATTTGTGTAAAATCTGAGGATATGAGAATGTGATTCAGTGAAAGCAAGGTCATTTTGAATGAAGGGATTCAATATGTTAAATTTGCTAATTTGATGAGTGACCTAGAAATGGTGCAGAATCTAAAATGCTTCTTGTTCGTTGTGTTTCTTTGTTTAAATTCAATTGGTTTAAATTAGATTTTGAATGTGGTCTAAAATATTCCGAATCCAATGCATACTTAATCTTTAACTTTTAGCATCAGCCATTGAAAAACTTATATCAGTTTTATAATTCTCAGTGTCACTTGGTTGTAACTTTATTTTAAGTGTTTGAATTCACATCTAAAATAAAAGACCAAAGGGCATTGTCTGCTTGCATGTGACATGTTAAGTGATATCAGGTGTAAGAAATGCCTGTCTGGGTTTAAACTGTAAATGCAATTAGAGAGCAGATGCTAAATTTAATTATAGACTCAACTTTTACAGTATGTTGTGGTGAGTCAAACAGTTGAAATGACATTGAAATCACATACTAAAAGCAAGAATCTTGAAGTACAGGGAAGTACACATCTGAACACATTAAATTTAGCCAGTAATGACCATATAGAGGTCAACCTAAAGACAAATATCCTCATTATGAGTAAATACTGCTACAGACCAGAACCTGGTCACATGTTTCTCAGGAAATGAGATTTGATCAAGTATTCAGGGAAATTGCTACTGGAGTTTTTTTTATTTATTTTTTTATTTATCCATGTACCCTAGTGTATCCTCGTGACACACATTATTCTAATGACACAGAACAAAAACTTAGAATTTAATCATAAAAGGTTTAAATTGTATACAATACTTTATTACTTCTTTCTGAGGTTTGAGTCAGTTCCTCCTTGAATTAAGAAATATATATATATATATTATCTTGAGATTGAGACTATTATTTTGTATGCCCTGATGTTTGAAATTCCTTATATCTGATAAATATAATGCTGAACAGATTTAGCAGAATTTAGGCTTTTATTCAGTTATAAACATTGGTCAGTGAACATAAACAGAAGCTCAACCGAACCTGCTTGACGCACGAGAATCAAACCTCATTGGTTCTTGCGGAAGCTCAAACGTGCTATGTAGCACAAGTATAAACCTTATTTGTTTTTTTATTGTCAAGCAAGCATGCTTGAGTGTCCGTTTACCACAACTGATGTGTGAGTTGATAAATGTTTATATGTGAATAAAAGCCTAAATTAAATCTGTTCATCATATAAAGCGATCATGTCTCTCTAGAAAATTTGTACTAAACCGCTCAATTCATGTGGATTAGTTTTACGATCTCTTTATAAACTTTTTGACGCGACAAAGTGGTAGTTGTGGACATGCGGAGCTGTCAATGGAGGGACAGAAAGCTCTCATATTTCATTAAAATACCTTCATTTGTGTTCCGAAGATGAACAAAAGTCTTACGGGTTTGTAAGAACATAAGGGTGACTAAATGTTGACAATTTTTATTTTTGGGTGAACCCTTTAACTAAAATACAATTAAATATAGAATGATCGTTAATCGTATTTTCAGCTACAACTAGTTGCCAAGGCAACATTTCTCATTTTCATTTAGTTTAAAGCAGCTATATGTAGAATTCAGAAACCCCTGTTATTGTTAAGTGAACTGCAGCCAGCAACTCGCACTCGGGTAAACATAGACTGAACGTAATTCAAAGCCCTGATATACTCACAGCGAAGGTCTATTTAATATTTTTTTTTCTTTTAAAGGTGCACTGTGTAAATTTTAGCGGCAGATTGTGAATTGCAACCGGTCACCCCTCCCTTTCGAAGCACATAGAGAAGCTACGGTGGCCTACACAGGACAAAGATGTTGTCATTTGAGAGAGCAGAGTGTAGCTAAGGCTCTGTAGAGCAGTTTGTCCGTTTAGGGCTACTGTAGAAACATGCCGGGGCAAAATAGTGACTTCACTGTAAGGGGACCCGCGGTGTGTAGATAGAAATGGATCATTCTAAAGTAATAAAAACATAACAGTTCATTATAGGGCTGTACGATTAATCGAAACCGAAATTCAGAACCTCTAACCGACGTAATTTTCCCATGTCGGTTATTTTGGTTTTAGTCACGTGACTCCGCCCCGTCACATCAAGTGCAGTTTGCAGGCACACCGAGAGATGCAGGAGCAGTTAACTTTGTTTATAGATGCCTAGAATCACTATAGTAACTGCATGTTTTACACAGTTTATACAGGTAAGTTAATTGCCGTTCTTATAGCCTACGCGGCGCTGCCACACACACACACACACACACACAGACGGCGCGTGCAAGCCCCTCATAAAGTTTGTCAAGTAAATGCGTTTAAAGGCTTGAACATTTAAAGCGATTTTGCACTATTCAAAAACAACAATACGGAAAACTTCTGTGACACAGAGAGCCGAGCCGTGTCGCGTCTCTGACAACGCGTGCGCGTGCCCTGAAGGCAGACCTCTTTCACCTGCGTCCTCACAAAACTTTGTCATTTTTATGTGTTTTAAGGCCTGCCAGTTTGCATATTAAAGCAATTTTAGACCATCAGTTGTGTATTATGTTGAACTAATGCCTGATATATTGTGACAAACGAACACTCAGACAGTAGCTTGCACATCACGTGAAGATCGTGCGCAGAGAGCAGCGCAGAAACGCAGTGTCAACATCGTCCTGTGACTAAAGTAAACTCAACCGTTATAGGCATATATTTTAGTAAGTACAAACCACAGCTTCATAATGAATAGAGACCGTATGAGTAATTCACACACACAATCACTCTCTCATTAATGCATTCAAAGAAATGTAATATAGGTCTACTGTGTTAATTTATCTGATATACAACAAGCAGAAATCTGCCCCATAGACAATAACTGCTGAAAGTGAACTGTTCCCTTCAAGTATTTTAAAATCACAAAGAAATTCACTTTTTCATAAGAAAAAAAATTCCACCTTTAATAGTAAAAAATATTTACAGTAAAAACCTTATCAGGAATTTACTCAACCTTATGAGGGCAAAAAATGGAAAGCACAAAAAAAAAAAAATTTCATTCATTAATCGTAATCGAGGTAAAATGTTCAATTAATCGAGTTTTTAGATGACGTTTAGATGAATATGTACATATGGGCTGCATGGTTTCCTTTCAATAACAAAATAAAATGACAGCGTTAAGAAAGCATCTGAACGTAGCAATGTGGATATGTTTGCACAAGCTCTGCAATTCACCCGCATCATGTGGACAGATGAGGTAATTAAAATGACACTGTTATGATAGTTTGAATTGATTCTAAAGTATATTTGAGGCTATAGACTATATATATCTGGCTGAATGAATTCCTTTTGACATTACAGTACAGAATTCAGCATTCGTTTCATGCATCATTGAAGCAAGAGAGGCTCTGGGGAGCGCGCGTAATCGTCACATTCTTTAGATTTTCCCAGCAAAAACGTCCCGGGTTCTTACATATTGCCCCTTTTAACTTAATGTACTAAAACAATAAACTAAAACTGAAATAAAAATGGGTGAAGACTATGCACCGATCAGGCATAACATTACGTCCACCTTCCTAATATTGTCTAGGTCCCCCTTTTGCTGCCAAAACAGCCCTGACCCGTCAAGGCATGGACTCCACTAGACCCTTGAAGGTGTGCTGTGGTATCTGACACCAAGATGTTAGCAGCAGATCCTTTAAGTCCTGTAAGTTGTGAGGTGGGCCCTCCATGGATTGGACTTGTTTGTTCAGCACATCCCACAGATGCTCGATTGGATTGAGATCTGGGGAATTTGGAGGCCAAGTCAACACCTCAAACTCATTGTTGTGCTCCTCAAACCAAGGCCACAGCCACCAGGGAATACCGTTTCCATTAAAGGGTGTACATGGTCTGCAACAATGCTTAGGTAGGTGGTACGTGTCAAAGTAACATCTACATGGATGGCAGGACCCCAGTTTCCCAGCAGAACATTGCCCAAAGCATCACACTGCCTCTGCTGGCTTGCGTTTTTCCCATAGTGCATCCTGGTGCCATGTGTTCCCCAGGTAAGCCACGCACACGCACCTGGCCATCCATGTGATGTTAAAGAAAACGTGATTCATCAGACCAGGCCACTTTCTTCCATCCGTGGTCCAGGCTCTGTTTGCGCTTTCAGCGGTGGACAGGGGTCAGCATGGGCACCCTGAATGTCTGCGGCTATGCAGCCCCATACGTAACAAACTGCGATGCACTGTGTATTCTGACACCTTTCTATCAGAACCAGCATTAAATTCTTGAGCAATCTGAGCTACAGTAGCTCGTCTGTTTGATCGGACCACACGGGCCACTCATGACCCTGTCACCGTTTCACCTTTGTTTTTTCCTTGGACCACTCTTGATAGATACTGACCACTGCAAAGTCGCTCAAATCCTTAAGGCCTGTACACACCGGGACGAATATCGCGCGCGCTTATCGCCAGCGTTTTTCGTGACGTTTTTCGGCGCGTCTTGAGTGTTCACACCCAAGCGATTTCCACTGGCGATGCGCCGAGTGAACGTGCACATTCAGTAGATAGCGCTCCCGGTACACAAGGTGGTGCTGCGGCACTTTACGCTTCTGACACTCGCTTGTCACACAGAAAAAGAAGAGAGACAGTATTTACCTGCTTGCCAAAACCATAGTCATATTATGTCTATGGCCAAAACCATTCACACACACTTTTTGCTAACTGGCAAGCAGCATTAGCAGCTCAACTTCTTCTTTGTCTACTTACTACTTCTTCGTCGTATCAATGTGTGGTCCGCAAGATTGTTTTGTGCTTGAGCGCCACCAAGTCATGTTTTACTGTCACTTCAGCAGCTCCAGGCACGTGAACAAAAGCACCGATCTCATTGGTCAGCCAGTTTTTAACGCGCCGCATCAAAATAAAAAAACGTACCGAGGCGTTTTTTTAAAAATGACGCTTTTACGCCTGCCGTTTTGCGCGTCTGTGTGCACACTCCCATTGGCGCCCTTTGTTTAGTCACGAGGCGTTAAACGTCGGCGATAAACGCGCGCGAAAATCGTCCCGGTGTGAATAGGCCTTTACGCTTAACTTTATAAAAATGAAAAAAACACTAAAATGAAAATATAAATGAACATATTGAAAATATTAATAAAAACTATCATAGCATCTCAATGATACGAAAATAACTATGGCCCTGTTTTAAAAAGTCAAAGCATTCCCATTGCCATTGGTAACATAATATTCTCTGTATTTTTAAACTTAGGTTTTTTTAGAGTTTCTTGATTTTGATAGACTTTTTTACGCAGACACACCCAGTTGTGTCTTGTGAAACCAATCTACCCACAATGTATTCAGCAGAATACAGACAGCTGACCACAGTCAAGCGACTATTGTAGTGTGAAGAGATGTGATGCTGTGCCGGTTTTATCACTTTAATGAATTCATTTTCATGTACTTTATCCTGAAGCTCCTGTAGCAAGGCTTTCAACATTTTTACATTTAGACTTAAGACTAAAATCAGATCTATATGATTTCATTTAACCATTTTCATTTTGTCTGCATTGTTACATTTTGAGGTAATTTCACTCATAAACGTCTAAATAAGTCATGTTTTTTGGGGGGTGGTGAGCCGGGCAGTATCTTTATTCTGTTGAACAGTAATTATGTTTTATTCGGCTCATTTTGATGGAATGAATTGAAAGGATTCTGTGTGGTAGCGATAAGGTTCTGTTTCTTAAGGGACAATAACATTTGTGTGTTGTGGACTTGCCCTGTTCCTTCCTAGAAGTCAGAGCCGCCAGAGCTCGAAACCGAAGTTATGAGTCAGACATGTGGGCTATTCTTGCTTTGTCATTTTGATGTTGCTTCTGATGAAATGGTATTTTGTATAAACGAGAACACTTACGATTTCCTGTTCCTCCTAAGTTCTCATTATACTCTTTTTACCATCTGAATGCCAGGCAAACACCAACTATTTGTTAAATGCATATTAGATGATTGATAAGATGGTTTATTGTTATTATTTTCCATGCTGTTTTCCCCCTTGTCAAAGTGATTTATGACATTGTATTTATGTTCTTAATTGGTGTTTACTTTAAGCATATTAGTTATTGCTATACATTTAATTAATGATTTAAAATATATTATTTCCTTTCCAAGACCAGAGTTTAATAGCAGAAATGTTGTAGAATAAATATTCATCAGAACAAAACAATAGCCAAGGTTAATTTGAGGGACTTTTCATAATTATTTGAGTAACCTCGTAGCTTGGCTGCGTCATTTACTGTATATTTTGCTAAAGGGAAGTGGAGTGAAAAGTCTCCTGGAATTGATGTAACTGTGAATACTTCACTTTTGGACTGGAAGATCATTTAATAGAGTTACATGTGACTAAAACATAGTTCAGCATGATGAAGTGATGCATGCATGTGATAGTAGTGAAAAGGAAACAAACAATTAAACATAACATTTGCGCTTGTGTGTGTGTTTTCCCAGAGTAAATGTCCTTGGTAATGGGAAATCCCCTACCTGTCACTGCTGTATTTGCACCACACCTGTTCTCTCAGTTTCAAATTGTGAACTACGGATGGCCGTGTCCTAATAAAGCAGCTTCCTTCCGATTAAATACAATATTTTGTCACTGTGGAAAGTCCAGACAAATCTTTCATATTGTCTTGTATTTAAACTAAATAAGCCCCTTATTTTGTGTCCCCTCAGCTCCTTTCGTTTGTGGCTTTTGTGATGGAGGAGGTAGTGTCCAACTGTTCAAACTGTGGACCGCTCTACTTCTTTGAATTTGTCAGTTGCACAGCCTTCCTCTTCACGCTGTTGCTCCTCATCCTCCTGGCTACAACGTTGCACCAGAAAGTCGGAATTAACTGCTGGCCTACTCTGGTAAGTAAAAAACAAACAAACATGCTTTTAATACTCTTATTATTATTATTATTATTATTATTATTATTATTATTATTATTATTATTATTATTATTATTATTATTATTATTATATTATTTAACTATAATATTATCAGCATTACTATTATTATTATTATTATTATTATTATTATAAATAACAATATATTGTAATTATCATCATCATCAACAACATGTTGATATTAATAATAATATTGATATTATTATTATTTAAAACTATAATATTATCAGCATTACTATTATTATTATTATTATAAATAACAATATATTATTATTATCATCATCAACAATGTTACGATATTAATAATAATATTGATATTGATATTATTATTATTATTATTATTATTATTATTATTATTAATAAAAACTATAATATTATCAGCATGTATTATTAATAATATTATTATTTAAAGGGTTACTTCAGCGATTTAGCATTAAGCTTTGTATCAGTAGAAACCCGGTAGTATATTCAAATTATGGTACTTTCCCACCTCATGTCCCCCTGAGACGAGAGAATTATGCATTTTATTTCTGGAAAAAATCCTCCGATGATGCAAATATCGTCATTTTGCGTCATCTGAGGATTTTTTAGCCAGAGGTTGGAGACTACAGCCAGTATAAGGCGCTAGTTCCGCATGTTTTGATCTCACTCACAGAATGTAAATGCACACGGCCACTTGGCTCGGGCATTCATAACGGAGCAGTGCGGAGCAAAGTGAGTGTTTCAACTTTTCAATGAATTCCTATGAAAGTTAAGCTTCCATAGGCATGATCTGAAAACGAACAAAATTATTTTATTACTATGAAAATCAAAATGACAATGGGGGCGGTGTCATGATGGGCAAGTGATAACCAGTGGCCGTGGCTTTGGGAGTGGCCTCCTTGGGCAGCAAAGCAAGTGCATTCTGGGAGTAGTTGTCTTTCTTCCCAATGAGACAAAAATAAATTTTCTGTCTTTTCTCAGTCTAGAAGGCACCAAATTCAAAAATAATTTCACATTTCTACTACATAAATGACCCAGTTTAAATACACATTCATCTTCCCAGCGCTGAAGTACCCCTTTAAATATCAACATATTTAATATCAACTTATTGAGAAATTTAGAAGTATTCATCAGAACATTAACACTGATAACAATAATAATGTTGATATTATAATGATAATATAATAATATTATTATAATTGAGGATGATGATGAATAATATCAACATAATGTTAAATAATAATATCAACTAATTATTAAAAATTATAATTTAATATTATTATTATTTAAATATCAACTTATGGTTAATAATAATAATAATAATAATAATAATAATAATAATAATATCAACTTATCATAAAAAAATGTAGAAATATTCATCAGAACATTATCATTAACATCAACAACAGTTATTATAATTAATATGATGATATTATTGATGATAATCATACTATTACTACTACTACTAATAATACTAATAATAGTAATATCAACATAGTGTTAATAAAATTTAAAATTGTTATTATTATTAATGATAATATCAGCTTATTATTGTTGTTATTGTTATTATTAATGATAATATCAAAATATCATTTTGTTGATGATATTATGATATTAATATATTATCATAAATTATCGTTTCTATTTTATCATATTTTACACACAAATATTTGACTGTTTCTGACCATTTACAGTTTTTATCCAATTTAAACTTTCTTTAATTTTCCCATAGGATTTTGGATACACAGCAGCTATGGCATTCCTGTTCCTCATTGCCAGCATTGTGTTTGTGAGAGACAATGGCCAGACGAGCCTGGAGCAGGCCACTGTGGTATGATGATGCTCGATCTGTGTTTTGTTTGATATGATAACATAGCTGCTACCAACTGGCTGACATTGAACTGTCTTTCCTGTATTACAGGCATTTGGCTTCCTGGCCACGGTGGCCTTCTTGGCTGACTCTGTTTACTTTGTGAAAAATCGCGGTATTCCTTGCCGAAATGGAAACAACCAACCAGCAGACCACGCACCCAGACAAGAGATTGAGAAACTTAACTCTAATGGAACTGACTGAGCGTTTTCACCAGCAAACTGCTGTCATATTCAAAAGCTTTTTTCCCTTTTGACAGTTTTTTTATACATGAGAAATGTTTTTTACCCAAAGCAAAAAATGTCTTAATATTTCCATTTCAGTCAGTGACTAACTGGCATGTTGGACCAGTTTTATACTTTTTACACAAGTCTTAATTTCACAGTTGAAGTAGAAAATGGCGGTTTCTCGGTTTGGGGATCGCTTGTATTATTTTGCCATTACTATTTCTACACGGGGAAAAAGAAAACATTTTAGTCAAACTTTTGTACGAGTACACAAATGAAGTTTTCGTCCCTATACGAGTGTGTTCTGCGCCATTGTAGTCTTATCTGATGAATTAACAAGTACAAAAAGATGCACTATATTTCTAAAAGAAGTACTCATTCCTGATGTTTTATAGTTATATATGCATTCCTGAAATAATATATTTTGGAGAAAAATCAGGGTTTAATCATACTGAAATGAATGACTTATTATTACCTGTTATACGACACAGGAATGTGGATGTAATATTGGATGCGAGGCTAAAAAAAAAATCATGAAATATTCTTTTTTTTAACACTTGTGGGACAGGTAAATATTGCACTGTACACACAAATGTCCTTAAGTCAATTTTACTGTGACAGCAGGATGACGTTTTTATGGCCCTGTGATTATCATGTTTCGCTGTACAAGGGACGTCAGGGGTGTAGTCATAGATTTTTTATGGAAACAATCTCATTTTTGTATTGTGTGGAACTAGAAATGTTGTATATTTTTTTCTTTTGTGCTTTATCTTGTTCCATGTGAGCCCAGATTGTGTTTTTGAAAGCATGTCAAGTGATGAAGTGCTTTAAATCTAATTCCAAACAGATATCTTTATTCGGAGGTATGTGCGTGAAGGCCCAGTGTTTGTTTAAATGCCCGTGGAGATGAACGGACTGCAAGTTTTCCGAGACACTAATCTGCCTTACGCTTCCCACCTCCTGTGCTGTACAACTGACTGCTGCTTTCTGTGTTAAGCATTGTGTATATTTTAAAACCACGTATTTTGTTGATAGTCACTTTCTTACTAACACTTCTTAAGATATGAATAGATCATCTGGTTAGTTTTAATTTTTGCTAAGGGCTTTAGGATTTTTAAAATGCAAAAAGTTGAATGAGTCTGTATGAATACCAGCATTGTTTCTACAAAATGGTCACATGGAACATTTTACAGCACTGTTTTTGTAAACATCCTTCCATTCCAGTTAAGCAATAAATAGCTCCTGGGTCCTGAGTATCAGACTCTTGTTTTAAATGCGGCCTGTTCGGAAACATTCACAAACCAGGAATTTATTGAACAAAACTGTGTATGTGGTTCTTTGGTTCAGTCACGTGCAGCTGTTTCACTGCACTCTTCACCTTCATCTACACATACACTATATTGCCAAAAGTTTTGCCTTTACATGCACATGAACTTTAATGACATCCCATTCTTAATCCGAAGGGCTTAATGTGGAGTTGACCCACCCTTTGCAGCTACAACAGCTTCAACTCTTCTGGGAAGGCTTTCCACAAGATTTAGGAGTGTGTTTATGGGAATTTTTGACCATTCTTCTAGAAGCACATTTGTAGAGGTCAGGCACTGATGCTGATCGAGAAGGCCTGACTCACAGTCTCCGCTCTAATTCATCCCAAAGGTGTTCTATCGGGTTGAGTTCAGGACTTTGTGCAGGCCAGTCAAGTTCCTCCACACCAAACTCGCTCATCCTTGTCTTTATGGACCTTGCTTTGTGCACTGGTGCGCAGTCATGTTGGAACAGGAAGGGGCCATCCCCAAACTGTTCCCACGAAGTTGGGAGCATGAAATTGCCCAATATGTGTTGGTATGCTGAAGCATTAAGAGTTCCTTTCACTGGAACAAAGGGGCCAAGCCCAACCCCTGAAAAACAACCATATGCCATAACCCCCCCTCCACCAAACTTTACACTTGACACAATGCAGTCAGGCATGTACTGTTCTCCTGGCAATTGCCAAACCCAGACTCGTCCATCGGATTGCCAGACAGAGAAGTGTGATTAGTCACTCCAGAGAACACGTCTCCACTGCTCTAGAGTCCAGTGGTCGCGTGCTTTAAACCACTGCATCCAACACTTTGCATTGCACTTGGTGATGTAAGGCTTGGATGCAACTGCTCAGCCATGAAAACCCATTCCATGAAGCTCTCTACGCACTGTTCTTGAGCTAATCTGAAGGCCACGTGAAGTTTGGAGGTCTGTAGCTACTGACACTGAAAGTTGGCGACTTCTGCGCACTGTGTGCCTCATCATGCGCTGACCCTGCTCTGGGATTTATGTGTCCTACCACTTCGTGGCTGAGTTGCTGTTGATACCAAATTGCTTCCACTTTGTTATAATACCACTAACAGTTGACCATGGAATATTTAGTAGTGAGAAAATTTCACAAATGGACTTAAGGTGGCAACCACGCTTGAATTCACTGAGCTCCTGAGAGCGAACCATTGTTTCACAAATGTTTTATAGAAGCGTCTGCATGCCTTGGTGCTTGAATTTATACACCTGTGGAGGGGTGTCCCAATACTTTTGGCAATATAGTGTACATTTATGCTATCTTGCATGTTTGTACCTATTGCCCAAATATATCAATGTTTTTTAGTTGGTAATTCTTCGCAGGAGAGAGATGACTGACAAGCTGGCTTTATTTTTGTAAAACTTAACTTCCCTAGAGCTAACACTAGATGTCGCTGCCTGCAAAGTTACCATCTACAGATGATCGATTATTTGAGGTAAACATTGTAACTCCAGGTAGCCTACTACTGGCATAAATTATGGTTTTAAAAATTGTGAATTTTTGTATCAATTTACTGCCACTTTTTTAAAAGTGACATCTTGCTCATAAAGTAGGCCCTAAAATGTTTTATAATATGATTTATACAGCCTAAATCTGACTTGCCGGTCTAGACTGGACCAGCAACAGTTTGGTTTAATCCGTTTTTAGCAAGGATGTTTTAATAAGATGATGCTTAATTTGGAACATGTTTAGAAAACTTGAATGGAAATCCGCAATAAATAAGAAAATACCGTTTTTGTGTGTGCATATATAGGCCTAGCCTATAGCCTATATTCCACATTTTAATTAAGGAGAAGGGGCACAATCAAGTGTGTTTACCTGTAGTACCTCCCCTAAAGTCCGCGTAACCGCTGAAAGATTCTCCTGTAGCGCGTGAAGGGGAGGGACCGGCGCGCGAGATGAACGCGCTGTACTTTACTTTCACTCATTTGCACAGCGGCTTGAGGATGGAGCTCGAATCCTCGTGTGGAGCATATGTCTTATCAGTGCTCTGTGTTTGATGACAAGCTGCAAAGCAACAAATTGCCTGGAATAATTGTTCATGTTTGTTAAAGGTGAGTGAAACACTCTCTCATCTGTCACTGCTGTACCGCACGCGAGCGCAGGTGCCTCATACAAACGCGCGCGATTTTATTAGCAAATTAATCACTTTAAAGTATAAGATGGAGCTTTTTTTTGTTATTGACTTACAGTAGTAGAGAACTTGGGATGCACCTGAAGGCTTCAGTTGCGGCACTAATGTCTGATACTCTGTTTATGAAGTGAATATATTTTTTATATATATTTTTTTTACTTTGTTTACCGACGCAGTAATAGACATTTATGGACATGGAAGTTTTTAATTATTCAATTGAAAGCCCGCGTAAAATGTTGTGCTGTAATATTAACAAAAAGAAAACCCTTTATTAATTAAATGTACTTTATTATTTGTTTAATATGTTAAACTGCAGGCCTATACATTTGTATAGCCTACTGAACTGCATAACTTGGACGGAAAACGGTTATTAAATCAACATTATTATTCCTATACAAGTGCCTTAAAATGACCATAAGTCTGTTTGATTTGCAAATATGTGCATAGTAGGCTATACTTTTAAAAGTACTGCAGGCGGTCACGTACTTTTCTTTAACTTTCCTTTTAAAATGACCTTTCTTGATGTTTTTATGTGTATATATATACTATTTATAAAGAAGCTATTCCTTCTTTGTCCAGATGGGGGTGAACAATTTAAGCAAGAAATGTGCACGAGACCATCCTAGGTTTATTTTACTTGCACAATGTCTGTAGACAGACTTTGTTTTACTTCTAACATAGTTGGATGTTCATGAGATCTCAGTTATGGGGTTATGAGCAAGCCTTAACAGTATTACGTGAATATTGTACGAAAGCATTTGATATGCACGTCTGGGAGAAAGTTACTGTAAAAATACAGTGACCATGTTACATTTTGGTGACTAATTAAATTAATGAATGTTACTTTACAAATTGTACAATGTAATTGTAATAACAAGTAGCACAATGAAAAGTTAAAGTTAAAAATATTTATTAGTAATATTTTAATCAACTTTTTAAAAAAACATTTTTTTTTTTACATATACACTAACCTTCAAAAGATTTGGGTCAGAAATATTTATAAAATATATATTTAAAGAAATTAGTTATTTTTATTTAGCAAGGATGCATAAAATATATAAAAAGTGATGGAAAAATATATTTATAATGTTACAAAAGATTTCTAGAACTTGCTCCGAACTTTATCAAAGAATCCAGAAAACAAGTGTAGACTGGTTTCCACAAAAATAAGCAGCAAGTTTTTAAGCAATTATATGTTTAAAGCGATAAATTGTTTCTTGAGCAACAAATCAGTATATTAGAATGATTTCTGAAGGATCATGTGACACTGAAGTATATATTGTAGTAACATTTTTAGTAATATTGTCATACAGGCAAGCACAAGTGGATATAAGAGTCTTGGATATTCACTCCAAGAACATTCCTTGAAATCCTGGTTATATTTGTGGAGTGTGTATCTCAAAACATTCAAATGTTTTCCTTTATGTCATTACTATCTTCACATTCCTTTTATCTCTTATATATATTTAATGTCTTGAGAACATGTTTGATGCATTTTTGTTCTGAACTGTGGCTGATCCATTCAGGATTCCATCTTTTTTTTCCATTATGTCAGTACTTACCGTTTCATGGGTGCCTTGTGCGTCACAACCATTTAATGCTTCTCCATTTACAGATTGTGTTATGTCCCAACTAATTAGCCAAGTTCCTCAAGAATAATAAGCTGATTCATTTTCAATAGCTGCCTGCGGTCTTGTTCTCATCCTCATGTAATCGAGCAGGCTGATGAGACGATCACATCCAAGTGAATAATTGGTTTGTTGTAAATGACTGGAAATAAGGCTGAATGAGCTGAGATGGCAGGATTCAAGACTCTGGTGAGATTCCAGTCGACTGCATCATTCATTCTCTGTTGAGAGCCATTACTAGTGTTTGTGAAATTAGGCACACTGGTTGTATGGAGAGGAAATTACCTGCTGAGAGATGGGGAGAAAAATGTGGTTATCATGTTGAGAGAAAGGCGTAACATACTAATGGGTCTCACAGGTTGCATCTGACATGGCTCTCCTGATGTTTGTTTTTAGCATAAGTGAAATGATGCTGAATGCTTGGTATTTAACAATAATGTGATGACAAGACGTCATCATTAGAGTTTGCTTTAAACCCGAATAAACTTCACTGACGTTTAGTAGACACGTCCTTCATGTCACATTAGTGGCTTAGTGGGTGTATAGAATACCATTCAATGATTTAGGCTTAGTAAGAATTTTCAAATGTTTTTGAAAGTCTCATGCTCGAGGCAGCATTTATCGGATCAAATATACAGAAAAAACAGCAATACTGTGAAATATTATTATAATTTCAAATAACGGTTTTCTATTTTAATATATTTTAAAATGTAATTTATTTATGTGATGCAAAGCTGAATTTTACTTCAGTCTTCAGTGTCACATGATCCTCCAGAAATCATTCTAATATGATGATTTGGTGCTCAAAAACATTTATTATTAATACCAATGTTTAATATTTTTGTGGAAACTGTGATACATTTTCTCCTGGATTTTTTGATGAATAGACAGTTCAAAACAACAGCATTTATTTGATCAATTTAATGCTGAATAAAAAAAAAAAAAAACAGTAATCTATGGAAGCTTGTAATTAACTTTTTATTCTTGTAAGCAACTTTTTATTCTTTTGCAATTACACAATTGTGGACTTTATAACGTTTTATAGGTTTACAGTTCTGACTTTTTTCTTGCAATTTCCGAGTTTATATCTTGCAATTCAGAGCTTCTATCTGAATTGTGAGATGTTGCAACCCGTTCTCACTCCCAAGGCGTCAAAATTCGAAGCATGGTCAAGTGCCTTCCGCTTCACAATAAAGACGCTAAAGGCACCCTATATCGACGCGCTGAGTGCTCCATTAATTTCAATGCGAAACCTTTGCCGTCAGACACAGACGCGTTGAGGATGGGAACATTATTGTCATGATGATCATATATTTGGGTTATGATTTTGCCATTATGACATGTTGGAGTGTGATTCTCAATTTAATCAGCCAGCATAATTTTATTTACGCTATCTAGAAACGTTTTAACCCAACCCCATCCCATCCCTGGACCTACCCAATTGTGTATTATATGATATAAAATACAGGATATAACAGACAGATACGACTGCATGCACAATTTATTTAAAAAGTACAAATATTCCAAGTGTTCCGAGGCCAAGCGATTGATTTGTGTAAAGGAAATCCCCAAAAGCGATCAGCGTCTCCATCCGCAGAAAATCATGAACACATTAAATTTCAAATATTGCCGTCCGTTACGTCAGTTTTCATAGTGAAATTGCATTGGCTCTCGTATGTCTCGTGACTAATTGCGTCATTCACGAGTTCACACTTACATCAAATTAAATGGAGTAAAGATTATGCGTATTTGGCGTGCTGTCCGGGGGAGGGCTCCGGGCTCTGAATTTTGGCCCGAACCCAGAGTAAACCATGATAAAGATAGTCTAGAACTAGACTGTATTTTATTATGGATTGTGTTGACGTCTAATGAGAGTTTATTAAATCAAAGTGAGGAGATGGGGTGGTGGAGGGATGCTAAAAATAAAAACGGTCAACGAAAGAAGGTAAATATGCTGTATATATACACCTCTTATCTTTGATTAAATCGATTGGCTTGATGTGCTCCACATGTGTTTAATTAGGTTTAATTATCTGAGGGTGCTCCACTTGGGTTTGATTAGGTTACATTATCTGGCGTGCTCCATTGTTTAGGTTTAATTATCTGGACGTGCTCCTCCCGAAATTAGTTACTAAAACTTCACTTACATCAGCTTTGATTGTAAAATGTAATTGGCTCTCGTGTGTCTTGTGACCAATCGCGTCATGCTAAAGAGTCGTGTGTATTATTTGAATGAGAAATGAACGAGCGCGTTCACGGAACGGCGGGATCATCATTTCAACGATTAAAACATTGAGATCAACTCTGTTCTTTACATGAAGACATCGTGTGACTTCAGAAGACTTGGAATGCAACATGAGATAATACTTTTACACTGTTTTTGGTCAGTTTTTGCAATAAATACGTGACTTTACTTGTATTTGCCTGTTACGTGTTTTGTATTGTTAAGTGGGTAGGTTTAGGGTAGGAGTTGGGTTAGCTGCTCCAAAATATAAAAGTAACCTTTAAATATGAATAAAATATGAATAAAATCATGTCTGCTTTTACAAATGCAAAGAATAAAATGCGTCTTGATCTGACGCATTGGGTAAACAACTGAAATGAATGGAGCACCCAGCGTGTCAATATAGTGACGCCTAGGGGTGACTTTAGCGTCTTCGTTGTGACACGAAAGGCACTTGACCATGCTTCGGATTTTGACGCCTTGGGAGTGAGAATGGGTTGCTACTAAACACAAATTTGTGAGAAAAAAAGTCAGAATTGTAAGATAAAATGCCGTAATTACATTTTATTTTTTATTTCTTGGCGGAAACAGGATTCCATAGAAATCTAAATGCAGGTTCAGATCTCAAAAGACAGTGATAGGGGAGCCTTTGACAGTCAAGAGAAGTATCAAAATGTATAATTTAGCATATTGGTGGGGCTATGCATAATATTAATAATGTCAATGTTTGATTTAAAGGCACTTGTTTGCGCTGTGTTGGAAATTCTGTTTCGTGAAGCAAAACCAGCTGAGAACCACCGCCTTAAGTCATCAAGTTGTTGAAATCAAGTTGATGTTTTTTGGCAAACATGGCATGATTTGCATATATATTATTTGTATTGCTTCTTGACAAAATCCTATAAACTCCAACAAGCCACATTTTCTGACTCTAATATAAGGATAATCAAAGCCACGAGGCTTTGGAGACGACCCGTGGCCTCTGCCTCTGCAGAAATGATTAAGTACCCAGAGCTGGTTCCTGCTGGGAAAGAACATGGTGGGCTTCACCTCACACATACAGGTTCATTTATCAACACGGCTGATTTTTACATTGAGATCATTATGAAGGGTTTAAACAAAATGCTTTGTGCTGTTTATAAACCCATTACTCATAGCACAAAGAAACTGACTGGGGAGGAATAGAGCCCACATAATTCAAACAGGGATTTTAAGTGCACTTCTGTACACAGAACTCTTCAATCTTGATTATTTGAACAGGCTGAATAACTTTATTGCTTGAATCTATTACCTGGAACATATCACCACAACATTCAAAACTGTGTCAGCTGTCATGTTGTGTGCGGCTGGATGTGATATGTTACCTACTGACATGATCTCATTAATATTTATAGGTATGCATATGTAAAGTGTAGTTCTAGCATGCAATTTGTTTTTGACAGCTTCCCCTTTTAAGTTGGTTTAAGTTTTAACTTTAGAGACATATATTCAAATCATTTTACGAAGGTTCATGGCATATTGAATTCATTGTTCAATAAACAGATTTTTCTTTTCACACGATTGAATTTAATGCAACTAATTTCTAGACCTTTTCTATGCAATTTAACCATACAAAGATTGCAAATGATTTACTTTTATTATAAGTCTCATTTGATTTTTGTTTATAAATATGGACTCTCACCATCATTAAATAAAGGAGCAATGTTTTGTTAATACACTATCATTCAAAAGTTAAAAAAGAAGTTAATACTTGCATTAAATCGATCAGAAGTAACAGTATGACTTTTACATTGTTACAAAAATATTCTATTTTAAATGAATGCTGTTTGAACTGTATCAAAGAATCCATCCTTTTGATCTTTCATTCAAAGAATTTGCAAAAATCTAACATTTCATTGAAGTAAAAAAAAAAAAAAAAAAAGATAACAGCTCTGAGTCTTCTTCTATAATACCTGATGAGTTTGGAGAACACCTGACAATGAGATCAGAGACCATTCCTCCATACAGAATCTCTCCAGATCCTTCAGATTCCCAGCTCCATGTTGGTGATTCTTTTCTTCAGTTCACCCCACTCGTTTTCTATAGAGTTTAGATCAGGGAACTGGGATGGCCATGGCAGAAGCTTCGTTTTGTGCTCAGTGACACATTTATGTGTTGATTTTGTGATTTATGTGCACATTTATGTGTTGAAGAAAATCCAACCACAGCGCATTATAAGATTTCTGGATTTTTTATCTGTTGGTATTTGCTAGAATCCATGATACCATATATCTGAACAAGATGTTTAGGACCTCCAGCAAAAAAACAACATTAAAGATCCAGCAGTGTACTTAACCGTGGGCATGGGGTACTTTTTTTTTATTATCCCTGTTTGCACCAAATTTGGTGGGTTTGCTGCCAAAAAACTCTTATTTTAGTTTCATCTGACCACAGAACCAGGTCCCTTTTGAAGTTCCAGTCGTGTCTGACAACAGAATATGCTGGAGTTTGTTTTTGGATGATTGAGGAGGATTTTTCTTGAAACCCTTCCAAACAACTTGTGGTTATTTAGGTGTTTTGTGAGGTTAGGTTTTGTTTAGGTGTTTGTTTAGTTGATTCGATTATTGTGGTGTTAATCTCTGCAATTCTCCATCTGTGATCTTTGGAGAGTCTTTGGCCACTTAAACTCTCCTCCTCTCCGTGCATTAGGACGATATAGACACAGTCCTCTTCCAGGCAGATTCGTAACATCTTTAGTTGATTGGAACTTCTTAGTTATTGGCCTGATGGTGGAAATGGGGATTTTCACTGCCTTAGCTATTTTCTTACGCTGTTTTGCTGCACATCAGAACTATATTCTTTGGTTTTACTCATTGTGATGAATGATTCAGGGAATTTGGCCTTCGCGGTTCCTAATATTTATACTCCCGTGGAACAAGAATTCATAGCTGGACATTTTCATGTTCCTAGTCCCCCTGGGGTGCTAAACATGTAAATATTAATGGAATACTTCAGAGATATTTTACTCAATAAAAAATTCTAGGGGTGCCAATAATTGTGTTTTGGGGAAAAGCATGTATTTCATAATGTGTAATTCATAATGTATTTCATAATTGTTTCTTCAATGAAAGGTTAGATTTTTTAATGAAAGATGAAAAGGATAAACAATGCAGATGTATTATTACAGCCATCTTTGATAATATTTACCAAGGGTGCTACTAATTCTGCCCACAAGACTCTTAAAATTGTATCAACCCCAAACTTTTGAACGATACTGTAAATTTGTGTAACATCATTTTCCACTAGTATCAACAGGACAGGAGATTCATAAATGTTTGTGTGCATCTTTAAAGTTGAACATTTTAAGCTGTCAGTACATGTTGATGTCTTTGAAAACTGTGCTGTTGTTGGATTTAAGACTAGTGTCTGAAGTTAAAGGGTTAGTTCACCCAAAAATGAAAATTCTGTCATTAATTACTTACCCTCATGTCGTTCGACACCCGTAAGACCTCCGTTCATCTTCGAACACAAATGAAGATATTTTAGTATAAGGCCTCCATTGGCACAATGTACGGTACACTCTCAAGACCCTTAAAAGGTACTAAAGACGTCGTTACAAAGTCCATCTCACTACAGTGGTTCTACAATAACTTTATGGAGTGACGAGAATAGTTTTTGTGCGCAAAAAAACCCTAAATAACGACTTATATAGTGATGACGATTTCAAAACACGGCATCATGAAGCTTCGAAGCGTTATGAACATAGTAGTGTTGGACTGCAAAGAATGGCTCAGCATTTAAGCACTGTACATTATTCCTTGAATTGAATTGCATTCTAAAAGGAAGAAACGTAGGGAATCTTGGGGATATCCATGCTGACAGCTCCCCTGTGGAGAAATTCTGTATGATATGAGGTATGATAGAAGGGTTCAACTGGAAATCTGTATTTTGTTTATACTTATTTATGATCTTGAAGCACATGTGAAGTATTTCAGCCAATGTAATAAACGCTACATCTCAAGAAACACCTGTAATAACTCATGACAGTATAAAAGCAGGTTGTAGACGTTGCCTGTCAAAGTGACCAGCGTAATCCAAATCAGCTCATCATTTGCTGAATAGCTGTTGCCCTTTGTGCAATGTTTTTGTTTGTTTACTTGTTACTTGATATGTTTTACTGTATGACAAGCCTACGGAATGTGCTGCTGCCAGGTAATTGCTTGTAAAATACTTGTCAAGGGAGATATCTGCTACGGCTAGCAGATAACCGCTCGGAAAAGTACGCTCGCCATCTGTTTACCTTGGCAGTTTTACATATGAAAACAGAAGCCTTTTTTTTTTTTTGGATATCTGGATATGAGCATCTGCTAAACTACACAAAGGAAAGTGATAATAATAAATATCAAGTCTTTATTTACTCATAACAGACTCGTAAGCTATGTAGTTTTTCTGTGGAACACCGAAAATGATTTCACATGGATCATAGAATGAGAGTTCTTAGTAAACTCAGGCTGTCAAGCTCCAAAAAAGGACCATAAAAGTATAAAACATGTTCCATATGACTTGTGTGCCATATTCCTTAAGTCTTAACTGTTGTATGAAAAAGGTCTATGAAGATTCTTTTAATCTACTCGTTTTCTTCGGAACACAAAATCATACAAAATCTTCATTTTTAATCTTTTTTGAGTTCTGGTTAATTTTGATCTTTTAGTTTCAGTGTTTGAGGATTTTTGGGGATTTTCAAAGGAACTTTTGACCATATTGGAAGTGCAACCTAAGCTCATTGAAAAAACATTTCTGCAAAACTCCAAAAACGTAGCTATACATACAATTCAATGCAGTTTCCAATCCTAGTGGCAGTAAAACAACAGCAATTTCCTATTTCTTTTCACACAAATTATTATTAAAGGGGCAGATTTTCGATTAATAAAGACTTATTACGGGTCCTCGCACATTGCTATATTATTTTAGCACATGATTTTTAAACTAATATATTTTGACATTTGCATCACATCAAGCTCTATATATGTTTGGCTTTGCTGACATAGTAAACTTGCTCGGTAGCTCACCTGGTACAGCACTGCACTTGTGATGCGAAGCTCGGGTCCAAGTCCTGTGCGCTGTAAACCCTAACGCTTAAAATAATTAATTGGTTTGAGAAGGGCAAACTCAAATTAAACAAATTAGATCAATTAAATGAACTTTTATGAGTATTTAGAACTTTCTTTTTCTCTTTGAGTTCACAAAACTGACACATTTTAAGTAATTTGATTTGTTTCATTGTTTTGAGTTCTATGAACTTGTTTCTTTTAATTTAGACAAACTTAAGTTTTCCTTAAACTGGGTTATATCCCAGCCTGCTTTGCCATGGCACTCGAAACATAGAGTACATGCTAAAATTAAGTGTGTTGTGTTTTTTTGTGCAGTATTAAGTGTGAGATTTAGTAGTGTTTAATGTTTTGCTATGCTAATTTAGAAGAGTTTCTGTGGGGTTTACCATCATAGTGACGAGTGGAGCATGAGCTTGGTTTGAAAACACGTATATGTTAAATGTTCTATATTGCCGTACTCTTTCATCAATTCTTTCAGCAATTTTTATGCTATGCTAATGTTATCAAAGTATTGTGTTACCAAGTAGCATTTGTTGAATTAGCTAGTTTTAGATTTAAATTTCCTAAATTTCCACTACTAAAATATTTAAATTGAGATTACATTATGTATTAACTGATTACCTCAATTTTCTTTTGTTGAGTTTTGCCAACTTATTTGGGGTTACAGTGCACAAGTCACGATAAAAGAAGCAAGCAATGTGATATAATTTTGCCGAAATGTTGCCACAGGCAAGCTTTTCCAATAAGCCTGGGTTGCCATACAAATACCTGAATATCTAAGCACTGAGATTTTTGTCTGTTGGTGGATTTTATGAAGCCAAATAAGGGGTTCTGAATCATGATAATGGCAATGACAGTCTCGTAGTTCTGCCAAATCAAATGGCTAACTGGGAGCCAGAGGGATTGTGTGGCAAATTGAGGGATTTCTTTGTGGATTCCAAGAAACAGTGTAAAGAAAATCTGCCTTGTTCCTCAACCCTGCTTCCACCCTCTGAAAAAATCTATGATGCATGAAACATTTTGACTTCCGTTGCTTTAACAAGCAGGATGCTGTATAGAAATGTTGTAGAAAGCACTACATTGTCAGATCGGTGGACAGCATCCTGCCCCATGACTACAGCTGTTGTTGCTGGGAGTTCCTTAAATTCTCATTCACTCTCACCAGCAGTGGAGGAGACCATGTAGCGGTGGAGTTTGTCACAGGAGCGCTGCTTACCTGCCGCCCCCTGCAGCTCCACTGTGAGGCTGTTCTATTGAGACACGTCAATGAATACTGAGAAAGGGTTTCAGCACTATCTCTATTCCCAGCATGTTCTAGAAGCCATTAGGGATACCAAGCCTGTCTATCTTTCTCACTTGTCTACCTCAGATAATACGTATTAGATCTAGAATCAGCCTACTTACCTATTTATGCATTATACATAGACATACATACAACATTTAGCAAGGTATAATGTATATTATGCTTCATTTGAACATGTTGCTATTGGTTAATGGGTGAATCTCAGAAAAATTTGAGAGATGAAATGTGTTTAATGCAACAACAAAAAAATCCTAATGGATCTAAACATAATTCTCATGCAAAATAACATTTCCTATTTTTCTCTTTGGTTTTGGGGATGAAATATGGTAGGCTGGCTCCGCCCTCCTAAGTACTTCCGCTCAATTTTCATTTTCCTTCAGTACTCCCTCTGGGATTGCGGTATATTCTCTGGTTTTCTCCGATCAAATTTTTACCGGTTCAATCAGCAAACAGGGGGAGAACGATGACGTTGATGTTGTGCGCTAGTTTGAGATGACATACGTCATGAACAAACGTAAGCGATTGGTTATGGTAGATCCATAGTGGCTCTGGGCAGATCCAAAATTTTAAACTTCAACAGAGTTCCCGCCTTCAAGGAAGTTAACGCGTGTCAATGGAGAGTGGCCAGACTCTCTGTACAAATGAAATGTAAGAGAGTCTGGTAGGACCAGGCTGGAAATATGGACACCTGGACATGTTTTCTTTTTTTGTCATATTAAAACTTATACTGTTTTTTCAACACCTACACAGCATTGGTATAGGCCTTTGCAGAGGCAAAGAAAGTTATTACATTTCTGGCCTTTATATGCCACTTTTATTCATAGTAGATATATGGGATAAAGATGGGGGATTGAGAAAATAGATTCAAACTCACTTCAGCTGCATAAGCACCAGAACTCTATATGTCACAGCTTGTGAACTATGGTGCTATATTTTGATGAAATACTATAAAAACAAGCTTTTCTTTAGAATACTGTGCACTGATAAATCATGCCAAATACGACCAGGATTATTTATTCAGAAAGAAAATGGGTCCATTTTTATTTAATGTTGTCTTTAAAGCCATAAGGAACCAATGACTGCCACCATTAGATTTTAATGGAGTTTGATTGAATAGCTCAGTGCTTCCTTGTGTATCGTCAGAGAGCACTCACAAATGAGGTAGTCAGCAGTGGAGCAGGTCCACGGGGGCCATCTGAGGTTATTGCCTTCTATGGAGGTCATTTCATGAGGTTTTCTGGGGGATTTTAGATTATTATAGGATACATTATGTTGCCAAAAGTTTTGGGATTTAATATTTAATATGGAGTTGGCTCACACTTTGCAGCTATAACAGCGTAAACTCGTCTGGGAAGGCTTTCCACAAGGTTTAGGAGTGTGTTCATGGGAATTTTTGACCATTCTTCTAGAAGCACATTTGTGAGGTCAGGCACTGATATTGTAGGAGAAGGCCTGGCTCACAGTCTCTACTCTAATTCATCCCAAAGGTGTTCTATCGGGTTGAAGTCAGGACTTTGTGCAGGCCAGTCAAGTTCGTCCACACCAATCTCGCTCATCCATGTCTTTATGGACCTTGCTTTGTGCACTGGTACGTGGTCATGTTGGAACATGAAGGGGCCATCCCCAAACTGTTCCCAAAAAGTTGAGAGCATGAAATTGTCCAAAATGTCTTGGTATGCTGAAGCATTAAGAGTTACTTTTACTAGAACTAAGGGGCTCTTTATGCACTGTTCTTGAGCTAATCTGAGGGCCACACAAAGTTTGGAGGTCTGTAGCTATTGAGTCTGCAGAAAGTTGGCGACTTCTGTGCACTGTGTGCTTCATCATGCGCTGACCCCGCTCTGTGATTTTACGTGGCCTACCACTTCGTGGCTGAGTTGCTGTTTGTTCCCAACTGCTTCCACTTTGTTATAATACCACTAACAGTTGACCGTGGAATATTAGTTGTGAGTACCCATAATAGTACCCATTCTTTCACAAATGTTTGTAGAAGCAGTCTGCATGTCTAGGTGCATGATTTTATACGCCTGTGGCCATGAAAGTGACCTGAATCCAATGATTTGAAGCGGTGTCCCAATACTTTTGGCAATATAGTGTATGTTTTGGTTTATTTGTGCAAAATATACTGATAGCTTCTAAAATGTGTTCAACTTTAAAGATGCACAAGTATTTACAAATCTTCTGTCCTGTTGTCAAAAGTGAAAACTGATATACAGTATAAACTGTAATTATATATGCAAAATTTATACATTTGTGTTAAAAGTATATATAGTTTATTTTATGAAACAACATACCGTATTTAGATTTACTTACCAATCAGAAGGGTTTTAATCAAGTGTAATTAATCGAGTGTAATTTAGCATTGAAGATTTCTTGAGAATTGTGTTTCTGCTGCAAACATTGTGTGTGTCTATATGAAGAGGCTCAGTGAGAGTCATTAACAGAGACAGAAATAGATGGGAAAACGGCTGAGAAAACACTCAAGTGGCAAAAATAGCATCCAGAGGATGAAAGACTGATGACGTAGTTTGCCATCAGTGTTGAAAAGTTTGCAAACATACATTGAGGGAGAGAACCGCTCACCTCCGTATTATCGCTGCTGACCTATAATGTATGAGGCTGTCACCTGTCAGTGCGATACAGTGGGAGTGATGGATGACTTTGCATAGGCTGAGAATTATCCTTCCATTCAACTGTTCTCTTTCATAGCAG